>NW_028274818.1:50576000-50883000 GCF_037043125.1 Eumetopias jubatus | reverse complement strand
CCTTCCCCAACAAAGATTGATAAACTTTCTGTAAGTACTGTTTAGCTCTATTCAAAACATTTGATATATAGTTACTAGTTACTACTAGTTTCAAGTACTTACTAGTTACTACTAGTTTCAAGTACTTACTAATTTTTCACATGGTTTCTTTTCTGGCTGTTTAGAAATTTGTTGGGGTGCTCTGGTGGCTCAGATGGTTAAGCGTCTGCCTCCAGCTCAGGTCATGATCCCAGGGTCCTGGGATCGAGTCCCACATCGGGTTCCCCACTCCTTGGGGAGTCTGATTCACCCTCTCCCTCTACCCACTTCACCCTCTCCCTCTGCCTGGTTCACACTCCCCCTGCTTGTGCTCTCTCTCTCTCTCTCTGTCAAATAAATAAGAGAAATCTTTAAAAAAAAAGAAATTTGTTGTTTAACCTGTAAATACTTGAGACTTTTAAAAATATTTAATTGTTATTGATTTCTGATTTAATGTGGTTGTGTTTACAGAGCATATTCTGTTAAATTGCAAATTTACAATATATTGAGCTGTTTTGTGTCCCAGCATAAGGTCTATCTTGGTTAATGCTTTTATGTGCACGTGGGAAGAATGTGAATTCTGCTATTACTGGATAAATTGTTCTTTAAAGATGAGTAAAGTTAGAGTGTCCAATAATTATTTTTAGATTATTTTTAGGTCCCCTACATCCTTCTAGATTTTTATCTAGTTATTAAAGAGGAAATTGATATTTCTACTTCTGATTGTAGATTTGCCTATTTGTCTCTTCAGTCAGATTTGCTTCATCTATTTTTAAGTTCAGTTATTAGCCACCTACATTTTAGGTTTGCTATGTCTTCTTCATTTATCATTATAAATGTCTCTTTTTATCTCTGATAATTCTTCTTGTCTTGAGTCCATTAAGTCTAATATTAACACAACTCTTCCAGCTTTCTTTTGCATACCATTTATATGATATATATTTTTTAATCATTTTCTTTTTAACCTAGTTGTATTTTTTACATTTAATAAAATCATGGATATGGTTGGCTTTAGGTCTGTTCTTATTGTTACTTGCTTTCAATTTGCCAATGTTGTTATTTTGTTTTTCTCTTTCTCCTTTCCTGACTTCTTTTGGGTTAATAGAATATTAATTTAGTATTCTAGTGTAATCACTCTGTTGGCTTTTCAGCTATATTTCTTTACATTATTTTTTAGGGTTGCCATCAGGATTACAATATGCATACCAATCATAGTCATCTTACAGTGAATATTATGTGATACTGTATATAAAATGTATGAGCCTAGTAACAAAGTAGTTTTTGTTTTTTTACAACTCCTATCCTTTGTGCTTAACATATTTGTAAACATACAAGTATCTATTACATGAACACTTTTTTTTTTTTTAAATAGGCTCCATGCCCAGGGTGGAGCCCAGCATGGGGCTTGAACTCACAACCCTGAGATCAAAACCTGAGTTGAGATCAAGAGTTGGACACCTAACAGTCTGAGCCACCCAGGTGCCCCTACATGTATCTATTTTAATAGATTGTGGACACTATGCTGTTGGGAGCCTGGATTATCACTCTTTCCTCTATAAGGAATATTGACTTTTATTTTGCAATCATTTGAACTACTGGTAGATCCTTTTGGTCTTGTCAGGCTTCAGTTTTGAGTTTAGTCCTAGGATGTGTCCCTTACTCTGGATCATGGTTCTTACTTTAAAAACATGAACTTTCTGAAGTTCCAGGGATGCTTCTGAGAAGCCTGGGCTGGGTCTTCAATGTAGGATCGTGATTTGGCTCTCAGCTCTGTGGCAGGTAACCCCTCCTAGGCCTTGAGCAGTCTTGTCCTATGTTCATGTAGCCCCGAGCCCATGGCCCTGGCCCCATAGTGAGTCTCACACAGACATCTGGCCTCCCTCATCTCAGATACCCTGTTGCACAAATTCTAGCCACTTCAGAAGTCTCTAACTTTTATCTGTTTCCTCAGCTGAATAAGACCACTGTTCCACCAGGCCTCCATTTCCCTCTTCCACTGCACAAAAGTCTCTCCTGACAAACACCTGAAATGATTGTGAGACCCCCTTTAAATGTTTCTATTTTTGCAATGTTCAGTCACGCACTGACTGTTGTTCATGCCTGGACGCAGTATTTTGTCCATATTTGGGTTATATTTGGTAGTCTGGTATTAATTTTTCCACCATGGCTAGAAGCAGAATTTTCTGTGTGATATTTTAGAAATGTAATGGATTTAACACAATGTGGTAACCTGGGTTGGATCCTGGAATAGAAAAAGGGCGTTAATTTATTTAAAATTGTTAAAATTTTTAATTTTTTTAAGGGTTTTATTTTTAAGTAATCTCTATAGCCAACATGGGGCTTGAACTTACAACCCTGAGATCAAGAGTCCCATGCTCCACGGACTGAGCCAGCCAGGTGCCCCAAGGGTATTACTTTAAAAACTGGCAAAATTGAAATAAAGTTTGGAATTAATTTAATAATAATGCACCAATGTTAATCTTTTAGTTTTGGTAAATGTTCCATGGTTATATATATTAACTTTAAGGGGACCTGGGTGAGGGGAACACAGAAATTCTCTATTTGTTTTTTAAGAATTTATGTATTTATTTGAGAGAGAAAGAGAGAGAGCACGAGTGGTGGGAGGACAGAGGGAGAGGGAGAAGCTGACTCCCCCCTGAGCAGGGACCCCGAAGCAGGGCTTGATGATCCCAGGACCCAGGGATCATGACCTGAGCTGAAGATAGACACTTAACCAACTGAGCCACCCAGGTGCTCCTCTATTATTTTTTTTTAACTTTCTTATATATCTAAAAATATATTACTTATTAAAAATACAGTGTTGGATACTATGGCCATTAATAACAGTAGCTAACATGGCACCACTATATGCTAGGTATTGTTTTAAGTTCTTCACATATATTAACTTACTCCCTCCTCACCAGAGAAACAACCCTATACGGTAAGTGTTATTCACATCTGCGTTTTTATAGAAGAAATTTCAGCACAGAGGGATTAAGCTAGTAAATGGGAGAACTAGAATTTTTATCTTGCGATCTGGTTCCGGGATTCAGGCTTCTAACCACCACGTAATATTTCCTCAGGTTAGCAGCAGGAAATGCTGCTTTCTAATACCAACTGCCAGACCAGAACAATTATGCTTTAGTAGATGCCAGCATAAATTGAAGGATGCAGTGTGAAAAGAGAATTACACAAAACAAGAGCCCAAAATACCAAAGGAAGGCATCTGGACCACACATTTCCAATACCAGACATCACATAAGTCACCCAGAAATTTTGTTCCCTATTACCAAGGGATAAGGGCAGAAAGGAAGAGGGGAAAGAAATACTAAATATTCTTAAAGAAGCTGAGTTAATTGAAAAATCATTAAAAATTTTTCCCCAGAGCAATTGTTACCCTTAAAAATGTGTCTGTATTTCCGCTAAGGGAGGACTTTTACCCTAGTTGTGTTACAGAAAATAAAGTTTTATTCTTGCAATGCATGATCATGTATGAATTTCAAATCTGCTACAAATGCATATCTTGTTGAAAACTAGTGTTTCCCACTCTTAGGTAAAGCTCGAGTTCTTTCAACAGCCAGGAGGACCTTCTTCCTAGCTCCCTAGCCTCCTGCTATCTCCTCTTTGCTCTCCTTGCCCCAGTCATTTCTTTAAAAATTTTTTAATGTAAAGTTTTGATTAAATTTGCAGCAGTTTCTTAAAAGAAATGTCCCCTCTCTAATAGTGTGCTAATAATGGTGGGGTGGGGATGGCAGTGTGTGAGTCTGCACCCAGAGAGGGAGAAGTTGTATATGCGTGATTTTATTTTTCCCCTGAAAAAGGATTGATTGTTTCCATTTGGCCCACCGCTCCGGAGAGGGTGCAGGGTGGTCAGACAGCTGCCCAGTGCGGGCAGGAGAGGCTCTGGCAGAAGCCCTGGCTGGGGCTGGGGGTGGGGGTGGGGGTGGGCAGCGGGACCCCTCAGAGTCTGCTGGGCTCGGGGCTCCTGGCCAGTGCTGGAGGGTGGGCCTCTGGAGGGGAACTCGCCGGCGCAGGCTGCAGAGGTGAGTCAGGTGCAGAGGTGAGTCAGGTGCTGGGCATCTTCCTGAGGGGTGTCACCTGCTCGTGCTGGAAGTGGCCGTCCGGAAGTCAGCGGCACCGGGCCCGCAGGTCCAGAGGGTCTGGTTGGGTTCGGCCCTGGGGCTCCTACGGCCCCGGGGCTGCGGGGTGTGACCCACACCATGAGGAGCCACCTCGCCGCCGCCGACGAGTGGAAGCCCCGAGAGAGGTGGGTGAGAGGCCCGCAGGCGGTGGAGTCCTTCGGGTGAAGCCGGGAGCTCATGGTCCTAGGTGACGAGGAGGAAGCTCAAGATGCTCTGCTGGCTGCTCGCGGGGGCAGAGGATCGCAGAGAAGATGGTTCTGGAGGCTGTGCCTGCAGAAGAGGTTAGAGGCTGGGGAGAGGCGGGAAGAAGGGGCGTCCCTGGGTCAGTGCCGTCCAAACTCTGGGGAAGCCAGGGACAGGTCCGTGGGTCTGCTGGGTGATTTAATAAACTTTATTATTTAGAACAGTTTTAGATTTACAGAAAAATTATGAAGAAAGTAGAGAATTCCCATACGCTCTACACCCAGCTTTCCCTATTACTGGCTCTTACATTGTATGGTACTTTCGTTATAATTAATGAACCAACATTGATACTTTAAAAAACTATTATTTTATGTCCCTGCAGATCTTCTAAGTTTTCTTTCTATGCAATCCTCTCCTTGGTACTCTGTCTAGCCGACTTTAGCCACTTCATTTTTCATACCACTCCTTTCCATCTCCTCAACCCAGAGAGTCCAACAGGCTCTGCAGAGGAGACCTGATAACTTCCAGGGAAACAAGCTTGGACAGTTGTGGAGAATACGTTTCCTGCTGACCGTCTTTCAGGGTTACTGTCCTTTGCAACCTGATGTCTAGTGTCTTGATAACCATTGTTTCATTTATTTGTAGTCTTTGGTTGTTCAGGCAGGAGAGTAAATTGGTCTCTGTTATACTACACTGACTAGAAGTGGGATTTCCTTTTTTTTTCCCTCCCTATCATTTTAAACATTGTAAGCATAGTTTTATGGTCTGTGTCGACTCATTCTGTTAACTGAAATTTTGTGTGTCTCTTTTCTGGTCTGTTTTCCTGCTTGTTCTTGCCCTTGGTCCTTTGTTTACGTGCATGGTTATTCTGGTCACCATAACGTGATGTCTCCCCCCATCGGTTGGGGGGCCCCCAAATGTAGGGCAGCCCAATAGGTTGGAAGCCAGTGGCTCAGGATTCACCTGAGGCAGAGCAAAGGAGATAGAAATTCATTGGATACATTTCAAGGGACCAGGGGGGAAGGACAGCAAAAGAGAGAATGTCTGCAAGGAGGCAGTGGGTGGGGGCCGTTTTAAAAGGGGGAAGGTGAGGAGGTATGGGGAGTATGGAATTTTCCCTTTTTAGGAACTGTGCCTGGTTGTAGTAGCCCAATGGTCCATTAGGGCCTGTGGATACTTCACCTCAAAGTATCACCTGATGGTCACCCTGGGCCCTTTTGCCTTGATCAAGTTTCCATTGCTCATTCTATTTGTTGTCTAAAAACGGTCTTTACACATACTTTTAACAATTATTTTTAGCAGTACCTTTAGGCTGGGATGGAGTCACATTCATCGAGAGGATTTCCATTTGCCTCTGCCACACGGAGTATTTGGGGGATCATTTGGGGTATTCTCAGTTGAGGACAACCTTTTAAATTCTAAGGCTTGTGATTCCCTACATATCAGGCCAGTAGAATGTAAGGTGAAATTCTGTGTGAGGGCTGGGCCACATCCTATACTCTGGGGTGGGTGGGTCCTTTTGGGGTATCAGCTTATTTTGATACATTATTATTAGTTGAAGTGCATGCTTATTCAGATTTCTTAGTTTTTACCTAATATACTTCTGCTCCAGGACCCTATACGCAGCATATTACATTTAAGCATGGTGTCTCCTTAGCCTCTTCTTGGATGTGATGGTTTCTCAGACTTTCCATTTTTTGGTAACTGGCAGTTTTGAGGAGTACTGGCCAGATATCATGTAGAATATTCCTTAATTGGAATTTGATGTTTTTCTCATGATTAGATTGAGCTTGTAGATTTTGGGGAGCAAAACCACAGAGAGAAATTACCTTTTTCATTACATTATATTAAAAATACTTTCTAGGGGTGACTGGGTGACTCGGTTGAGCGTCTGACTTGTGATTTCAGCTCAGGTCATGATCTCATAGGTTATGGGATGGGGTCCTGCCTTAGGCTCTGCACTCAGTGGGGAGTCCCTTGAGTTTCTCTCCCTCTGCCCCTCCCCCCACCTCTCCTATTCCTCTCTCTCCCTCCGCCCCAAATAAAAAAATAGATTTTTTTGGTCTCATGCATTTTTTCCCCTTAAATTTTTTATTGTTATGTTAATCACCATACATTACATCATTAGCTTTTTTAAAAATTTTTTATTGTTATGTTAATCACCATATATTACATCATTAGTTTTTGATGCAGTGTTCCATGATTCATTGTTTGTTCATAACACCCAGTGCTCCATGCAGAACGTGCCCTCCTCAATACCCATCACCAGGCTAACCCATCCCCCTACCCCCCTCCCCTCTAGAACCCTCAGTTTGTTTTTCAGAGTCCATCATCTCTCATGGTTCGTCTCCCCCTCTGACATACTCCCCTTTTCTTCCTCTCCTGTTATCTTCTTCTTTTTCTTTTTTCTTAAAATATGTTGCATTATTTGTTTCAGAAGTACAGATCTGTGATTCAACAGTCTTGCACAATTCACAGCGCTCACCGTAGCACATACCCTCCCCAATGTCTATCACCCAACCACCCCATCCCTCCCACCCCCAACCATTCCAGTAAAACTCAGTTTGTTTCCTGAGATTAAGAATTCCTCATATCAGTGAGGTCATGTGATACATGTCTTTCTCTGATTGACTTATTTCACTCAGCATAACACCCTCCAGTTCCATCCACGTCGTTGCAAATGGCAAGATCTCATTCCTTTTGATGGCTGCATAATATTCCATTGTGTATATATACCACTTCTTCTTTATCCATTCATCTGTCGATGGGCATCTTGGCTCTTTCCACAGTTTGGCTATTGTGGACATTGCTGCTATAAACATTGGGGTGCACGTACCCCTTCGGGTCCCTACATTTGTATCTTTGTGGTAAATACCCAGTAGTGCAATTGCTGGATCGAACGGTAGCTCTACTTTCAACTGTTTGAGGAACCTCCATACTGTTTTCCAGAGTGGTTGCACCAGCTTGCATTCCCACCAACAGTGTAGGACGGTTCCCCTTTCTTCACATCCCCACCAACATCTGTCGTTCCCTGACTTGTTAATTTTAGCCATTCTGCCTGGTGTGAGGTGGTATCTCATTGAGGTTTTGATTTGGATTTCCCTGATGCCGAGCGATGTTGAGCACTTTTTCATGTGCCTGTTGGCCATTTGGATGTCTTCTTTGGAGAAATGTCTGTTCATGTCTTCTGCCCATTTCTTGATTGGATTATTTGTTCTTTGGGTGTTGAGTTTCATAAATTCTTTATAGATTTTGGATACTAGCCCTTTATCTGATATGTCATTTGCAAATATTTTCTCCCATTCTGTCGGTTGTCTTTTGGTTTTGTTGACTGTTTCTTTTGCTGTGCAAAAGCTTTTTATCTTGATGAAATCCCAATAGTTCATTTTTGCCCTGGCTTCCCGTGCCTTTGGCGATGTTTCTAGGAAGAAGTTGCTGCGGCTAATGTCGAAAAGGTTGCTACCTGTGTTCTCCTTTAGGATTTGGATGGACTCCTGTCTCACATTTAGGTCTTTCAACCATTTGGAGTCTATTTTTGTGTGTGGTGTAAGGAAATGGTCCAGTTTCATTCTTCTGCATGTGGCTGTCCAATTTTCCCAACACCATTTGTTGAAGAGACTGTCTTTTTGCCATTGGACATTCTTTCCTGCTTTGTCAAAAATAAGTTGACCATAGAGTTGAGGGTCCATTTCTGGGCTCTCGATTCTGTTCCATTGATCTATGTGTCTGTTTTTGTGCCAGTACCATACAGTCTTTATGATGACAGCTTTGTAATAGAGCTGGAAGTCCGGAATTGTGATGCCGCCAGCTTTGCCTTTCTTTTTCAGTATTCCTCTGGCTATTCTGGGTCTCTTCTGGTTCCATACAAATTTTAGGATTATTTGTTCCATTTCTTTGAAAAAAGTGGATGGTATTTTGATGGGGATTGCATTGAATGTGTAGATTGCTCTAGGTAGCATTGACATCTTCACAATGTTGATTCTCCCAATCCATGAGCATGGAACGTTTTTCCATTTCTTTGTGTCTTCTTCAATTTCTTTCATGAGTATTTTATAGTTTTCTGAGTACAGATCCTTTGCCTCTTTGGTTAGATTTATTCCTAGGTATCTAATGGTTTTGGGTGCAATTGTAAATGGGATAGACTCCTTGATTTGTCTTTCTTCTGTCTTGTTGTTGGTGTATAGGAATGCCACTGATTTCTGTGCATTGATTTTATATCCTGCTACTTTACTGAATTCCTGTATGAGTTCTAGCAGTTTTGGGGTGGAGTCTTTTGGGTTTTCCACATACAGTATCATATCATCTGCAAAGAGTGAGAGTTTGACTTCCTCTTTGCCGATTTGGATGCCTTTGATTTCTTTTAGTTGTCTGATTGTTGTGGCTAGGACTTCTAACACTATGTTGAATAGCAGTGGTGAGAGTGGACATCCCTGCCGCGTTCCTGACCTTAGGGGAAAGGCTGAGAGCCTTTCCCCATTGAGAATGATATTCGCTGTAGGTTTTTCATAGATGGCTTTTATGATATTGAGGTATGTACCCTCTACCCCTATACTCTGAAGAGTTTTGATCAAGAAAGGATGCTGTCCTTTGTCAAATGCTTTTTCTGCATCTATTGAGAGGATCATATGATTCTTGTTCTTTCTTTTGTTAATGTATTGTATCACGTTGATTGATTTGCGGATGTTGAACCAGCCTTGCAGCCCAGGAATAAATCCCACTTGGTCGTGGTGAATAATCCTTTTAATGTACTGTTGTATCCTATTGGCTAGTATTTTGGTGAGAATTTTTGCATCCATGTTCATCAAGGATATTGGTCTGTAATTCTCCTTTTTGATGGGGTCTTTGTCTGGTTTTGGGATCAAGGTAATGGTGGCCTCATAAAATGAGTTTGGAAGTTTCCCTTCCATTTCTATTTTTGGAACAGTTTCAGGAGAATAGGTATTAATTCTTGTTGAAATGTCTGATAGAATTCCCCTGGGAAACCATCTGGCCCTGGGCTTTTGTTTGTTGGGAGATTTTTGATGACTGTTTCAATTTCCTTAGTGGTTATAGGTCTGTTCAGGTTTTCTATTTCCTCCTGGTTCAATTTTGGTAGTTGATACATCTCTAGGAATGCACCCATTTCTTCCAGGTTATCTAATTTCCTGGCATAGAGTTGCTCATAATATGTTCTTATAATTGTTTGTATTTCTTTGGTGTTGGTTGTGATCTCTCCTCTTTCATTCATGATTTTGTTGATTTGGGTCCTTTCTCTTTTCTTTTTGATCAGTCTGGCCAGGGGTTTATCAATCTTGTTAATTCTTTCAAAGAACCAGCTCCTAGTTTCGTTGATCTGTTCTACTGTTCTTTTGGTTTCTAGTTCATTGATTTCTGCTCTGATCTTTATGATTTCTCTTCTCCTGCTGGGTTTAGGCTTTATTTGCTGTTCTTTCTCCAGCTCCTTTAGGTGTAGGGTTAGGTTGTGTATTTGAGACCTTTCTTGTTTCTTGAGAAAGGCTTGTATTGCTATATACTTTCCTCTCAGGACTGCCTTTGCTGTATCCCAAAGATTTTGAACAGTTGTGTTTCATTTTCATTGGTTTCCATGAATTTTTTTAATTCTTCTTTAATTTCCTGGTTGACCCATTCATTCTTTAGTAGGATGCTCTTTAGCCTCCATGTATTTGAGTTCTTTCCGACTTTCCTCTTGTGATTGAGTTCTAGTTTCAAAGCATTGTGGTCTGAAAATATGCAGGAAATAATCCCAATCTTTTGGTACCGGTTGAGACCTGATTTGTGACCTAGGATGTGATCAATTCTGGAGAATGTTCCATGGGCACTAGAGAAGAATGTTTATTCCGTTGCTTTGGGATGGAATGTTCTGAATATGTCTGTAAAGTCCATTTGGTCCAGTATTTCATTTAAAATCTTTATTTCCTTGTTGATCTTTTGCTTAGATGATCTATCCATTTCAGTCAGGGGGGTGTTAAAGTCCCCCACTATTATTGTATTATTGTCAATGTGTTTCTTTGCTTTTGCTATTAATTGCCTTATATAATTGGCTGCTCCCATGTTAGGGACTTAGATATTTACAGTTGTTAGATCTTGTTGGATAGACCCTTTAAGGATGATATAGTGTCCTTCCTCATCTCTTATTACAGTCTTTGTTTTAAAATCTAATTTGTCTGATATAAGGATTGCCACCCCAGCTTTCTTTTGGTGTCCATTAGCATGGTAAATGGTTTTCCACCCCCTCACTTTCAATGTGGGGGTGTCTTTGGGTCTAAAATGAGTCTCTTGCAGACAGCATATTGATGGGTCTTGTTTTTTAATCCAGTCTGATAGCCTGTGTCTTTTGATTGGGGCATTGAGCCCATTTACATTCAGGGTAACTATTGAAAGAGGAATTTAGTGCCATTGTATTGCCTGTAAGGTGACTGTGAGTGTATATTGTCTGTGTTCCTTTCTGGTCTATGCTGCTTTTAGGTTTTCTCTTTGCTTAGAGGACCCCTTTCAGTATTTCTTGTAGGGCTGGTTTCGTGTTTGCAAATTCCTTTAGTTTTTGTTTGTCCTGGAAGATTTTATCTCTCCTTCTATATTCAATGACAGCCTAGCTGGATATAGTATTCTTGGCTGCATATTTTTCTCATTTAGCGCTCTGAATATATCATGCCAGTCCTTTCTGGCCTGCCAGGTCTCTGTGGATAGGTCTGTTGCCAATCTAATATTTCTACCATTATAGGTTACATATCTCTTCTCCCGAGCTGCTTTCAAGATTTTCTCTTTGTCTCTGAGACTCGTAAGTTTTACTATTAGATGTCGGGGTGTTGACCTAATTTTATTGATTTTGAGAGGGGTTCTCTGTGCCTCCTGGATTTTGATGCCTGTTTCCTTCCCCACATTAGGGAATTTCTCTGGTATAAATTGCTCCAATATACCTTCTGCCCCTCTCTCTCTTTCTTCTTCTTCTGGGATCCCAGTTATTCTAATGTTGTTTCGTCTTATGGTATCGCTTATCTCTCGAATTCTGCCCTCGTGATCCAGTAGTTGGTTATCTCTCTTTTTCTCAGGTTCTTTATTTTCCATCATTTGGTCTTTTATATTGCTGATTCTCTCTTCTGCCTCATTTATCCTAGCAGTTAGTGCCCCCATTTTTGATTGCACCTCATTAATAGCCATTTTGATTTCGACTTGGTTAGATTTTAGTTCTTTTATTTCTCCAGAAAGGATTTCTCTAATAACTTCCATGCTTTTTTCAAGCCCAGCTAGTAACTTTAAAATCATGATTCTGAACTCTAGGTCTGACATTGCACTAATGTCCGTATTTAGTAGGTCCCTGGCAGATGGTAGTACCTCATGTTCTTTTTGTTGAGGTGATTTTTTTTCATCTTGTAATTTTGTCCAGAGGAGAAAAGATGAATGAGAGAACAAAATGCTAACAGGTTAACAACGTCCCCAGAAAATATACTCTAAATAAATTAGAAAAGACCTGAAAGCAGGGGAAAAGATAGGGAAAGAAAGGAAAAGAAAGAGAAAAAAAAGAAAAAAAGAAAAAGATAAAAACAAACAAAAACAGAACAAAACCAAAAAAAACAGAATATGATCAAATATGATCAGGCTGGTGTATAGATTAGTGCCCCACACTAGATTTTGGGTGTGTTTTGGTCTGTTAGAAGAAAGTGCCTCCTAAAATTTTAAAGAAAGAAAGACATATATATACATAATAAGGGTTGATATGATGAAGGGATGGAATATGACTATAAAGATGAAAATGATAAAAGATTTTAAGAAAGGAATTGATAAGGTGTTTGAAAAAATAAAGAAGAGGACTAGAAAAAAAGGAAATAAAGAAAGAAAAAAAAGGGGGAGAGAATGTGATCAGGCGCGGAGATTGGAACAAAGCCATACACTAGAGATTTAGGGTATACTTTGATATGTTAGAAGAAACTGTATCTCAAAATTTTAAAGAGAGAACAACTTATATATATATGCCAAAAATAAGGGTAACTACTATGAAGGGATAGAATATGACTCTAAAAATGAAAATAAAAATGTTTTTTAATAAAAGGGATTGATGTTGGTTGAAAAAGGGAAAAAGAAAAATTAAAAAAAACAGTTAAAAAATTAACTTTGAAAGACTAATGAATCAGGGTAAAAAAGCCATGAATTCTATGTGCAGTATTCCCCTAGCACTGGAGTTCTCCCATTCTCCTTGATTGGTAAACTTGGTCTTGCCTGGCTGTTCATGCTGATCTTCTGGGGGAGGGGCCTGTTGCCGTGGTTCCCAAATGTCTTTGCTGCAGGCGGAATTGCCCTGCCCTTGCCGGGTCTGGGCTAAGTAATCTGCTCGAGTTTGCTCTCAGGAGCTTTTGTTCCCTGCAAGCTTTCCGTACAGCGTTGGAGGACGAGAGTTAAAATGGCGGCCTCCCAATCTCTGCCCCAGAGGAGCTGAGAACTAGGGCCCCGCTCCTCAGTGCGTCCCCAGAGAAAAGCAGTCAATCACTCCCGTCTCCCCGGTCTCTGGCCGCACTCCGTGCTCACCCGGCCTGTGACTGAGCGTTTCTGTCTCTGGCATAAGACCCCATGTGGAGTCTCCAAACCCAGCAGATCCCTGCGGTGCGCTCCTGCACCGCTTCTCGCAGGGGAGGAAAGGGAGTCTCCCCGGATCTGCTGCTTGTTGGGTCCCTGCTGGAGGAGTAGTGGCCCGACTGTGCCGCGGATCATAGTTTAAGGCAACCCCGAGCTGAGAGCATGCGCCTTGGCTCCCTGTCTGCAGCTGGCTTCCCCACTCTGATACCCAGGAGCTCTGCCGCACTCAGCCACCCCCAGTCTTCCTGTGACCCCGAGGGTCCCGAGACCACACTGTCCCACGAGGGCTCCACCCCCCGCCCAGCCACTGGAGCGACGTCCCTCAGCAGAGCCTACCTCCAAAAGGTCTGGTTTTGTGCTCTGAGGCTCTATCACTTGCCAGAAGTGGCCAAAAGAGGCCCTCTCCCCTGCCGTCCATCCTCCCGAATATTGCCTCAGATTCACTTCCCCGCACATCCCACCTTCCAGAAAGTGGTCGTTTTTCTGTTCAGAGAGTTGTTGCTATTCTTTTCTCCGAGCTCCTGTTAAGTTTGTAGGTGTTCAGAATGGTTTGATCCCTATCCACCTGAGTTCCTGAGACCAGACGAAATCCAGGTCTCCTGCTCCTCCGCCATCTTGCTTTACCTGTCCAATAAATAGATCTTTTTAAAAAATACTTTCTAGCAACCTTGATCACCTGGCTGAGGTGGTGTTTGTCAAGTTTCTCCATTGTAAGTTTCTTCCTCTCATCACCCCTCTTTCCGTACTACAGTCTTTGTAAAGAAGTCACTCTACAGAGCTCACACTTAAGAAGTAGGGATTTATGCTTCACTTCCATGAAGGCAGAGTGTCTACATAAATTATTTGGAATTCTTCTACACAGGAATTTTTCTCCTCTCCACCATCTACTTATTTATTCAGTCAGTCATTTTTTTATATCCATTTGGGTCATGGATATTTATTTTATATTTTGGGTTATAATCCAATACTACTTTATGTTTTTGCTTAAATTGTATCAGCTTTGGTCATTGGGAGCTCTTTTAATTGGCTCCTGTGTCCCTTTGACATACCTCATCATTGTGATTTTTTGTTTTTAGTACTTCTTTTCTCGCACTGAAAGATAGGCCACTTTCATCTTGGATATTTCCTGCCCCAGTTCTAGATTCAGCTGTTTCTCCAAAGCATCCTGGTTCCTTTTATTAGAGAATAGTATTAAGATCCAAGATCCGAATGGTGGATGTACTTTTTGATAGGGGTGTCATTACTCAGCTAACAGATCAAGTGTATGTATATATACTAACCAGTGTATATACATATATCTGTAACTATTACTATATGTAACTGTCTTTATTCATTAAGCTAAACAGAAGTTCATACTCTCTCCAGCTCTAATCCATTACCACATAGATCTTTCTAGCCTCCCCCCCCTTGCTTATTTGTAAACCCCCATTTCAACAGTGAGAAAACTGGCTCTCCCTCCACACACACCATCCATTTACTTCAATTCCAATGCATTGATTCTAGTATATAAGTATAGCAGTATCAAAAATTAACCCCCCCCATACTTACCTGGCAGGGGAGATACCATGATCACAAAAGTGGTTTTCCAAGGGTGAGGCTTATCCATTGCACTCAGGATGCGCTGACCCCAATGATTTCTCCAAATGTGGGAAACTCAACTGCATAATTTGTGATAGTGGGGGACTGTTTGTGTTCTCCCCTGGGAAAAAAAAAAACCCAATGTGGGAATTAATATTATCAATTACAGTATGGTGCTGTGGATAGTTTCTTTTGACTATAATCTTAGAGACTACTCATTTCCAAAGTTACTTAGATGAACACCATTTTCCCCATTAGTGAGGTTGTTTTGTTAACTTGTAATACAATTAGATTATTTTGTCACAATCTGGGGTGCCTGGGTGGTTCGGATGGTTGAGTGTCCAACTCTTGATTTCAGCTCAGGTTATGATCACAGGGTCACAATTTCAGGGTCATGAGATCAAGCTCTGTGTCCGGCTCTGTGCTGGGCATGGAGCCTGCTTAGGATTTTCTCTCTCCCTTTCCCCTACCACCACCTGTGTGTGTATGCGAGCACTCTCTCTCTCAAAAAAAAAAAAAAATTCATTTTATTTTAGGATCTCTCCCCCTTCTAAGTGATTTTCCTTTAAATTTTCATACATTAAGGTTTATGCTGTGAAGTTCTAGGAGTTTTGTCAAATACATAGTATTATATATCCACAATTATAGTATCATAAAGAATAGCTTTATTGCCATGAAAATAATCCCTTGCACTTCATCCATTTTTCCCTTCCTCTCATCTCTGAATCTCTGGCAACTACTTATCTTTTTACTGTCTCCATAGTTTTTTTCCAGAATGTCATAGAGTTGAAATCATACAGCATGTAGCCTTTTCAGAATGGCTTCTTGTATGTAATGTATGAAAATGGCTTCTTTCACTTAGCAATATACATTTAACATTCCTCCATGTCTTTTCATGATTTGATGGCTCATTTATTTTTATCTCTAAATAATATTCCATTATATAGATAAAGCATAGTTTATTAACTTATTGAAAGAGATCTTGTTTGCTTCCAGTTTTGGCAATTATGAAAAAGGTGCTATAAATATTATTGTGTAGGGTTTGGTGTTGACAAAGTTTTTCCAAATCAGTTGGGTTAATACCTAGGAGCACAATTACTAGATCATATAATAATAGTATGTTTAGCTTTGTAGGAAATTTCCAAATTGTCTTCCAAAATGATTTCACCATTTTGCATTCCCATCAGCAAAGAATAAGTGTTCCTGTTGCTCCTCATTCTTGGCAGCATTTGATGTTGTCAATGTTTTGGATTTTAGCCTTTCTGATAGGTGGAATCTCATTGTTGTTTTAATTTGTACTTCCCCAGTGGCAAACCATGTTGAGCATCCTTTCATGTCCTCATTAACCATCTGCTTATCTTCTTTGGTGTGGTGTCCAGATCTCTTGACCATTTTAAAAATTGAGTTTTTTTCTTCTTGTTGAATTTTAAGAGTTTTATATTTTAGATATAAGTCCTTTCTTACATATGTGTTTTGCAAATATTTTTTTCTCAGTCCGAGGCTTATCTTTTGAGTCTCTTAACGGTGGTTTTCAGAAACCAGCAATTTTGTTTTTGTAGTATTTTATAGTCAACAGAGGTCTCATACTGTTAAAGCTGTTTAAATAACTATGGGTTTCCCTCATGTATTTTATTATTTTATTTTATGTTAAGATTTTATTTATCTGACAGAGAGAGACACAGTGAGAGAGGGAACACAAGTAGGGGGAGTGGGAGAGGCCCCATGTGGGGCTTGATCCCAGGACCTGGGATCATGACCTGAGCCGAAGGCAGGCGCCTAATGACTGAGCCACCCAGGCGCCCCATATTTTATTTTATTTTTTAAATTTATTTATTTTAGAGAGACAGCAGGGGAGGGGGGTGCAGAGGGAGAGAGAATCTTTTTTTTTATCTTTTAATTTTTTATTGTTATGTTAATCACCATATATTACATAATTTGTTTAGGGAGAGAGAATCTTAACCAGACTCCATCCTGAGGGCAGAGCCCCATGTGGGGCTCTATCCAGGGATCCTGAGATCATGACCTGAGCTTAAGCCAAGAGTTGGACACTTAAGCAACTGTATCACCCAGGCTCCCTGCTCATGTATTGTTTAAAATAGTTTTTTCTATGTTCTGTTACATATTTTTTCTCCTCATTCTCTGAACATTATTATTTCTTTATTGGTACTTAATATAAACTACAACTGCCTAAAGAAAGCTTTGCATTATTTTCTGTGTAACTTGTAGTTCAGTGCTTCATGCAAGGTTATTTTTGTCATTATTTTTACAAAAAGTAATCCAAGCTCATTGGGGAAAAAAATAAAACAATATAGAAATATATCAAAACGTGAAGTTTCACAGTGAACTTTTATAATTTCACTCATATAGATATTTCTCATTTTGTGTTCCTTCTCTCCCCTGTGTAAGTTATGGTAATGTATATTAATGTCTTTAAGAATGGATATTATATTTATAGCAAATGTCCTTTTGGCATCTATCAAAATAACCATGTAACCAAAATAACCAAATAACTCTTTATAAATGTAAGTCACATTAATGGATTTCCTAATGTGGAACCATCCTTGTGTTCCTAGAATAAATCTTACTTGGTCATGAGGGGTTATCTTTTTCTTTTTTTTAAAGATTTTATTTATTTATTTGAGAGAGAGAGAATGAGAGAGAGAGAAAGCACATGGCAGGGGGGAGTGTCAGAGGGAGAAGCAGACTCCCTGCCGAGCAGGGAGCCCAATGCAGGACTCGATCCAGGGACTCCAGGATTATGACCTGAGCCAAAGGCAGTCGCTCAACCAACTGAGCCACCCAGGTGCCCGAGGAATTATCTTTTTAATACATTGGTAAATTCGGGGCACCTGGGTGGCTTGGTCGGTTAAGTGCCTTAGGCTCAGGTCATGATCCCAGGATTCTGGGATCGAGTCCCCAGCTCGGTGGGGAGCCTGCTTCTCCCTCTGCCTGCCGCTCCCCCTGCTTGTGCTCTCGCGCTCTCTCTCTGGCAAATAAATAAATAAAATCTTAAAAAAAAATACATTGGTAAGTTCAATTTACCTGTCTTTTTATTTTAGGATTTTTGTACTTATAGCCATAAGTAAGGTTGGCCTTCTTTTCTATTTTGTGGTATCCTTGCCATGTTTTTGTATCACGGTTGTAGTAACCTCTTAGGATGAAACATAAGTCGTTCATCTTACTTTATTCTATGGGGAGGTTTAAATGACATAGGAATAATTATGTCTTTTTGTTGGATTAAAAGTGCCCGTAAAACTGTCTAGGTCTGGGTGCTTTTGGTCATGGAAGAATAAGTCTTATGGTTAATTTTTCTGTTTATTTTATGATTATCTATCTATTTATGATAATCTATTTAATGAGCTCTTTTCCTCTTTTAATTTTGACTAGTTTGTCTTTCTTTGGAGGGAACTACCTGTTTCATTTTTCTTTTTTTATTTTAAGATTTTATTTATTTATTTGAGAGAGAGAGAGAGAGCATAAGCTGGGGC
This sequence comes from Eumetopias jubatus, assembly GCF_037043125.1. Classification (NCBI taxonomy): domain Eukaryota; kingdom Metazoa; phylum Chordata; class Mammalia; order Carnivora; family Otariidae; genus Eumetopias; species Eumetopias jubatus. The sequence continues at coordinate 50,865,023 of NW_028274818.1, read as the reverse complement.
AGAGGAAGAGGAAGAAGCTGACTCCCTGCGGAGCACTGAGATCATGAACTGAGGCAAAGGCAGATGCTTAACTCTCTGAGCCACCCAGGCACCCCTCATTTTTATTTTCAGACTTAATATTAGAAAATTACGATGGTGATCTCTTAAATTTTAAAAATCACTGTACCTGTGGTTATATCTACTTTCTCATGTTTAATGCTTTTCTCTTTATGTGCTTATTTTCTTGTGTTTATTATCAAATTTTCCAAAGGTTTGATTGTTTTATTGGTCATTTTATAGCACCATCATATGAATTTATTTGTTCATGTGTAGATTTTGGTTGACATAACTTATAGTTGTTTTTCAGGAGACTTTAAAAAAATTTCTTAATAGAATCCAATTTATCATTTTTTTAAATGATGCTTTGGTGTTGTAAAAATCCATTGCCAAATCCAAGGTCACTGAGATTTTCTCCTATTATCTTGTAGGAGTTTTCTGGTTTTGTATTTTATGTTTAGGTTTATGATTTATTTTGCATTAGTTTTTGTGAAAAGTGCAAGTTCTGATTCCAGTTTCTTTTCTCCCCTTTTGTATATGGACATTCAATTGTTGCAGCATCATTTGTTGAAAAGATTTCTTTTTTTCATTCAGTTGTCTTTATTCCTGACAAAGACTCTCTCCTTGACCAAACCTTGGTCAGGCTCCTCTTGGCCGTCTATTCTACTGGGCCTGTCCTTGGCCTGCTTAGTTCAGCTTTAGCAAGAATCATGTCAGTTTGGAGCGAATCCCTATTCTTTGTAAGTAATCACCCTGACATCTCATCAAATCACTCATCTCCTTCAATATCGTATCACCATGGCCTGCCTCTAGCAAGAATCCCCGTTCAGTAGGTCAAGCGAGAATCCTCCTTTTCCTTGATATTTCCTTTTAGTTATTTTCCATCCTCTGACTGCCACCTGCTCCTTGGCTATAAATCTCCACTTGTCCTTATTGTAATCAGAATTCAGACTGAACTCTCTCCCCTCTGCAAATCCCATTGCAATAGTCCCTCTCAAATAATATCTTGCTGTCTTTAACAGGTGTCATGAATAATTTTTTCTTTAATATTCCTTTGTCAAGATCAGTTGATAATATTGTATGGGTATATTTCTGGTTTCTGGGGTCTCTGTTCTATTGCTCTGTGTCTTTTTTTTTTAACAGATACCATATTGTCTTGATTACTATAATTTTACTTTAAGCCTTGAAATCAGGTAATGTGAGTCCTCCAACTTTGTTTTTCAGTATTCTGTTGGCTATTCTAGATCTTTTGTTTTTCTATGAAACTTTATTTTTTATTTTATTTTATTTTAAATAATTTATTTATTTGACAGAGAGAGACATAGCGAGAGCAGGAACACAAGCCGGGGGAGTGGGAGAGGGAGAAGCAGGCTTCCCGCCCAGCAGGGAGCCCGATGAGGGGCTCTATCCCAGGACCCTGGGATCATGACCTGAGGCGAAGGCAGACGCTCAACGACTGAGACACCCAGGCACCCCATAAACTTTATTTTTTAAATTTAAATTCCATTAGCCAACATATAGTACATCATTAGCCAACATATAGTATATCATTAGTTTTTGATGTGTTCAGTGATTCCATGTAAACTTTAGAATTATTTTGTCACTATCTACAAAATAGCTTGAAGAGATTTTGATTGGAATGCATTGAATCTATAGATCATGTTCTAAGAATTAATATCTTAATAATATTGAGTCTTTATTTTTGATTTTGTTTTTAAAGATTTTATTTATTTATTTGTCAGAGAGAGAGTGTGTGTGCACAAGCAGGGGGGAATGGCAGGCAGAGGGCAAAGTAGGCTGCCTACTGAGCAAGGAGCCTGATGTGGGATTTTTTTTTTAATAACTTTTTGTTTTTATGTTAATCACCATACATTACATCATTAGTTTTTGATGTAGTGTTCCATGATTCATTGTTTGTGGGTAACACCCAGTGCTCCACGCAGAATGTGCCCTCTTTAATACCCATCACCAGGCTAACCCATCCCCCCACCCCCTCCCCTCTAGGACGCTCAGTTTGTTTCTCAGAGTCCATCGTCTCTCATGGTTTGTCTCCCCCTCTGACTTACTCCCCTTCATTCTTCCCCTATCTTCTTCTTCTTTTTTTTTTCTTAACATATATTGCATTATTTGTTTCAGAAGTACAGATCCGTGATTCATCAGTCTTGTACAATTCACAGTGCTCACCATAGCACATACCCTCCCCAATGTCTATCACCCAGCCACCCCATCCTTCCCACCCCCCACCACTCCAGCAACCCTCAGTTTATTTCCTGAGATTAAGAATTTCTCATATCAGTGAGGTCATATGATACATGTCTTTCTCTGATTGACTTATTTCACTCAGCATAACACCCTCCAGTTCCATCCACGTCGTTGCAAATGGCAAGATCCCATTCCTTTTGATGGCTGCATAATATTCCATTGTGTATATATACCACTTCTTTATCCATTCATCTGTCGATGGACATCTTGGCTCTTTCCACAGTTTGGCTATTGTGGACATTGCTGCTATAAACATTGGGGTGCACGTACCCCTTCGGATCCCTACATGTGTATCTTTGTGGTAAATACCCAGTAGTGCAATTGCTGGATTGTATGGTAACTCTATTTTCAACTTTTTGAGGAACCTCCATACTGTTTTCCAGAGTGGTTGCACCAGCTTGCATTCCCACCAACAGTGTAGGAGGGTTCCCCTTTCTCCACATCCCCACCAACATCTGTCGTTTCCTGACTTGTTAATTTTAGCCATTCTGCCTGGTGTGAGGTGGTATCTCACTGAGGTTTTGATTTGGATTTCCCTGATGCCAAGCGATGTTGAGCACTTTTTCATGTGCCTGTTGGCCATATGGATGTCTTCTTTGGAAAAATGTCTGTTCATGTCTTCTGCCCATGTCTTGATTAGATTATTTGTTCTTTGGGTGTTGAGTTTCATAAGTTCTTTATAGACTTTGGATACTAGTCCTTTATCTGATATGTCATTTGCAAATATTTTCTCCCATTCTGTCGGTTGTCTTTTGGTTTTGTTGACTGTTTCTTTTGCTGTGCAAAAGCTTTTTATCTTGATGAAATCCCAATAGTTCATTTTTGCTCTGGCTTCCCTTGCCTTTAGCGATGTTTCTAGGAAGAAGTTGCGGTGACTGACGTCGAAGAGGTTGCTGCCTGTGTTCTCCTTTAGGATTTTGATGGACTCCTGTCTCATGTTTAGGTCTTTCAACCATTTGGAATCTATTTTTGTGTGTGGTGTAAGGAAATGGTCCAGTTTCATTCTTCTGCATATGGCTGTCCAATTTTCCCAATACCATTTGTTGAAGAGACTGTCTTTTTTCCATTGGACATTCTTTCCTGCTTTGTCAAAGATGAGTTGACCATAGAGTTGAGGGTCCATTTCTGGGCTCTCTGTTCTGTTCCATTGATCTATGTGTCTATTTTTGTGCCAGTACCATACTGTCTTGATGATGACAGCTTTGTAATAGAGCTTGAAGTCCAGAATTGTGATGCCGCCAGCTTTGCTTTTCTTTTTCAAGATTCCTCTGGCTATTCGGGGTCTCTTCTGGTTCCATACAAATTTTAGGATTATTTGTTCCATTTCTTTGAAAAAGGTGGATGGTATTTTGATGGGGATTGCATTGAATGTGTAGATTGCTCTAGGTAGCACTGACATCTTCACAATGTTGGTTCTTCCAATCCATGAGCATGGAACGTTTTTCCATTTCTTTGTGTCTTCTTCAATTTCTTTCATGAGTATTTTATAGTTTTCTGAGTACAGATCCTTTGCCTCTTTTGTTAAGTTTCTTCCTAGGTATCTTGTGTTTTTGGGTGCAATTGTAAATGGGATCAACTCCTTGATTTGTCTCTCTTCTGTCTTGTTGTTGGTGTATAGGAATGCCACTGATTTCTGTGCGTTGATTTTATATCCTGCTACTTTACTGAATTCCTGTATGAGTTCTAGCAGTTTTGGGGTGGAGTCTTTTGGGTTTTCCACATAAAGTATCATATCATCTGCAAAGAGTGAGAGTTTGACTTCCTCTGCCGATTTGGATGCCTTTGATTTCTTTTTGTTATCTGATTGCTATGGCTAGGACTTCTAACACTATGTTGAATAGCAGTGGTGAGAGTGGACATCCCTGCCGCGTTCCTGACCTTAGGGGAAAAGCTCTCAGCTTTTCCCCTTTGAGAATGATATTCGCTGTAGGTTTTTCATAGATGGCTTTTATGATATTGAGGTATGTACCCTCTACCCCTATACTCTGAAGAGTTTTGATCAAGAAAGGATGCTGTCCTTTGTCAAATGCTTTTTTTGCATCTATTGAGAGGATCATATGATTCTTGTTCTTTCTTTTGTTAATGTATTGTATCACGTTGATTGATTTGTGGATGTTGAACCAGCCTTCCAGCCCAGGGATAAATCCCACTTGGTCATGGTGAATAATCCTTTTAATGTACTGTTGGATCCTATTGGCTAGTATTTTGGTGAGAATTTTTGCATCCATCTTCATCAAGGATATTGGTCTGTAATTCTCCTTTTTGATGGGGTCTTTGTCTGGTTTTGGGATCAAGGTAATGGTGGCCTCATAAAATGAGTTTGGAAGTTTTCCTTCCATTTCTATTTTTTGGAACACTTTCAGGAGAATAGGTATTAATTCTTCTTTAAATGTCTGATAGAATTCCCCTGGGAAGCCATCTGGCCCTGGGCTTTTGTTTGTTGGGAGATTTTTGATGACTGCTTCAATTTCCTTAGTGGTTATAGGTCTGTTCAAGTTTTCTATTTCTTCCTGGTTCAATTTTGGTAGTTGATACATCTCTAGGAATGCACCCATTTCTTCCAGGTTATCTAATTTGCTGGCATAGAGTTGCTCATAATATGTTCTTATAATTGTTTGTATTTCTTTGGTGTTGGTTGTGATCTCTCCTCTCATTCATGATTTTGTTGATTTGGGTCCTTTCTCTTTTCTTTTTGATAAGTCTGGCCAGGGGTTTATCAATCTTGTTAATTCTTTCAAAGAACCAGCTCCTAGTTTCGTTGATCTGTTCTACTGTTCTTTTGGTTTCTATTTCATTCATTTCTGCTCTGATCTTTATTATTTTTCTTCTCCTGCTGGGTTTAGGCTTTATTTGCTGTTCTTTCTCCAGCTCCTTTAGGTGTAGGGTTAGGTTGTGTATTTGAGACCTTTCTTGTTTCTTGAGAAAGGCTTGTATTGCTATATACTTTCCTCTCAGGACTGCCTTTGCTGTATCCCAAAGATTTTGAACAGTTGTGTTTTCATTTTCATTGGTTTCCATGAATTTTTTTAATTCTTCTTTAATTTCCTGGTTGACCCATTCATTCTTTAGTAGGGTGCTCTTTAGCCTCCATGTATTTGAGTTCTTTCCGACTTTCCTCTTGTGATTGAGTTCTAGTTTCAAAGCATTGTGGTCTGAAAATATGCTGGGAATAATCCCAATCTTTTGGTACCGGTTGAGACCTGATTTGTGACCTAGGATGTGATCAATTCTGGAGAATGTTCCATGGACACTAGAGAAGAATGTGTATTCTGTTGCTTTGGGATGGAATGTTCTGAATATGTCTGTGAACTCCATTTGGTCCAGTGTGTCATTTAAAGTCTTTATTTCCTTGTTGATCTTTTGCTTAGATGATCTGTCTATTTCAGTCAGGGGGGTGTTAAAGTCCCCCACTATTATTGTATTATTGTCAATGTGTTTCTTTGCTTTTGTTATTAATTGCCTTATATAATTGGCTGCTCCCTCGTTAGGGGCATAGATATTTACAATTGTTAGATCTTCTTGTTGGATAGACCCTTTAAGGATGATATAGTGTCCTTCCTCATCTCTTATTACAGTCTTTGTTTTAAAATCTAATTTGTCTGATATAAGGATTGCCACCCCAGCTTTCTTTTGGTGTCCATTAGCATGGTAAATGGTTTTCAACCCCCTCACTTTCAATGTGGGGGTGTCTTTGGGTCTAAAATGAGTCTCTTGCAGATAGCATATGGATGGGTCTTGTTTTTTAATCCAATCTGATAGCCTGTGTCTTTTGATTGGGGCATTGAGCCCATTTACATTCAGGGTAACTATTGAAAGATAGGAATTTAGTGCCATTGTATTGCCTGTAAGGTGACTGTGAGTGTATATTGTCTGTGTTCCTTTCTGATCTATTCTGCTTTTAGGCTCTCTTTTTGCTTAGAGGACCTCTTTCACTATTTCTTGTAGGGCTGGTTTTGTGTTTGCAAATTCCTTTAGTTTTTGTTTGTCCTGGAAGCTTTTTATCTCTCCTTCTATTTTCAATGATAGCCTAGCTGGATATAGTATTCTTGGTTGCATATTTTTCTCGTTTAGTGCTCTGAAGTTATCATGCCAGTGCTTTCTGGCCTGCCAGGTCTCTGTGGATAGGTCTGTTGCCAATCTAATGTTTCTACCATTTTAGGTTACATATCTCTTCTCCCAAGCTGCTTTCAGGATTTTCTCTTTGTCTCTGAGACTCGTAAGTTTTACTATTAGATGTCGGGGTGTTGACCTAATTTTATTGATTTTGAGAGGGGTTCTCTGTGCCTCCTGGATTTTGATGCCTGTGTCCTTCCCCACATTAGGGAATTTCTCTGCTATAATTTGCTCCAATATACCTTCTGCCCCCCTCTCTCTTTCTTCTTCTTCTGGGATCCCAATTATTCTAATGTTGTTTTGTCTTATGGTATCGCTTATCTCTCGAATTCTGCCCTCGTGATCCTGTAGTTGTTTATCTCTCTTTTTCTCAGGTTCTTTATTTTCCATCATTTGGTCTTCTATATTGCTGATTCTTTCTTCTGCCTCATTTATCCTAGCAGTTAGTGCCCCCATTTTTGATTGCACCTCATTAATAGCCTTTTTGATTTTGAGTTGGTTAGATTTTAGTTCTTTTATTTCTCCAGTAAGGGTTTCTCTAATAACTTCCACACTTTTTTCAAGCCCAGCTAGTATCTTTAAAGTCATGATTCTGAACTCTAGGTCTGACATTGTACTAATGTCAGTATTGAGTAGGTCCCTGACAGATGGTACTACCTCTTGTTCTTTTTGCTGAGGTGATTTTTTTCATCTTGTCATTTTGTCCAGAGGAGAACAGATGAATGAGAGAACAGAATGCTAACAGTTTAACAACATCTCCAGCAAATATACTCTATACAAATCAGAAAAGACCTGAAACCAGGGGAGAAGAAAGGGAAAGAAAGAAGAAGAAAAAAAAAAAGGAAAAAGAAAAAATAAAAACAAAGAAAAACAGAACAAAACAAGAAAAAAAACAGAATATGATCAAATATGATCAGGCTAGTGCATAGATCAGTGCCACACACTAACTTTTGGGCATATTTTGGTCTGTTAGAAGAAAGTGCCTGCTAAAATTTTAAAGGAAGAAAGACTTATATATATACAAAATAAGGGTTGATACAATGAAGGGATGGCAGATGACTGTAAAGATGAAAAGTATAAAAGATTTTATAAAAGGAATTGATAAGATAAGAAGTTGTTTTTTAAAAAGAAAGAAGATTTAAAAAGAAAAAGAAAAAAGAAAAAAAAGGAGAGAATGTGATCAGGCAGAAGAATAGAACAAAGCCATACACTAGAGATTTAGGGTATATTTTGATCTGTTAGAAGAAATTGTATCTCGGGGCGCCTGGGTGGCTCAGTTGGTTGGGCGACTGCTTTTGGCTCAGGTCATGATCCTGAAGTCCCGGGATCGAGTCCCACATCGGGCTCCCTGCTCAGGTGGGAGTCTGCTTCTCCCTCTGACCCTCCCCCCTTTCATGTGCTCTCTCTCTCCATCTCTCGTTCTCACTCTCTCAAATAAATAAATAAATAAAATCTTTAAAAAAAAAAGAAATTGTATCTCAAAATTTTAAAGAGAGAACAACTTATATATATATGCCAAAAATAAGGGTAACTACTATGAAGGCATAAAAATATGACTCTAAAAATGAAAAATAAAAAATGTTTTTTTTAAAAAAGGGATTGATAAGATGTTTGAAAAAGGGAAAAAGAAAAATTAAAAAAAAACAGTTAAAAAAATTAACTTTGAAAAACTAATGAATTATGGTAAAAAAGCCATGAATTCTATGTGCAGTATTCCCCTAGCGCTGGAGTTCTCCTGTTCTCCTTGATGGGTAAACTTGGTCTTGGCTTGCTGGCTGTCCGTGCTGATCTTCTGGGGGAGGGGCCTGTTGCTGTGGTTCCCAAATATCTTTGCCGGAGGCGGAATTGCCCCGCCCTTGTGAGTCCGGGCTAAGCAAGCTGCTCCGGTTTGCTCTCAGGCGCTTTTGTTTCCTGCAAGCTCTCAGTACAGTTTTGGAGGACCAGGGTGAAAATGGTGTCCTCCCAATCTCCACCCGGAGGAGCTGAGAACTCGGGGCCCCACTCCTCAGTGCGCCCCCAGAGAAAAGCAGTCACTCCCGTCTCCCCGGTCTCCGGCCGCACTCCATGCTCACCCGGCCTGTGACCGAGCATTTCTATGTCTGGCACCCGACCCCGTGTGGAGTCTCCAAACCCAGCAGATCCCCGCGGTGCGCTTCCGCGCCGCTCCTCCCAAGGGAGGAAGGGGAGTCTTCCCGGCTCTGCCGCTTGTTGGGTCCCTGCTGGAGGAGCAGTGGCCCGACTGGGCCGCGGATCACAGTTTATGGCAACCCCGAGCTGAGAGCCCGCGCCTCGGCTCCGTCTCTGCATCTGGCTTCCCCGCTCCGATACCTGGGAGCTCTGCTGCACTCAGGCACCCCCAGTCTTTCTGTGACCCTGAGGGTTCTGAGACCACACTGTCCCACGAGGGTTCCACCCCCCGCTTAGCCACTGGAGCGACGTCCCTCAGCAGAGCCGACTTCTAAAAATTTTGATTTTGTGTTCCGCAGCTCTATCACTTGCCAGAAGCGGCTGACAGAGGCCCCCTCCCCCGCCGTCTATCCTCCCGAATATCGCCTCGGATTCACTTCTCCGCACGTCCTACCTTCTAGAAGGTGGTCGCTTTTCTGTTCAGAGTGTTGTTACTCTTCTTATCTTCAATCTCCTGTTGAGTTCGTAGGTGTTCAGAATGGTTTGATCCCTATTGAGCTGAATTCCTGAGACCAGACGAAATCCAGGTCTCCTACTCCTCCACCATCTTGCTCTGCCCCCATTGTGGGATTTGATCTCAGGACCCTGGGATCATGACCTGAGCTGAAGGCAGACAATCAGCTGACTGAGCCACCCAAGCGTCCCTATAATATTGAGTTTTTTATAAATGAGCATGGAATATCTGTTTATTAAGACCTTTGATACCTTTCATCAGAATTTTGTAGTTTCCACATACAGAATTTGCAAACATTTTGTTAGGTTTACACCCAAGTTTTGTTTTTGTTTTTTTTTTTTTTTTGGCAGGATGTGGTACTATTATAGTGGTTTTAAAAAAATTTAAAAATTTAAAAAATTCCAATTTGTTCATTACTGGTATATAGGAAAACGATGGACTTCTATATATTAATCTTGTATCCTGTAACCTGGTTACAAAAGCTTATTATAGGAATACCTCCTTTTATTGCATTTCAATTTATTGTGCTTCACAGATATTGTGTTATTTTTACAAACTGAAGGTTGTGGCAACCTTGCATCCAACAAGTCTGTTGGTGCCATTTTCCAACGTTTGCTCACTTTGTGATTCTGTGTCACATCTTGGTTATTCTCATGATATTTTCAGCTTTTTCATTTTTATTTGTTTGTTATGGTGATCTGTGATCAATGGTTATGACTTGCTAAAAGCTCTGATGATGGTTAGCTTTTTTTTTAGCAAGAGAGTATTTTTTTCTCTTAAGATCTTATTTATTTAAGTAAATAAAAGGGCAGAGGGAAAGGAAGAGGGACAAGCAGACTGTGCACTGAGTGCTGAGCCCAATGTGGGTCTCGATCTTACCACCCTGAGATCACAACCCGAGACAAAATCAAGAGTTGGACACTCAACTGACTGAGCCACCCAGGCACCCCAGCAGTAGACTATGTTTTAAGTAAGGTATGTACATTGTTCTTTTAGACATAATGCTATTGCATACTTCATAGACTATAGTATGCTACAACCATAACTTCTTACGCCCTGGGAAACCAAAAAGAAAATCATTTGACTTGTTTTATTGTGATATTTGACTTAATGCAATGGTTTGGGACGAACCTGCAACATCTCTGAGGTATGCCTGCAGTTCCAGAAATTTGTTAGTTGTTTTTGGATTTTCTATATAGGCAATCATGTCATTTGCAAACAAAAACCATTTTATTTCTTCCCTTCCAATCTGCATGCATTTTATTTCCATTTCTTGTTTTATTGCAGTAGCCAGGACTTCCAGTATAATATTGCTATGGGCTGAATATTTGTGTCTTCAAGATAAGAGTCCCTTTTCTTTGAAACTGTGCCTTTGGGGTAAATGCTCAGTCTCTGATTTTCTTACCCCTCTCTTCTTCCCCAAGATAGGATCTGGATGTTGTTGACTGGAAAACTGTGTGGTGATGGGGTAAAGAATAGCTTTGTGCTGGCTCTTCAGTGACCTCTGTGGTTGAGCTCTGCTTCTGATGAAACTCCTGGTCTTCTCTCTCAGTCTGGGGATTATTGGTGGGCAGTTTGGCTGGCTTCCATGTGAGTAGGCCTTTCTTCAGCCTTTGCTGGTGCTCTGACCCTCTGAGATCTGGCTAAGACTTCCATGTGACTCCTCTTGGGGCCATCTGCCCAGAGGTTCTCAACTACAGTTTTTGCTCTGCCTCTCCTGTAGCAGTCCCTTGGCGAATTCACCAGTTAGCTACATTCTACATCTTTCCACAGGGCACATAGGAACTTCTGGATCCTTTGGGATCTTAGTGCTGTATCCGTCTGTCTATTTCGTGTATTAATACATTTTGTAGATTTCACTCTGCAGTGGTTGTCTCATTTCAATGTGGCAACATCTGGAGCCCATTCCTTGCCCTGCTCTATACTGCTTGAGGACATCTAAGCTTTTCACCAAATCTAGAGTTTCCATTTGGGGAGGAGGAGCAGGAAAAAGGTAAAGGAGATATTTTAAACTGAAAGAGAATATTTTATTTTTATTTTTTAAAAATGTATTTATTTAAGCGAGGGTGTGCATGATGGGGATGGGTGGAGGGAGAGGGAGAAAGAAACTCAAGCAGCCTTTTCACTGAGTGTGGAGCCCAATGCAGGGCTTGATCTCATGACCCTGAGATCAGACCTGAGCCAAAACCAAGAGTTGGATGCTTAACGGACTGTGCCACCAGCTGCCCCGACAGAGAATATTTTATTTATTTGTTTTTTTTAAAGATTTTATTTATTTATTCATGAGAAACAGAGAGAGAGGCAGAGGGAGAAGCAGGCTCCCAAGAAGCAGGGAGCCCTATGCAGAACTCGATCCCAGGACCCTGGGATCATGACCTGAGCTGAAGGCAGACGCTTAACCATCTGAGCCACCCAGGTGCCCGAATATTTTAAATCAGAAGAGAATAGACTACTTTAAACTGGCTACTTTATCCTCTTCTTGTACTGCTCACTGGGATGGGTACCCAGGAGCAACATGGGCTTAGTTATGGAAAATAAAGCTGTTTGATTTTTCACATCTCATTGGTAATTATTAAATTTTTGAGGTCACTACACCTGAAGTGTTTTGAGATGTATTCTCATCTGTTGTAAATCTTGTTGCCCAAAAGGTGTTCCCTTCAGGCTCAAGTCAGATTCTTTTTAGAACAAAGGAGTCAAGGAGCTTGAAGGTTCATAGCTGAGTTTTTGGAGTCTTTGGTGAAACACTGGTATGATGGCCAGAGTTTATTAACTGTGTGAAGAGATTTCTAAAGAAACACATCCCTTTATATAACAAAAGGTAAGTTTAGAGCACAGAAAAGGAGTTCTATCGTAAGTGTAAGATGGAGAAAAAGCCTGGGCAGCATAGTCACTTAAGAGTCCTACTGTTGGTTTTGGCTGAGGTCATGATGTCAGGGTCCCTCGATCAAGTCCTGTCAGGCTCCACGCTCAGTGTGGAGTCTGCTTAAGACTCTCACTCCTTCTCCCTCTGCCCCTCCCCACTGTGCGTGTATACACACTCTCTCTCTCAAATAAATAAATCTTTTTTAAAAAAGTGACATTTTGCAATTTCTCTATAAAATGTCTACATGTATATTTCTTTTTTATTATCCAGCATGGGATTCACTGGACTTCTGTATATTGATGTTTTTTATAGTTCTAGAAAATCTCAGATATTATCTTTTCAGATATTTGTATAAAACAAATCAAATAGAAAATCTTTTAAAGCAGCTAGAGAAAAGAGATTACATAAAAAAGTTAGATTTATAGATCTCAATAGGAATAATAGAAAGCAGAAAACAAGATGATTATTATCTACAAGGTGATGAAAAATATGACAGCCAACCTAAAAAGCTCTACAAAGTGAAAGAATCCTTTGGATATAAGAAAAAAATACAGGGGCACCTGGGTGGCTCAGTTGGTTAAGTGTCTGCCTTCAGCTCAAGTCACGATCCCAGGGTCTTGGGATTGAGCCCCACATTGGGTTCCCTGCTCAGCAAGGAGCCTCCTTCTCCCCCTCCCTCTGCCTCTCCCCCTGCTCATGCTCTCTCTCTTTGTGTCAAATAATAAATAAAATCTTTAAAAAAATACATAGAAATGTTTAAACAGAAACTGAGTTAATCACACAAAAGGGAATTCTAATGGATATTCTTGAGATTGAAGGAAAAAGACCCTGGATGTACATCAGAGGTATAGAAAGAAATGAAGAACAATGGAAGGGGTCAATTTAGATGAACAATGTATAAAAATAATAAACGTTTTGTGGTGTCTAGGATTTAACTAGAGAAGTAAAATATATGACAGCATTAAACATGTAAATTGGAATGAAGGTAAATGTAATAAAGGATTCTCAGGCCTTTGCATTGTCCTGGAAGTTAAAGTTATTGATTATCAGACTTTGGTGAGGGAAGGATGCATGTTTTAATGTCTAGTGTAACTATTAAAAAATGCAGAAACAATATATAATTTATAATTTAATAGAATAATAAAAAATGGTAAATATGTTCAAAAGAAGGCTACACCATTCTCCTGAACCTTGTGGTAACCTTATATACCACATTTTATCATGAACACATACCAGTATTCCTTGATCACTTACAGAAAAAGAAGGGTATGTTACCTTAGGGTGAAGAAAAAATGTCTTGAAATAGCATTGAGGAGAAAGGAGAACACTAATTCTACACACAGTTTGGGGGTTACTGGGGTATGAGAAACACCATTTGAGAAGGATTCAAGAGAAGAAATGTCCATGAGGAATATTAACTGTTGGTAATGTAAAAATATTTCCATGGCATGGAGGTTTCTGAGGGCACAGGTGAAAGGTTTGAGAGAAAGGATGGCAGTGGGAATTGGATCAGCAGGGAGAAGCTCTGAGCAGTAGAGGAAGTCATAGATTACCAGAGGTGCTTCCTAGGCAGAGAACAAGCATAACAGAGGTAGGTGGTATACTGAATTTAGATCACTGAAAGATTGTCTATTTGAACTGGTCTCGTAAATCCCTTGGTAAATGTTAAGGCCCTGTCAGAAGCCTCAGTCAAGTATTGGGTGATTGGACTTCTGGGAGAGTTCTAAAAAATGGCCTTCGAACAATCTTGTTTGTCCCCATGACTCGCACTGTGGAAATGGCAGTAACCATTTGGCCTTTAGGTGACTTTGATTATATATCTGACTTGAAAGTTTGCAAAATTGTACTTATTTTCTTAAAATAATGTGTCTGTTAAGGAATTTACCCTTAAAAGCTAAGTAGTTTTTGGCCACGTAGCCATTCAAAAACTCAAAGCCATCTTTACGAAAAGAAGAGTACAATAAACAGCCAGTTGAATTATGTGGCTCTAGAGAGCTATATAAATCAGTGTAGAATCCTAAGTCTTTTTGGCATGCATAGTGGTTTCTTATCATCTCTTCCTCCCTTTTGAAATTCTGGTTTGTGCTCTGTGTTCAGTAATGATGGACTTACCTTGATTTCCCACAAGTCATCTCATAACTCAGTGTTTTAATAAATTCATCAACAAAGCTCATTTTAGAAATTACATATTCTATCCAATATATATTCTGTTTTCTATCAGTGGCAAAAGGCACACCATGATCTTCACTCCTTTTGGGTTCGAGTCTTTGGAATAAATGGTGAGACTCTCAGGTAGTTAAGGAAAACAAAGGGCATACTCCTGTGGTCATTAAATGAATTGGCTATGGCTGGAGTGTTGCCTTGCAAGTGACAGCAGTTGATTCAGTGATTAATCATTATCACCAACTCTGCAGTGGAAACTCATGAAGCATTTTAATGGTTTTAAATTCTTATTCTAAAATGAAAACATTTCATTTGAACTTGAGAATTATAAACTGTTTGAAAAACATCTGGTAAAACGTCAAGGGTCCGGTTTCTCCTGCTATATTTTGTCTTCTAAGTGGAAATGGAGCTGAGAGGTGGTGCATGGAAAGAACATTAATCATACCATTCCTTGAAAAGCTAACTACTCTTTCCCAATGTGTTTTTTATTTTCTGCTCTCTGTGAATCTTAAAATAGAGGCTCCCAAAGACAAAAAACATGGGACACTGAAAGGATTTGTCTCATATTGGGGAAAAAGTTATGTGTGAATAAAAGGAACTTATAAATGTGTGTGTACGCATACATTTGTAGTCTTTGGAAAGGCTCAACCTAATATCGCTATCTGGACCAGGGGAGGAGCCAGCAAACAGGCATGCAGCAGCAATTCATCTGTGAAGCGGAGCCTGGTAAGTAGGAGATGTCACCATTGGAAGGCAGGTGTTCAAGACCCCTCAGGTAGTTTGTTTCACTGTTTGAGCTGCTTCTCCAGCTCTGTGTTGGTCTAGCTTGAGCTTGAATTATTTTCTTCCCTTTTAAACATTTAAAAACTTTTTTTTTGCATTAAAAACATTTAAAGAATGTAAAAAACTTTAAAAAAATTTTTATTTATTTGAGAGTGAGAGAGAGAGAGCACAAGAGGGGAGGGTCAGAGGGAGAAGCAGGCTTGCTGCTGAGTGGGAAAGCCTGACATGGCACTTGATCCTGGAACTCCGGGATCATGACCTGAGCTGAAGGCAGTTGCTTAACCAACTGAGCCACTTAGGCGCCCAGTAAAAAACATTTTTATATGTCATTTGCAAATATCTTCTCCCATTCTGTTGGTTGTCTTTTGGTTTTATTGACTGTTTCCTTTGCTTCCTTCTTGATGAAGTCCCAATAGTTCATTTTTGCCCTTGCTTTCCTTGCCTTTGGCGATGTGTCTAGGAAGAAGTTGCTGTGGCTGAGGTCGAAGAGTTGCTGCCTGTGTTCTCCTCTAGGATATTGATGGACTCCTGTCTCACATTTAGGTCTTTCAACCATTTTGAGTCTATTTGTGTGTGTGGTGTAAGGAAATGGTCCAGTTTCATTCTTCTGCATGTGGCTGTCCAATGTTCCCAACACCATTTGTTGAAGAAACTGTCTTTTTCCCATTGGACATTCTTTCCTGCTTTTTCAAAGATTAGTTGACCATAGAGTTGAGGGTCCATTTCTGGGCTCTCTATTCTGTTCCATTGATCTATGTGTCTGTTTTTGTGCCAGTACCATACTGTCTTGATGATGACAGCTTTGTAATAGAGCTGGAAGTCCAGAATTGTGATGCCGCCAGCTTTGCTTTTCTTTTTCAACATCCTCTGAGATCTTGCCATTTGCAACAACGTGGATGGAACTGGAGGGTGTTATGCTGAGTGAAATAAGTCAATCAGAGAAAGACATGTATCATATGACCTCACTCATATGAGGAATTCTTAATCTAGGAAACAAACTGAGGGTTGCTGGAGTGGGGGTGGGTGGGAGGGATGGGGGTGCTGGGTGATAGACATTGGGGAGGGTATGTGCTATGGTGAGTGCTGTGAATTGTGCAAGACTGTTGAATCACAGATCTGTACCTCTGAAACAAATAATGCAATATATGTTAAGAAAAAAAAAGAAGAAGATAGCAGGAGGGGAAGAATGAAGGGGGGGAAATCGGAGGGGGAGACGAACCATGAGAGACGATGGACTCTGAAAAACAAACTGAGGGTTCTAGAGGGGAGGGGGGTGGGAGGATGGGTTAGCATGGTGATGGGTATTAAAGAGGGCACGTTCTGCGTGGAGCACTGGGTGTTATGCACAAACAATGAATCATGGAACACTACATCCAAAACTGATGATGTAATGTATGGTGATTAACATAACCATAAAAAATTAAAAAAACACATTTTTATAGTAAAAATAATACAGGGTAGAAAATTATAAAAGTACACAAAAATATAAAATGCATTGCAATGGGGCAATTATACCCAGTTATAGCTTTCTTTACATTTGGAGTGTTCTTACATTTAAAAAAAATTTCATATACACACACATACACACACACCCCTACAATAGTATATTGGAGATTCTTAGTCCTGGCTGTGCATCAGAAATCATCAGTGTGCTTTATGTAAGAAAGAAGAATTGAACCTCCAGTCATTTAAATAATGCTTAAAGAATAATCATTATTCTTACCTCAAAAGATTAATAATATACACTTATTTTCAAGCTAAATTAAGTTTTAGAGGGTATTTATATTTATGCATATATAAAATTATGAAAAATGTATATAGCTTCTCATTTTGATTTTTCACTTATTATAAGTATTTCCATGTCATCAAAATTCTTAATAACATTACCCATAATGGCCACAAAAATTTCATCCTATGAAAACACCAAAAATTCCTTATTATTTTTTATTTATTCTCTTATCATTGAACATTATTTCCAATAAATACACAATGATGAGCATCATGAGCTAAATCTGTATTCCTGTATCTGATTATTTCCTTAGGATAGTTTCCCTAGATGTGGACTCACTACATGGAAAAAAGGAAGGGGCAACGTTTGGATCAACTAAATATGGGGGTGGGGTGATTGAATGGCTCAGTCCCTTATGCGTCCGACTCTTGATTTTGACTCAGGTCATGTTCCACATCAGTGCAGAGTCTGCTTATCTCTCTCCCTCTGCTCCTCTCCCAATCTTACACTTGCTCATGCTCTCTCTCTCCCTCTCAAATAAATAAATAAATAAATAAAGATAAATAAGATAATAAAATTAAAAAGATTTTATTTCCTTATTAGAGAGAGACAGATCGCATAAGCAGGCAGAGTGGCAGAGGCAGAGGGAGAAGCAGACTTCCCACTGAGCAGGGAGCCTGATGCAGGACTCGATCCCAGGACCCCAGGATCATGACCTGAGCTGAAGGCAGATACTTAACTGGCTGAGCCACCCAGGCATCCCTAAATAAAATCTTTAAAAAAAAAGAGAGAGAGAGGGAAAACAAAAACAAAAACAAAAACATGTGGGGCACCTGAGTGGCTCAGTTGGTTAAGTGTCCGACTCTGGATTTCAGCTCATATCGTGATCTCAGGGTTGTGGGATGGAGCCCTGTCTTGGGCTCTGTGCTAGGGGTTTAGTCTGCTTGGGATTCTCTCTCTTTCTCTTTCTTTTCCTCTGCCCCCCCACGCCCTCCACTCTCTCTCTCTCTTGCTTTCGCTCTCATTAAAAAAAAAAAAGAAGAAGAAGAAGAAGAAAGGAAAAGAAAACATGTTTTCCCAGGCGCCTCGCTGGCTCAGTTGGTAAAGCATGCATCTTGTGATCTTGAGTTGTTAGTTAGAGCCCATATTGGGTGTAGAGATTACTTAAAAATAAAATCTTTAAATAAAAAAAAGAGAGAAGAAAAAAAGAAGCTTTCCTGGGAACCCCACAGCAGATTTCCACTTATATCTCATTGGCCAGAACAGTGTCAAATGGACATTCCTGAGTAGAAGGTCAAATGGGAAAAAATGCTGGGTGAGCCAACAAATGGAGTCCATCCTTACTGCTCTACAATTTTTCTACACATTATTTGTCCTTTTTTTTTTTTTTTTTTGGTGGCACTAGGGTTTCTTAAGCGATGCCTCAGTATGTAGGGGTGCTGCAGCTTGCCCGTGGTGCTCTTGATGTATAAAGCCAATTCTTCTTGAGCAATGACACCAGGAAATTGACAGCTAAGTGGATGTTTTATACAAGCTCATCATCTGTCATCTTCATGTGGCTGAGGGACCACTGCCAGACATAGTGCCTTCTTTATCTGGAACTTGATCATGGTATTCCCTTCATTGACTTTGGCCATCATTGTGGGTTAGCAAGGAAGGGAACTTGCTAGCCTTATTCAGGCCTGGGCCCCGGATTTGTGGGATCTGTTTGATTAAAAATTCTAAAGCCAAAAATGCATCATACTTCTTGATGAGCTTCTTATTCTTGTTGAGTTCCTTCAGCACCTTAGTGTCCATGTGGGGGATATTCTTGTAGAAACAGCCTTGGCATCCTCACATGCTTCTGGTCTCCTAGGACACACCTGGAGAATTTGGGGAGGGGAGTGAACTTAAGCCTGATGGTGCCCAAGAAATTGTCCTTATGAGGGTCACACTTCTTCAAGCTGCTCTGCGGCTTCACTGTCTCCAAAAAGTTCTAGTTCTTTTGCTGGTTCCCAAGTAGGATTTCCTATACAGTCTCATAGCACTCTTATTCTTTTTCATGGAACACAGTCATCTCTTCCCCAAGGTTTTTGTTTTTGTTTTTGTTTTGGTGGGAGGGGGCAGAGGAAGGGGAGAGAGAGAGAGAACCTTAAGCAGTCTCCACACCCAGCATGGAACCTGACATGGGGCTTGATCCCACAACCCTGAGATCATGACCCGAGCTGAAATCAAGAGTTGGACACTTAACTGACTGAGCCACCCAGGTGCCCCATCTCTTCCCCAAATTTAACAACCCTGAAGTCACATACAATTACTGCTTCCAGCTTGAAAACCTTCATCTCTGAGTGATAATTCTATCTGGTCCAGATGTGGTTTAATTCAGTATGTCCGGAGTCCAGCCCAAGTTTTTCTTTCCTTTTTTTTTTTTTTTAAGATTTTGTCATAGAGCAAGAGTGCGAGCACAAGCAGGGGCAGTGGCAGGCAGAAGGAGCCTGATGCAGGACTCTATCCCAGGCCCTGGGATCATGACCCAAGCCAAAGGCAGATGCTTAACCAGCTGAGCCACCCAGGTGTCCCCCAAGTTTTTATTTCTAACAAGTTCCAGGTAATGCTGCTAGCCCAGAAATCATACATATTACATATCTATAGTATGATACAATAACCAAGAAATTGATATTAATATAATCTGTTGACCTTATTCAGATTTCACCAGTTTTATACTCTCTCATTTTTGTGTTTATGTGTGTGCATATGTAATTAGTTCTGTGCAATTTTATTACACGTATAGATTTGTGTGATTACCACCTACAGTGAGGATACAAAATAGTTTCATCCAAGAAATGGCTTATGTTATCTTTTTATAGCCACCAATGTCTCCCTCCTTCATCCTATCACCCAACTGCCAATCTGTTCACCATCTCTATAGTTTTGTCATTTCGAAAATGCTTTCATAAATGAAATCATAACCTTAAACTCCCCATTTTCCCCTTCTTCCAGCCATCGGCAACCACCATTCCACTTCCTGTTTCTGTGAATTTTGTTACTCTACATACCTTATGTAAGAGGAATCATGCAGATGTCTTTCATGACTGGCTTTTGCATTTAGCATAGTGTCCTCCAGGTTCACTTATATTGAAGTATATGTCATGCTTTTCTTCTTTTTAAAAGCTGAATAATATTCCATTGTATGCATGTACTGCATTTTGTTTGTCCGTCTGTCAGTGGACACTCAGGTTGTGTCTACCTCTTGACTGTTGTGAATAACGCTATTTTGAACATGTGTGTGTATGACTATCTTTTCAAGCCCCTGTTTTCAATGCTTTGGGGCAAATATGCAGAAGTGAAATAGCTGAATCATATCGTAATTCTACTTTAAGTTTTTTGAGGAAACACCATACTGTTTTCCATAATGGCTGTGCCGTTTTATGTACTAACTGTGCCCAGGGTTTGTAGTTTCTCTGTCTTTACCAGCACTTGCTATTTTTTTTTTTTTATATTTTGGCAGTAGCCATCATAATGAGGGTGAGATGGTATCTCCTTGTGGTTTTTGTTTGCATTTATCCAACGATTAGTAATGTTGGACATCTTTTCATGTGCTTGTTAGCCATTTGTATATTTTCTTTGGAGAAATGTTTATTCAAGTCCTTTGCCCATTTTTAAATTCAGGTTTCTTGTTGTTGTTGTGATTGAGTTGTAGGAGTTCTTTACATGTTCTGGATCTTAATCCTTCATCAGATATATGATTTGCGAATATTGCTCCCATTTCATAGGTTGCCTTTTTACTGTATTGTTTTGGTGCACAGAAGTTTTTAATTTTGAAGTAGTCAAAATTATTTTTACTTTTGTTCCCTGTGCTTTTGTTGTCATATTCAAGAAATTATTGCCAAATCCAATATGATGAAATTTTTTCCCCTGTGATTTCCTCTAAGAGTTTTATAGTTTTAGCTTTTATAAGTAGTTTCTTTGATCCATCATGTGATATCTTTGATTCGTTGAACCCTGTGACTGTATCACCTCCAAAAATTTCAAATAGAAAAACTGATAAAGGAAAACTGTGAGGCTTTTATTGGGTTGGAGTTAAACTAATATAATCATTTGCAAAAAATTAACAACTCTGTAGTATTCAGATTTCACATATAGGACATTATTATGTAAGTTTATTTATTCATAGGTTTTTTTTTAATGTAGCTGATTAAATATGTGAATTTTTTTAGGCAGGATTTGCATGTTTCATTATTGTTCCTAGGTACAATATATTATTATTATTTTTTTAAGATTTATTTATTCATGACAGACAGAGAGAGAGAGAGAGAGAAGCAGAGGGAGAAGCAGGCTCCCAGGGAGCAGGGAGCCCGATGCGGGACTCGGTCTCAGGACCCTGGGATCATGACCTGAGCCGAAGGCAGACACTTAACCATCTGAGCCACCCAGGCGCCCTAGATACAATATATTAAATTGCTATTCTAAATACTGCATGTCCCTATTATGTTTTCTCACTGTTTTTTACTGGCTTTAAGGAAAACTATGTTAAAAATTTTTGTATTGTGTATTCACTTCGATGAACTCTATTAAATAGTTATAATATTTCTAATACATCTTCCAATTGTTTCTATAGAACTGTCTTCATGGAAGAAAATACATGCACTGATCTCTATTTCTAGATGATATGTTTATCTACTGGTATAACCCTAGAGCATCAATTTAAAATTATGGGAGAGATCAGTAAGGTGGTTATCTCTAAAATGAACATAAGCATAGATGGTTTTCCTTTATATCTAGAAAACATATTAGAAAATCCCCTTCAGGTTATAGGAAAAATGTATAAAAACCAAAAATAAAATATTCTTCCATTTAATTTTATTTTTAAAATCCTTCCTACAGAGTTTAGGTACTGAAAGCACAGACTTTATACAAACTTGACATTTAATAACCATGTAACTCTGGGCAATTAACAACCACTGTGAGCCTTGGTTTCTGCATCTGAAGAGTGTTATTGTAGTCCCTACCTTATGAGGTTGTTGTGATGATTAAATTATTTATGTGAAATGCTTAGTTTAGTGCATGATACATAATAAACATTAAATATCTAGAGCAAACATCTAGAACAATGTTATATAGTGAGCTTGTAGCAGGCATTCCTTTATTCTCTTTTACACTAAAGAGGATGTTCTTAGTGTTTCAAAATTAAGCATCATGCCTACCAGAGATGGTTTTACCTTGAATGGTGCTTCAGATTCAGGGATTTGCATTTACACGTGTCCCCTCCAAGGTTCTGGACAATGTGTTCACGTGATTACATACTTCTACAAAATTTGCAAAAGTAAAATATTTATTTAAAAATTTCTTTTAAATTTAAATTTTAGTTAACATACAGTGCAATATTGGCTTCTGGAGTAGAATTCAGTGATTCATCACTTAAATACAACATCCAGTGCTCATCACAACAAGCAAAAGTAAAATATTTAAACACAGTTTGCTAAGATTGCCACCATTTCTTTTCATGTTGGCTTCCCCTCTAGCATAATTGTGCTATTGCCAGTTGGCATTGGAGTTACTGTAGTATATCAGTTATTTATTGCTATGTAAAGATACAACCCTCCAAAATAAAAACAACAATCATTTATTAGTTCAAAATTCTGTGGGTGGGCAATTTTACCTGGTCTCTACTAGATGGCTCTGCTGGTCTCTCCTGGGCTCACTCATGCGGCCACAGGGGTGGCTAGGGCAATGAAGAGTTTCTGATGGCTTTACTCATATGTCTGGGAAGGTGGGGAAACTGGACTTCATGTCTCCAGTGTCTATTAGGTTATCATAATAACTATATTCTCTTTACCAATACCAAACTGCCTTGATTTACTATAATTTTTTTTAAGATTTTATTTATTTGACAGAGAGAGAGACACAGCGAGAGAGAGAACACAAGCAGGGGGAGTGGGAGAGGGAGAAGCAGGCTTCCCATGGAGCAGGGAGCCTGACGTGGGGCTCAATCCCAGGATCCTGGGATCATGACCTAAGCCAAAGGCAGATGCTCAACAACTGAGCCACCCAGGTGCCCCGATTTGCTACAATTTTGACTCCTCCAACTTTGCTCATCTTTTCAGAATTGTTTTGGCAATTCTAGTTCCTTTGCTTTTCCATACAACTTTTAGAAGAAGCATGTTAATATCTATCAAAAAACTTGCTGGAATATCTACTGGGATTGCACTGTACCTACAGATCAAATTGGAGGGAATTGGTATCTTAACAATATTGAGTCTTCTAGGGGCACCTAGGTGGCACAGTCAGTTGAGCATCTGACTCTTGACTTTGGCTCAGGTTGTGATCTCGGGGTCGTGAGATCAGGCCCTGCATTGGGCTCCACACTGGGAGTGGAGTCAGCTTGGGATTCTCTCTCCCTCTCCCTTTGCCCCTCTGGCTTGTGCACTCTCTCTCCCCCCCAAATAAATAAATAAATCTTTTAATAATTTGAGTCTTCTGGTCCATTAATGTGGAATATCCATTTATTTAGATCTTCTTTTATTGATGATTTGTAGTTTTCAATATACAGAACCAATTCATATTTTGTTAGATTTATTCCTAAGTATTTCACTTCTTGTGTGATATTGTCATTGGTATTTTTGTTAATTTGAAATTCCAATTGCTCATTGGTGACATATAGGACTATAATTAACTTTTGTGTGTTCACCTTGAACTCTATAATCTTGCTACATTTATTTCTTAGTTCTAAGAGATGTTTTATAGATTATTTGAGATTTTCTACATAATCATGGCAAATAGAGACAATTTTATTACTTTTTTCTTTTTCTTTTTTTAAGATTGATTTTATTTATTTATTTATTTATTTATTTATTTATTTATTTATTATTTTAAAGAGAGAGAATGAGAATGAGTGACTTGGGGGTGGGGAACAGAGGGAGAAGAACAAGCAGACTCCCTGCTGAGTCCAGAGTCCAGCACAGGGCTGATCCCAGAACCCTGAGATCATGATCTGAGCTGAAATCAGGAGTTGGATGCTCAATCAACTGAGTCACCCAGCTGCCCCTTATTACATTTTTATTCAATCTTCATGACTTTTAAAAATTATTTTTCTTGCCTTATTGCATGGGGCAGGATCCCAGTATGGTGCTATATAGGAGTGGTGAGGGACGACATCATGCCTTTTTGTGATCTTCAGAGAAAACATTTAGTCGCTTACCACTGAACGTGATATCAAATAAGAGTGGTGAGCAAGTGGTAGTATTTTGTAGATGCCTTTTATAATGTTAAGGAAGTCTGTATTTTCAGTTGCTAAAAATTTTTTTTTTTAAATCATGAATGGCCATTGAATTTTGTTTGATGCTTTTTCTGTATCTAATAAAATGATCAAATGATTTAAAAAATTTGTTACTATTATTTATTTGATTGTTATTTAAATATTGGGATAGCTTTGAATTCTTAAGGTAAACCCCATTTGGTCAAGAAGTGTTCTTCTGGATTAAATTAGCTGATTCAGGTTTCTGTAGTAATTGTTCTTTTCCTTACCATCCATGATGTAGGTTTTAATTTGGCATTCTATTTCAGATTTCCTTGATTTGTTCTTATTTCAGTCATCTTCCTTTATTTCAATTTGTTTTCTGTTTATGACTTCATCTCCTGCTTAATAAAGATTGTATCTTCTAGATTCTTTTGGAAGACACCAAGTTAATTACTTTTAAAAGATTAAACTTTTTATTGTATAATAGGCATGTTGGTATGTACAATAACTATCTTATGTGGGCCTGCTGGACTGGCATTAGATCTATGATTTACTAGAGCATAAGATGCAATTTTTTTTCCTGGTATAATGTGGGATGAAAAATTGTATCTCCAATAGGATTTTTATTTAGACATACAAAGGCAACTAAAAGTGATTGGTAACAATATACCTCCTAATACCCTGTCTGCTTTCTACTGCAGTGAGCACTAGAGATGGTAGTCCTTGAATAGATATAGAAAGAAAGGAAATAATAAATAGAAGAATCAAACACATGGCTATTTCTTATTCTGGCTTTGGCTGATATAGTTGAAAGATAGTCATTTGTTTTGCTGGTTATTATATTCCCTGTATCTCAGAGTTGGAGACACATAATGAGAGAGAGGCAAAGCCTTTTCCTCCCTTTTTTGGCATTTTCTATGTTATTTTATTTAGATTGTGGAAAATGTGATTTATAGTTCAGGAATGTTTCTTAATCCATTTTGATTGACAATGCAGCTAGTGGAAATTCCCCTTGGAAATGTCATGTAGTCTTCTTATTTTTAGCTTACAATGTTATACCCAACTTTTGTCATTTTGTATATTGTGACAGATTTTTAGTGGTGAGTTGAATGTGAGTTGAGTTGTATCAGACAATGCCAATGTGTTGCTATACCAAGAAACAGCCTGAGCTTTGTGGAACAACTCTTACAAAGTCATATGGCCTGTAAATATGAAAGTTTATATTTAAAGTTGGTTTTGTTTTCTCTAAAGTCCAAAGGTCTGGGATTATAATGAAGTTTAAGAGAGTTCAAGGGCCCCTGGGTGGCTTAGCTGGTTGGCGCCTGACTCCTGATTTTGGCTCAGGTCATGATCTCAGGGTCGTGAGATGGAGTCGCACATGGAGCCCTGTGCTGGGCATGGAGCCTGCTTAAGATTCTCTCTCTCTCTCCCCCTTGGCTCCCTCCCCACCCCCGCCCTGCTTGCACACTGCTCTCAAGCTCTCTTAAAAAAAAAAAAGTTCAATACAAGTAAGGGAATGAAATTGTTCTATAGAAGAAACACAGATCTTATAAGTTTGGAGCCATTTTACAAATAAAATCCAAAGTGTGGCTGTGCCATCTTGTAACTGAAGTGAAGTGTTAGTAGATATACTGGAAATGAGGAATTTTGTAGCCAGGGAACTAGGTGTTAAGTCAGTAAGAATGGGAATGGGATTGGGTAGGGAGTCAGATGATCAAGGTCATCAGGAATGGTGATATGACCTTTAAGTAATGGTAATAAGAGTGTAAAAAGCTGTCATGAGTTGATAGAACAGTTTGGAGCAAGGAACATTCAGATCCGTGTTTCCTCTTGCCCAATTAATGAAAGGGACTTTGAAAAAGAATGGCTTCTACTGGTGGAAAAGATTGAGCTTGTTATATTATCACAACAAATCAATGTTTCAGTTGAGGCAACATTTGTGGAAAGTACTGAGATTTTATAGAAATTTCTCATAATTTGAGTAATCCTCTTGAGGTTTCTTTGGTTCCTGTGGGAGTGTACCCCTTGGCTTCAGGTCAAAATCATCTTAAAGTCAATGGAATCCTGCACTCAATTCCTGTCTTCTTGTGATTCTATCTACATGGATTAAACTTCTTTCCATTTCCTCAGTATGAAAAAAATCAGATCCCAGGAGTTCCTTTATTTTTGTTCAGCCTATCTTGGTTGTACCCAGCTAGCTTACTTTTTCTGCATCCTTTGAACCTCCTTCATTTTTTGAGGAGTAGCAAAATCCCCCAGCTTTTGATTCCCTTTGGATGAATGTAGCATAAAAGAAATTCGTCTGCAAAGCCATTTACAGATGGATATTACAGACTTTGAATATTGTAAACTTATGAATTCAAAGTGGAGAGATGCTGGCAGGTGGGGGATGGTAACAAAGTGGAGAAAGTATGTTTTCTCCACTTGCAGAATGAATGACACACTCCCAATTTACAAACATTTGGTAAAGGGTTTTATTTATTTATTTATTTATTATGTTAATCACCATACATTACATCATTAGTTTTTGATGTAGTGTTCCATGATTCATTATTTGTGTATAACACCTAGTGCTCCATGCAGAACATGCCCTCTTTTTTTTTTTTTTTAAGATTTTATTTATTTATTTGACAGAGAGAGACAAAGCGTGAGAAGGAACACAAGCAGGGGGAGTGGGAGAGGGAGAAGCAGACTCCCCGCTGAGCAGGGAGCCTGATGCAGGGCTCAATCCCAGGACCCTGAGATCATGACCTGAGCCGGAGGCAGACGCTTAACAACTGAGCCATCCAGGCGCCCCAAACATGCCCTCTTTAATACCCATTGCCGGGCTAACCCATCCTCCCACCCCCCTCCCCTGCTAAAGGGTTTTTTGTTGTCGTTTTTCTCATATGTTTAATTAAGACTTAACCATCCCTCTTGTCCTCTCTCCAGGAAAGAAAAGGGGAGAATGAAACTCCATCTGTTCTGCCTTCTAATAAGTTGAGAATTCATATAGTGATTTACTTTGAAAATATTTCCCCAATTTTATTTATGAGTATGTCCTTTAAAACCAGGATTAAAATCTTTTTTTCCCCCCTTCTCATTCCATCAACAATGCCTGGACTGTCTGTCATGGACTGATACCACATAGGTCTGACGGATTTATCCTTCCCAAAGTCCCACTTACTATTCACTGGCACCTTGTGATCTTTTAGGATTTTACAATGAAATGATTGATGAGTTTGGTCTTTTCAGGTATCAAAGTTAAGGTGACCAGGCTATAATTTGTAGAGTTATTGGTTTATTTTCTTTAGAGGTAGACTTTACAGGTGTCCTTTCTCTGTTTTTAGGCTTCACAGTTGTCCATCATGTGTCAGAAAGATTGTTTCTGTGATAAATTGAGGACATGTCTTAAATATCCCTGGATCCATGCTACCAGGGCAAACAGATCTGAAAACAGCTACTATATTCAATCTCTGACTCAATTATTCTCTGTTCTGGTTGAACTTTGTATCCTATTGCAAAGGTAGTTGAAACTTTGTTTATTTGATCAAAGTTGAACTTTTTATAGGCTTCAAACTCAGATTCAGCTTTGGAAAAAAAGAAAAAAACAATTTCTTACCTAGGAGCTCTGTAATTCACAGGTCACAATCTCCCTGTTCTGAGATTAGATAATAGAAGGAATTAGAGGTATTTGGGAAAACTTTGGGAAGATGCTGAATAGTATAATAAAAATTTTTATTTTTCTATGAACCTCTAATCTTCTGTTGCCATAGGTAGTTAGAAACTGTTCAAGCGAACAGGAGAAACAAGGGAGTTTCACTTTACTTTTCATATCAAAGAATCCACAGCTGTGTCACCCTGTTCTCCCAGTAAATCTAATTCACAAGTTTTCCTAACTGTGGATTTCTTCCTACTTTGACAAGCTAAACTTACTTAATTGGTGTTTATTAAATGAGCTGAATAGAGTGAGGCAGAAAGCCCTTTAATTCTTTTTTTACTTGTTCTTTGGATTAGTTATTTCTAGCCCCTGGGATAGAACCTTAGTTGGGTCCCAAGGTTTTTCTGTCTCACTAAATAATTAAAAGTACATCACAGACAAGTATCAAAAGTCCAAAATCCCATTCATTTTAAAATCTCTTCTCCCACGGTTTAGGTCTGCCTCAGGCTTAGAGGATTGAAAGGGTGAGGGAGGGAGGAGTTTTGACCTGACTTTTGTCTATTCTTGCTTCACAGCATTCTACACTTAATAGTTGCTGTTTGGGGGCCCTTTAATGTTAGACTAGAGGGAGAAGTAAGGGTCAGAGGAGTTCTTCCGGTCTGGTAGACTTGCAAGGTAGCAGTGATGCCATCTGAGCAGAGTGGAATCTAAGGCCTAACTCGTTTTCACCTGTGGTGCTTCTTTCAGTTTAGTGATTGTGTCCCTACCAACCTTAACCTGCAGTTCCTGGCATGAGGGATGCTGCTTCCTTGTGGCCAGTGTCATCCCTCCACTCCACTTCTGCATCCATGGGTCACCTTCATCCTCTTGTTGAGACTGCCTTCTCTTGGCCAGAAATTTTGGTGGGAGTCATGGTCAGCTAATCAACTTGACTATCAGGCAGCTCCATTCTACAGGGTCTGTAGCTGATCATTGGAAAATAGACCCTTTAGCCCTGCTCTCAACAGGTATGTAGGTTACTACTGATACAAACTTATTCTACAGGCAGCTCTTAGCTATACTTACCTTTGCTTTTTTGTTCATCCATGGATCAGGTAACTTCCCCTATGTCTCTCAAATTCCAGAAAATGGGTTTTAGCTTTTCAGTTGGTCCTTTTGAACCTTCAGTTGGCTTCTCCTATGGGGAGAAGGAAACGTATAACACTCTAACAAGTCTCCTCCTCCCCCACAAAAAAATTCTTATTAGCAACCTCTTCACCCTCCCAATGGATTTTTAGCCATCTCTTAGACAATCAAGGAGTGAGTGGTTGAAGAACTGGTTTCACAGTGTCTTGGGTGTCCACTGCAATGTAAGCAGCAATAAAGCAGGCATTTTTATCTGTTTTGTATATTGCTGTATTCATTAGGTTTTAAAAGAGTGCATGACACATAGTAAGCACTCAGTAGATGTATGTTGAACATACGAAAGAATGAATGAAAAAGTAGTTAAGCACATTGTTTAATGATGTATATATGACATTTGTGGTATAAAAAAAGAAGAAACCAAAAAACAAGA
Organism: Eumetopias jubatus; assembly: GCF_037043125.1. NCBI lineage: Eukaryota > Metazoa > Chordata > Mammalia > Carnivora > Otariidae > Eumetopias > Eumetopias jubatus. Next base: position 50,836,022 of record NW_028274818.1, on the reverse strand, counting down.
AATGTCAGATTTAATATCCTGTTAAAACGATTTTAAAATTGTGTTTACAAAGAAAATAAATGCAAAGTTCTTAGATTATCACCCAATTGTGATGTCCAAAAATATATGTATTTTTCAGAGAGCAAAGGCTATAAATTCAAAAGTAAAAGTTTAATTGTAGGCAGTCCAGAATGAATAGGAAATTATTTTAGTAATTTATTCCATCCATTTGCAGATTATAAATTCCAGCTAAACCCTTAAGGGTCTGTGAAGAGTATACTCAAGTGGAACTTAAACTAGACTGTGGCTCACAGATGAAGAGATGCTGTAGGGTTAGCATCTAGTAATGTTCTTCTCTCAAATTTCTCTGTGTTTGTGCCTTTCAGTCAGAAGTTTTAAAATGTGTTCTGACTATGGATCATGTTGGAAGTAAAGACTATGTGTCAGTGTGGACTTTTGCGAGTCCAAACATCAGCAAAGATAATCTACCAGTGATGTCACTGGAAAAATCTCCCTAAAATTAACTGGACAAATGGTACTATTAGAGGTTACAAAGGAGGGATTTCACAAGTAAATTTTTTATTTATGCAGGATCACAAATGTAGACACAGAATGGCAAATGATTTTTTTTTTTTGATTTAAAAATTTTTTTAAAGTAATCTCTACACCCATTGTAGGGCTCAGACTCACAACCCTGAGATCAAGAGTTACATGCTCAGGGTGCCCAGTTGGTTAAGCATCTGAATCTTGATTTCAGCTCAGGTCATGATCTCAGGGTCCTGGGATGGAGAGTCCCACATCAGGCTCCACGCTCAGTGGGGAGTCTGCTTGAGGATTCTCTCCCTCTCCCTCTGCCCTTCCCCCCACTTGTGCATTCTCTCTCTCTCTCTCTCAAATAAATAAATCTTTACAAAGAAGACAAAAGAGTCGCATACTCTACCAGTTGAGCCAGCCAGGTGCCCCTGGCAAATGATTTTCTCATCATGTGCCAAATTTCATTAGTTGATAGTGGGCCCTGGAAAGCTAGACTTAGAAGGGTTTTTTTTTTTTTTAAATTTTATTTATTTATTCATGAGAGACAGAGAGAGAGAGAGCCAGAGGGAGAAGCAGGCTCCCAAGGAGTAGGGAGCCTGATGCGGGACTCGATCCCAGGACCCTGGGATCATGACCCGAGCCGAAGGCAGACGCTTAACCATCTGAGCCACCCAGGTGCCCTAGACTTAGAAGGGTTTTGAGACTAAATCCAGTCCCAGTGCTATATCAGAGGAAGCACATGGCATTGGGGAGATACCACACTCACATTCTTCTTTTGCTCAACCGTGGTTAGAACTTTTGAAGTGTCCATGATGGTTCAAATGCTAATTATGAGGGAATTAGGGTTAAACAATGATAGAGTAAAGATAATTCTGCTCCATTCTTGTCTCTGAAATAATCAAAAGTAATGCAAAGGTTAAATAAAGAATAGCAAAACAGTTTTGATGGAAATAGCAATCACACTCTAAGATTAAAGAGTAACTGACAAAGGAGTAAAATCAAGCGAAAGGGAAAATGTGATAGGGATGTATATCTCTATATTTTGAGCAGTGTTCAGGGTTCCCTGACATAGATGGCTCAGACTTGAACAATACAAACAGCAATCTTTTAATTGGAATAGCAAAATCTTAGATGTAGATAGGCTTAGGAAAAACCCAGAACTTTGTTCTACACTGATAGAGTGGCAAGGGAGGCAGAATTAAGGAATTTGAAAGCAAAGCCACCATCTCATGGAGAAGAGTGTTGCTATGACCTGGTGAAGGAGTGAAAGTAGGTGACAGTCAACTTTGTATCAGCTCATCACTGAGCTGAATTAGTAAATGATGTTATCATACAGAAATCATCCTATTTATGTGGAATGAGGCACAGTGAGAGCATGGAGATGTGCTCTGGTGTACCCAGCAGCATGGACAAATATCTGAGAAAAACGTGTAGTTATTGAACTTGTCTGTTGTACCAACTTACTTCCCTGATTTTTTCTTCAGCAAATAACAGGCATAGAAAGAATGGCTTAAAAGTGAGCCAGCACTGGGCTTAAACTGAAGTACAATAGGGAAAGGAGGAAAGGAACCAAATGCACTCAAGGTAGATGGTGAATGAATACACGTCAGAAGAATCATGGATCACCACATCAAAAACTAAGGATGTATTGTATGGTGATTAACATAACATAATAATATAAAATTAAATAAAAAATAAGGGAAAAAAAGATGTTAAGCAATAGTTGAGTATTTCAAATAAACACCTGTCAGAGATATATCAAAGAGATTTTAAAAAAAATTTTAAGTAATCTCTGCACCCAGTGTGGGCTTGAACTTACGACTCTGAGATCAAGAGTTGCAGGCTCTACCGACTAAGCCAGCCAGGTGCCCCTTAAGAGATTTTTAGAGAGGTATTTACAAAACAGCACAGGAAGAAATACCAACTTTAAAGAAATAATTACTAAGGCAACATAAAGAGATGAAAAATGATCTGGAAGCCTGCAGGAAAGAAATGGAAAGGAAAAAGATGTATTCCAGGAATTAAAGTAGTTTTAAAAAGCAGAAAAAAACACAATTAAGTGTATGGAAGACAGGTTTGAGAAAATTTTGCAAAATTAGATATAAATAAAAAGTAAAATATAAAGAATAAAGAGTTAAGAATGTTCAAGAAAACTATGAATGGAGACAGAAACTAGATGGTAATTGCAACTGGAAAAGTATAATATAATGAATTATTAACCATAAAAGAGGTTGGAATAATGGGGAATTGATTAGTGTATAGTCAGCTAGGGCTGCCACATAAGTACCACAGACTGGGTGGCTTCACAACAGAAATTTATTTTCTCATAATTTCTGGAGAAATCAAAAGAGTTGATTTATTCCAAAGCCATTCTCCCTGGATTATAGATGGCTGTCTTCTCCCCCTGTCTTCACATGGTCTTCCTTCTGTGTCTGTGTCCAAATTTCCTCTTCTTTTTTTTTTGATTTTATTATGTTCACCATACATTACTTCATTAGTTTTTGATATAGTGTTCCATGATTCATTGTTTGCGTATAACACCCAGTGCTCCGTTCAATATGTGCCCTCCTTAATACCCATCACCAGGCTAACCCATCCCCCCACCTCCCTTCCCCTTGAACCCTGTTTGTTTCTCAGAGTCCATAGTCTCTCATGGTTCGTCTCCCCCTCCGATTTTCCCCCCTTCATTTTTCCTCTTCCTACTAGCTTCTTTTTTTAAAACATATAATGTATTATTTGTTTCAGAGGTACAAGTTTGTGATTCATCAGTCTTACACAATTCACAGCGCTCACCATAGCACATACCCTCCCCAATGTCTATCACCCATCCACCCCATCCCTCGCACCCCCCACCACTCCAGCAACCCTCAGTTTATTTCCTGAGATTAACAATTCCTCATATCAGTGAGATCATATGATACATGTCTTTCTCTGATTGACTTATTTCGCTTAGCATAATACCCTCTAGTTCTATCCACGTCATTGCAAATGGCAAGATTTCGGGTTTTTTGATGGCTGCATAATATTCCATTGTATATATACCACATCTTCTTTATCCATTCATCTGTTGGTGGACATCTTGGCTCTTTCCATAGTTTGGCTATTGTGGACATTGCTGTTATAAACAGCAATGGGTGTTTAAAAAAGGGGTGAATGTACCCCTTCGGATCACTACATTAGTGTCTTTGGGGTAAATACCCAGTAGTGCAGTTGTTGGGTTGTATGGTAGCTCTATTTTCAACTTTTTGAGGAACCTCCATACTGTTTTCCAGAGTGGCTTCACCAGCTTGCATTCCCACCAACAGTGTAGGAGGGTTCCCCTTTCTCCGCATCCTCGCCAACATCTGTCGTTTCCTGACTTGTCAATTTTAGCCATTCTGATTGGTGTGAGGTGGTATCTCACTGAAAATTTGATTTGGATTTCCCTGATGCCGAGCGATGTTGAGCACTTTTTCATGTCTGTTGGCCATTTGGATGTCTTCCTTGGAAAAATGTCTGTTCATGTCTTCTGCCCATTTCTTGATTGGATTATTTGTTCTTTGGGTGTTGAGTTTCATAAGTTCTTTATAGATTTTGGATATTAGCCCTTTATCTGATATGTCATTTGCAAATATCTTCTCCCATTCTGTCAGTTGTCTTTTGGTTTTGTTGACTGTTTCCTTTCTGTGCAAAAGCTTTTTATCTTGATGAAGTCCCAATAGTTTATTTTTGCCCTTGCTTCCCTTGCCTTTAGCAATGTTTCTAGGAAGAAGTTGTTGTGGCTGAGGTCGAAGAGGTTGCTGCCTGTGTTCTCCTCTAGGATTTTGATGGACTCCTGTCTCACGTTTAGGTCTTTCAACCATTTGGAATCTATTTTTGTGTGTGGTGTAAGGAAACGGTCCAGTTTCATTCTTCTGCATGTGGCTGTCCAATTTTCCCAACACCATTTGTTGAAGAGATGGTCTTTTTTCCATTGGACATTCTTTCCTGCTTTGTCAAAGATGAGTTGACCATAGAGTTGAGGGTCCATTTCTGGGCTCTCTATTCTGTTCCATTGATCTACGTGTCTGTTTTTGTGCCACTACCATACTGTCTTGATGATGACAGCTTTGTAATAGAGCTTGAAGTCTGGAATTGTGATGCTGCCAGCTTTGCTTTTCTTTTTCAAGATTCCTCTGGCTATTCGGGGTCTTTTCTGGTTCTATACAAATTTTAGGATTATTTGTTCCATTTCTTTGAAAAAAAGTAGACGGTATTTTGATAGGGGTTGTATTAAATGTGTAGATTGCTCTACATAGCATTAACATCTTCACAATATTTGTTCTTCCAATACATGAGCACAGAACGTTTTTCCATTTCCTTGTGTCTTCCTCAATTTCTTTCATGAGTATTTTATAGTTTTCTGAGTACAGATTCTTTGCCTCTTTGGTTAGATTTATTCCTAGGTATCTTATGGTTTGGGGTGCAATTGTAAATGGGATTGACTCCTTAATTTCTCTTTCTTCTGTCTTGTTGTTGGTGTATAGAAATGCAACTGATTTCTGTGCACTGATTTTATATCCTGCCACTTTACCGAATTACTGTATGAGTCAAATTTCCTCCTCTTATAAGGACATTTGTCATATTTGATTAGGGCCCACCCTAATGACCTCATTTTAATTAATTACCTTTCTAAAGACCATATTTTCAAGTATATTCATTCTGAGATATTGGGAGTTAAGACTTAACAGTATGAATTTTGGTAGAACACAATTCAGCCCATAACAGCTAGTAAGGAGTAAAAAGAACGCTAAATACGTAAGTAGTGGATATAGGTTAACAGCTACCACCCCTAGGAATCAGGTATATTGTTAGTCAAGGAAGATAGGTTATCCAAACTCTGGAAAACTTTTTTCCCTTTCACCCAGGTCTGAGATCCAGATCTTGTGGGGAGGATGTGCTGTTGTTCACTAAAATGGGAAGTTCACTGAGGCTGTGGAGTTGTGCACCAGGAGCTGCTGGGCTGGCAGAGAAGATTCTAGGGAAGTTTCCCATGGGGAGGTGCCATGGACTTCTGGTCTCTGAGAGCTCTTGATACCTGCTGCTCAGAAACTGTGTGTGCTCCTGGGTCAGGACGCTGCAGAAGCTTTCTGTGCTGTAGGGGTCTGCCTAGAAGAGCACACTGGAACCTGGAAGAGAAACCTCTTTCTTCCTCAGTGTCTTTCCAGTGCCTTCTACTAGCATTGTGCCAGCCAACGAAAGAAATATTTATGAGGTCCATCTTCATTATCACAGAACAGGTGGTGATGGGTGAATCTGGAGAAGAGAGGCAAAGGAGGTCCAACTTATTTATCATTGGTGTCCCTGAGGAAGAAATGGCAACAAATGGGACAGAAGATGTAGTAAGAGGGGTGAACCCTGCAAGGACAGGCATTTAAAAAGTAATAGGAGTATATTATTTATATATGTATGGTGTTGAATTGAATTTTTCCTTTACATAATAATTTTATGTAATTGAACATGTTATTTAAGAAAAGCCTTTGTTGTACTTTACATGCAAGGAAGGGGAAAAGGTATTTGAGGAAGTCAGTAGGTAGATCCTTAGATTTTACAGCACTTGTCTTGGGCAAATTGCTGATGTTGAGTCCCACCAAGTAGTGTGTGTCTTTGTGGTATGTAGGAACCTGAAGATGTCAACACCAAGCTAAATCCAGTCATTGGACATCTTTTTTTTGCCCTATTTTAAAATTGTTTGAATTTATTTATTTTTATTTTTAAAGATTTTATTTATTTATTTGAGAGAGAATGAGAGAGAGAGAGCACATGAGAGGGGGAGGGTCAGAGGGAGAAGCAGACTCCCCACTGAGCAGGGAGCCTGATGTAGGACTCAATCCCGGGACTCCAGAATCATGACCTGAGCTGAAGGCAGTCACTTAACCAACTGAGCCACCTAGGCACCCTAAAATTGTTTGAATTTATAAAGTGATATATATGAAATGTGATTATTGGAGTGCTATGGGTAAAGTTCCCATTAGATTTGGGTATTTAAACCACATTCTGTATTATATTACCTGCCTACAATAATATGGGGTAGATACTCAATAAATTTTTGTTGAGTAAGATAATTATCAGATCCTGAAAGATTAAAGGGGATACATGGAAAATTCCAGAGTTTTGCTTGGTTTACTTGACTCAATTATAATGTTAGGGTTTTGTAACCTCAGTAGATTTGTTGGGGGTTAGAGTCAATGTTAGCTTATAAATTATATGATTGGATATGCAACTTCATTGTATACAAGAATGGAAAAATCACGATTAGTGGAAATTAAAAGAACTATTATAGACTTCCTTGATCAAGTCTGAACAAATAAATTTGAAAATCTCTTTAAAATAGATGGTTTTCCAGGAAAACATAAATGACCAAAATTGATGACTGAGAAGATATAAAATGTAAACAGACTGCTTTTCTTGGAAGAAATAGAGGAAGTTGTCAAAGAGTTACATATTAAGTACCAAGGCCAGAGATCTTCACATGTGGTATCTTTCAAAGCTCCAGAGAATAAATAATCCCAATGTTATTTCACTTGTCCTAATGCACAGAGAAAGAAAGCTTTAGAATATTCTCTATGGTGCCAGAAAGCAATTATTCCAAACTTGATAAAGGTAGTACAGTAAGAAAAGAAAATTATTGACAAATTTAAGTTTTAGATATCAAAACTTAAAAAAAAAAAAGTTCTAATAGCATCCACGAGTGAGTTAAAAGAATAATATATACTAAGCAACGTTCCTGCCAGGAATCCAGGAATGACCATTTGGTTGAATATTAAGAAACCTGCTGATTTAATTCATACATTAATAGGTTAAAGGGTTAAAAATATAGTGCTATCTTTTTTTTTTTAAGTAGGCTCCACACCCATCATGGAGCCCAATGCAGAACTTGAACTCAACCATGAGATCAAGACCTGAGCTGAGATTGAGTTGGATGCTCAACCAGCCACCCGTGTGCCCCCACAGAGTGCTATCTTTTAGATGCTGAGAGGCATTTGGTAAAATTCAACATCCATTTCTAAGAAAACAAGAACAGATAGATAATAAAAGCAAGTTGTTTTAATTCTATTTTAAAGAAGGTAAATTGATAATTCACCTAAGGTCACATAACCAGTAAAGATGGAGCCAGGGTTTGAGCCTTTTGTGCAGAGGTCACTTAATCTTATACTCCAGCAAACACTGCTGCTTCCCAGACTTCTTCATGTTTTGGTACACATAGGAATTGAAAATATTTTCATGGCACACTGGGAAATCAAAACAAGGCTGCATGCAGAACCACCAGTTTAGGACTTGGGCTGCCTCAGTCCTGAACTGACTAAGCTGCCTCATGGACCAAGGGTGGGAGGGTCAATATTTTGGCACATCTGTAACCTGTAGAGGTCTGCCTATCCTATACTGACTCTAGAAGAGAGCACAGTCTACATATAGACTTAAAATAGTATTTTGTGTGGTAAAGGTGACATTTCAAATCAGTGAGAAAAAAGAGATTATTAATTTGGTATTGGAACTTTCCATTTGGGGAAAAACATAGCTGAATCTGTCAACTTATAAGTTGTCAGAAATAAGTGGGAAAAAATAAAGAAAAATGTATAATATATATATACATATATATATTTAAAGATTTTACTTATTTATTTGAGAGAGAAAGTGTGAGAGAGCACGAGCAGTGGGGGGGGGGGCAGAGGGAGAGGGAGAAGCAGACTCCGCACTGAGTGGGGAGCCCAATGTGGGACTTGATCCCAGGACCCCGGGATCACGTCCTGAGCCAAAGGTAGGCACTTAACTGACTGAACCACCTAGGCACCCAGGAAAATGTATATGTTTAAAAAATTAATAATTTTGGTGTAAGGAAGAATTTTCTAATGAAGATATAAAAACAAAGGTAAAAAAATACTTATAAATGTCTATATAGCAAAGAAAAAGCAGCTTTCTGGGGTGCCTGGGTGACTCAGTCAGTTGGTTAAGCACCTGACTCTTATTTTCTTTTTTAAGAGAGAGTGTGAGAGTGAGTGGGTAGGGTGGGGAGCTCAGAGGGAGGGAGAGAATACTAAGCAGGCTCCGTGCCCAGTGAGTGCCTGACACAGGGCTCTATCTTAGGACCCTGAGATCATGACTTGAGCCAAAATCAAGAGTTGGACGTTTAACCAACTGAGTCACCCAGGTGCCGCATAAGCGCCGGGCTCTCGATCTCAGCCCAGGTCTTGATCTCAGGGTTGTCAGTTCAAGAAAGAAGATTTCTCTATAGCAGTAACTGCTCTAAACAATCAAAAGACAATTGGCAAATTCCAAAAATGTATGTGACATTTCAGGCAAAATACTAGCTTTCTTAATACAGAAGTATTCTTATAAATTAATAGGAAAAATGCAAGTTACACAAAGAAAAAATAATTAGCAAATAATGTAAATAGGCACTTTACAGAAAAATATATGCAAATAGATTATAAACACATTAAAGTGCTCTACCTCATTTATAAACAAAGAAATGAATATTGAAACAAAGAAAAGAATACAAAAGAGGGGTTATTTTTTTACTTATCAGATTATTGAAAAAGATTAAAAATTGGGTAATATAACATTAATGAGGCTATGCGCAAAGAAGTATTTTCTCTCTTTTTTTAAAGTTTTTATTTAAGTTCCAGTTAATGCAGTGTGATATTAGTTTCAGGTGTACAATATAGTGATTTAACCCTTCCATACATCACCCCGTGCTCATCACAAGTGCTCTCCTTCATCCCCATCATCTTTTTCCACCATTCCCCCCATTGCCGCCTCCGTAACCATCAGTTCTCTATAGTTAAGAGTCTGTTTCTTGGTTTGCCTCTATTTCCCTTTCTTTTTTCCCCCCTTTGCTCATTTGTTTTCTTTCTTAAATTCCACATATGCATGAAATCATATGATATTTGTCTTTCTCTGACTGACTTATTTCGCTTAGCATAATATTCTCTAGCTCCATCCTTGTCATTGCAAATGGCAAGATTTCTTTATTTTTATGGCTGAGTAATATTCCATTGTATATCTATAGCACATTTTCTTTATCCATTCATCAGTTGATGGACACTTGGGCTGTTTTCATAGTTTGGCTATTGTAGATAATGGTGCTATAAAAATTGGGGTGCATATATCCCTTTGAATTAGTATTTTTGTATTCTTTGGGTAAATACCTAGTAGTGTAATTGCTGGATTGTAGGGTAATTCTATTTTTAACTTTTTGAAGAACCTCTATACTGTTTTTCAGAGTGGTGCACCAGTTTGCATTCCTACCAACAGTGCAAGAATGTTCCCTTTTCTTCACATCCTCACCAACACCAGTTTCTTGTGTTGATTTTAGCCATTCTGACAGGTGTGAGGTGATATTGCATTATAGTTTTGATTTGCATGGGAAGGAAGTACTTTGATCCACTGTTATTGTGTGGACAAATTGGTGCAAATAACCCTGTGAAGGACAATTTAGCAATATCTATTAAAATTAACCATACAGAAAATTTCTCACACAGATGTTCCACTTTCGGGAATTTATCTAGATGGACATATATCCTCAAGTTGGAAAAGATGTGTATGCAAGTTGTTGTAGCATTTTTATAATGATAAAAAATTTGGGAACAACCTAAATATACAATAGGGAAATATAATGCAGCTCTTAAAAAAAATGGGATAGATACATTGTTAAAAAATACAGAATAAACCACATTCCTCCATTTGTGTCAAACAACAGAATTAGATTATTGTTAAAGCACATATACATACATAAATGCATGGGAATTCTGGAAAGTAAGAGACTCCTAATGGAGGTAATTTTGAGAAATAACTGCCCAAGGGCTGTAGTAGGCCGGAACTCCCTGTTCTGTTTAAAGTTTTTCCTCCTGCATATGTGCTATTTTATTACAAAAAAGAAAGAACAGTAAATTGCTCCTAACAGTACTGATCATCTTAGGAATTCTAGTGTCCTGTGGGGAGAAGCCATCCTGCTGACCTTTTCCAGAATGGCCACTCTCCAAATAAAGCACATCATAAAATATCTTAGTGACTCATTTATACCTTTTGTGGTTGTGACCATGTTTTTCTGGTTCACTTTCTACTTGACCAAATATACATTAGGGTTTGCCAGAAATGGACTTTGGAGTCTAAGACCAGACTTTTTTACCCTAATCCTGTTTCCTCTCAGACTTGTAGAATAAGCTCACTTTTGGTGTGGTTCTGCAGAAGAGAAAATCATCTAGATAGGATGATTAGAAGGTAGGGTGAAAGTGCTAATGGTAGAAAGAGAGGTGAAGAAAGTCTGTACGTTGTGTCTTTTTCTGACCCTTTGCTATCAGCCTGTGGGAGATCATTTCAAGACCCAAGTGGGGATTAGCCATTGGACTGCAAACATTGCTCCATTGTTAGGGAGACTTGAAATGAAGTTTGAAATAGAGATGATGGAAGGGGGAAATATGTGTGCTTTAGGGATATGTGTATATGGTGACATAGCCATCTCTTTTAGTGTGAGGAATATGAACTCAAACGGGAGAGAAAAATTGGCATTTGACTGAATTCAGTATCTAAAAGATGGAACTTATCTTAAGTTTGTTCTGGTAGGCAAGTCCTTTTGCCATTGAAGCCTTTTTATTTTTAACATGGGCATATGAAACAAAAAAGGCAGTCATTCCGTCAAAATAGTTCACAATTTTAGATTTTGTATTTTTTTGCTTCTTTCTGTTCCCTAATCTTCCTCCAAGTGCAAGCAGTACAGGCATACCTTTTATTTTTTTAAACTGAAGTATAATGGACACATATTTTAGGAACGCAACATGATGATTCTACAAATCTATACATTATGCTATGCTCACAAGTGTAGCTGCCATCTAACACCATACGATGCTCTTACAATATATTCCTTCTATATTCATTATGCTGTGTCTTTTATCCCCATGACTTACTCATTCCATTACTGAAAGTCTGTACTCCCACTCCCCTTACCCATTTTGTCCATCCTCCTTGTTCTTCTCCCCTCTATTAGCCTTCAGTTTGTTCTCTATATTTATGGGTCTGTTTCTGGTTTTCATTTGTTTGTTTATTCATTTGTTTTTTACATTCCATATGTAACTGAAATCATATGGTATTTGTCTTTCTCTCTCTGACTTATTTCACTTAACATCATACCCTTTAGGTCCATCCATGTTGTTGCAAATGGCAAAATCTCATTTTTTTATGGCTGAGTAATATTCTATTGTATATATATACCACCTCTTCTTCATCTGTTCATCTATTGATAGACCCTTGGGTTGCTTCTGTATTTTGACTGTTTTGAATAATGCTGCAATAAACATAGGGGTGCATATATCTTTTTGAATTAGTGTTTTTGTTTTCTTTGGCTAAATACCTAATAGTGGAATTACTGGATCATATGGTATTTCTGTTTTTAATTTCTTGAGGAATCTCCATGCTGTTTTCTGTGGTGGCTGCACCAGTTTACATTCCTACCAACAGTGCACATGGGTTCCTTTTTTTCCACACCCTCACCAACACTTGCTATTTCTTGTCTTTTTGATTCTAGCCATTCTGACATGTATAAGGTGATATCTCATGGTGGTTTTAACTTTCATTTCCCTGGTGATGAGTGATGTTGAGCATCTTTCCATGTATCTGTTGGCCATCTGCATGTCTTCTTTGGAAAAATGTCTATTGAGATTGCCCATTTTTAAATTGGGATTATTTGTTTTTTTGGGGGGTGTTGAATTGTATAAGGTCTTTATATATTTTGGATAGTAACTGCTTATTGGATACATCATTTGCAACTATTTTCTCCCATTCAGTAGGTTGTCTTTTTGTTTTGTTGATGGTTTCCTTTGCTGTGCAAAAGCTTTTTATCTCAGTAGTTGGAAAAGTTTGTCAGACATACCTTAATGAATGTCTTCCTGGTTAAATTTTCTTCTGGTAGAATGCCTGTTGTTGTTTTTTTTTTAACATCAAAGGATGATTTATTATCCTGTTTCCTAACCATCTGTTTATTTTTCATTTACCCAAGGTTATTTGGAGTGGGGTCACAGCCTGGGATTTGGAGTCTAAAATCTGAGGTACCCCCTCCCTTCACTTTAGGTGGGGCATGAGCCAGTTAGAACCAGTATCTTCTTTTGGGTACTGCAGAAAGTGACCTGAAGGTAGCTAAACCTAGAAAGGTAGGGTTGGTTAGCAGACCATAAGCATAGTAATCCCGATCAAGTCACTGTTAGCTCAGTAACAGGTTGGCAGTTGGCATGGAGCATTGTTGGCACTGCAAGGAGTTATTCGGAAGGAGGAGTTGCAGGCTACACAGAAGTGAGGGGCATTAGCCTGTTCATCATCTGCAGAGTCAGTGGAGGCCACTGTATGATTTTTTTTTACCATAAGAGAAAAATAGAGTAGGCATCATGACCAAAGAGGCCCTTGGTGATTAGGTACCCTGGTGACAATTTTGGAGGGGTTCCCTTGTTTAATGGGGACAACAATGGACATGATGAGATAGTGGGTGGTTCTCAACTATGAGGATTCAGAAGAAAACACTTCAGGGCTAGTTGATAAACTGAATTTTGGTGGGCATGTCACGTCTGTAGATGACAAAGAAGAAAGCAAGGACCATCTCAACCACTGACAGAGAGGAGTGCCCTTGGGGCTGTGTCAAGGCACTGATGCAGATGAGAATCACCAGGCACAATATAATATCAGCGAGAAGGAAAGCTCCTTTCTGGGTGCACAAGAAGTTGGTGCAGAGAGGTTCTTGGAATTCACCTTAGAGCTTGTGGCAGTGCCAGGCATCTGCTGGATTGCTCCAAGGTTCAAGGACTTACCAGTCCAGCAGCAGTGCCCACCATCTGCCCAGGATGTCTCTGTCTCTATCTCTGCCTCTGTCTCTACCTTTGTCTCTTCCTCTGTGTCTCCATCTGTATGTCTGTGTCCCTTTCTCTGTCCCTATCTGTGTCTCTATCTCTGTCTGCCCTTCCACTCATCCATCTCTGTGTCTTTATCTCTAACTCTGTCTCTGTGTCCCTCTCTCTATCTTCATCTATGTTGAGTGTTAAGACCAGACTGCACAACATATCTATCGATCGATCGATCGATCGATCGATCTATCATCTATCATCTATCATTTATCTATCATCTATCTATCTTCTTGTAACCTATTTTGGGCCATTGTTTACATACACAAAACAAACTATCATATTAAGATGTAAAGTGCTTACAACATCTTCCCAATCATGAAATAACTAATGTGGTTGTTAACACTTGATCTTAGCCAAAAGGCCGAGAAGCAATAATCTGGTTGTTAACAAGCAATTGCTTTGACTGTAGTAACATATAAAGTTTACGTACTATACCATAAACTTTACATTCACAACAAACAGCAATAAACACAGCCATAAGTAAATTTGTTATAAAATGCAGACATTTTACAATTAAAAAAAAAAAAAGACTGTTTTTGATAATGAACTGTTACTTTTCAAATAGGGTGGAGATTTGAGGCTTAAAAAAGGTTGAGAAGGAGAAATGGAAGGAGAGTTTGAGCAGTCATTATTGGTTCCTGGTAACCAAAGGCAATGATGTGAGTGTGCTTCACAAAAAAAGAGACAATTGCAGGCAAATTACCGTGATTCAGTAAAGTCAGTCTATTCTTGGAAGCATTATTTTTTCTCCACCTTCTAGATGAGCACATAGGATCATATGTGTTTCCAAAATAATCCCATCTCATCTTTAGTGAATAGCTTCCCTAATCCACAATTTTGTGGATCAGATGGGTGAGTCAACAGATTCAAGGCTGTAGAATATCAGATAACAGGGGGACCAGCACAACAATCCCAAACCCACAATTCCTTTCATATAATGTAACAAATACATTTTATTGTGCTATCTAGGACTTTCAATACAATGTTGAATAGAAGTGATGAGAGCAGATATTGTTGTCTTATTCTTAATCTTCCAAGGAAAGCATTCAGTGTATCCCTGTTGGATTTTAGCTGTTGTCCTTTATCAGATCAAGAAGATTATTTTTCATTCCTAGTTTCTGTGATTTTTAGCAGGAATAAGTATTGAGTTTTTCCAAATGCTTTTTCTGTGTTCTATTGGGATGATTATGTTTTTTCCCCTCTCTTAATCTGTAAATGTGGTGAATTACATTGATTGATTTTCTCATGTTGACCCAACTTTACATTCCTAAGACAAACTCTGCTTGGTTATGGTATGTTATCCTTGTTCTGTGTTGTTGGATTCCATTAGCTAATACTTACTGAGGATTTTAAAATCTGTGTTCATGAAAAATGTTGGTCTGTAGTTTTTTATTAAAAAAATGTACTTTTAGGCTTTTTATCAGAGTTATGCTAGCCTCATAAAACAAACTGATATGTTTTTTCTCTATTTTATGGAAGATTGGAGTTTATGTAAGATTGGTATTATTTCTTCCTGGACTATTTGGTAGAATTCAGCAGTGGAGTCATCTGAATCTGGAGTGTTTATTTTGTGAGATGGTTTTAAATGACATATTTGGTTCTTTTTTTTTTAAGATTTTATTTATTTATTTGACAGAGAGAGACACAGAGAGAGAGGGAACACAAGCAGAGGGAGTAGCAGTTTTCCTGTGGAGCAGGGAGCCCGATGCGGGGCTCGATCCCAGGACCGGGATCATGACCTGAGCTGAAGGCAGATGCTTAATGACTGAGCCACCCAGGCGCCCCGACATATTTTTTTCTTTAATAGAATTGTTCCTCCACTTATTCTCTATAATGTATTAATGTTTTTTTAATGATCATGTCCTTTATTTTTTTAATTTTTTATTAACATAACTGTATTATTAGTTTCAGAGGTAGAATTCAGGGCATCATCAGTTGCATGCAACACCCAGTGCTCATTACTTCAAGTGCCCTCCTTAATGCCCATCACCCAGTTACCTCATTCCCCCACCTACCTCCCCTCCAGCAACCCTCAGTTTTTTCCTTATAGTTAGGAGTCTCTTATGATTTGCCTTCCTATCTGTTTTTGTCTTATTTTATTTTTCCTTCCCTTCCCCTATGTTCATCTGTTTTGTTTCTTAAATTCTATGTGTGAGTGAAATCATATGGTATTTGTCTTTCTCTGACTTATTTTACTTAACATAATACCCTCTAGTTCCATCCATGTTGTTGCAAATGGCAAGATTTCATTCTTTTTGATGGCTGTAATAATCCATTGTATATATAGACCACATCTTCTTTATCCATTCTTCTATCATTGGTCGTCTTGGCTCTTTCCATAGCTTGGCTATTGTGGACATTGCTGCTGTAAACATTGGGGTGCATGCACCCTTTCAAATCACTATGTTAGTATCCTTTGGATAAATGCCTAGTAGTGCAGTTACTGGGTTACCGTAGGGTAGCTCTATTTTTAACTTTTTGAGAACCTCCATACTGTTTTCCAGAGTGGCTGTACCAGTTTGCATCTCCATCAACAGTGTAAGAGGGTTCCCCTTTCTCTACATCCTCGCCAACATCTGTTGTTTCCTGAATTGTTAATTTTAGCCATTTGGGGTGGTATTTCATTGTGGTTTTGATTTGTATTTCCCTGATGCCAACCAAGTGCTGTGGGGCATTTTTTCATGTATCTGTTGGCCATTTGTATGTTTTCTTTGGAGTAATGTCTGTTCATGTCTTCTGCCCATTTCTTGACTGGATTTTTTTGTTTTTTGGGTGTTGAGTTTGAAAGTTCTTTATAGATCTTGGATACCAACCCTTTATCTGATAAGACATTTACAAATATGTTCTCCCATTCCATAGGTTGCCTTTTAGTTTTGTTGACTGCAAAAGCTTTTTATCTTGATGACGGCCCAATAGTTCACTTCTGTTTTTCTTTCTCTTGGCTTTGGAGTGTCTAGCAAGAAGTTGCTGTGGCCAAGGTCAAAGAGGTTGCTGCCCGTGTTGTCCTCTAGGATTTTGGTGGATTCCTGGCTTACATTTAGGTCTTTCATCTATTTTGAGTTTATTTTTATGTATGGTATAAGAAAGTGGTCCAGGTTCATTCTTCTGCATGAGGTTGTCCAATTTTCCCAAAACCATTTGTTGAAAAGTCTGTCTTTTTTCCACTGGATATTCTTTCCTTCTTTGTTGAAGATTAGTTGACCAGAGTTGAGGGTCCATTTCTGGGTTCTCTATTCTGTTCCATTGACCTATGTGTCTGTTTTTGTGCCAGTATTGTATTGTCTTGATGATTACAGCTTTGTAATACAGCTTGAAGTCTGGAATTGTGCTCCCTCCAGCTCGGGGTTTTTTTTTTTTTTTTTTTTTCAACCTTTGGCTATTTGGGGTCTTTTCTGGTTTGTAAAAATTTTAGGATTATTTGTTCCAGCTCTGTGAAAAATGTTGATGGTATTTTGATAGGGATTGCATTGAATGTGTAGATTGCTCTGTGTAGCATAGACACCTTAACAATATTTGCTCTTCCAATCCACAGGATATAAAATCAATGCATAGAAGTCAGTTACATTTCTATACACTAATAATGAGGCAGAAGAAAGAGAAATCAAGGAATTGATCCCATTTACAATTGCACCAAAAACCATAGGATACCTAGAAATAAACCTAACCAGAGAGGTAAAGGATCTGTACTCTGAAAACTATAGAACACTTGCAGAAGAAATTGAGGAAGACACAAAGAAAATACTGCATTAATCTTACTTGTTTACCCAGCATCTAACTTTTTTGGGGAAACCATTTTTTTTTCTATTCTGTGGGGTCCTGTAAGAGCTTTCAGCCACTATGTTTTATACCCCAACTTCCTTTAGAGGGTTTGGTATGTTAGCCAAACTCATAAACCAAATTGGAACTTTTGTGCTAGGAGAAGTTCAGGAAGACTATCTCTTTCCTTTGCTGTAATGGTACTAGGATATTGTGAGTTTGATGCTGCTAGGGTCCATTTTTCCCCAATCACAGGGAGAAAGATTGTGGTTAGAAGGGAAGACCAATTTGTAAAGGGAAGCAGAATCAAAAGACAAATAGGAAAGATGCCTGATTACATCTTTTGGACTTTCAGATCAAATCATGCCTAAAACTACTTCTATTTCTAGACTTTTCTGGTATACAACCCAATATTTTTTTTTTTTTTTAATTTTTGTTTTGGGATGCCTGGCTAGCTCAGTCAGTAAAGCATATGACTGTTGATCTCAAGGTTGTGAGTTCAATCCCCCATGTTAGACATGAGACCTACTTATTTAAAAAGAATTAAAAAGTTTTTGTTTTAATTTAGGTTAATTTGAGTTGGGTGTCTACCTTTTGTAATGAGAAGAAACTTGGCTAATATGCTCTTTCTCAAGAATCTGTACTCAGGCTTTCAACCTTAATCTCTGGAATCATGAGCTGTGGTTTGACATTGAGGGACTTCTTTCTCTCTTTGCTCATTAGGTAGGAGGTGAAGAAAAGAGGTGTAGGTGTACAGATGATCAAGAAATATTTCTTGAAGTAAAATGCATTGAAAGAGTAACTGCAATCTTACGTCACAGGTACACTGGGGAAACATGTGACCTTGACATCCTAAATGATCACTCTGAATGTATCTTACCTTTAAAACATTATTGTATATAGCAGCTAGGATTTATTAGAATCATTTAGTCTTGGCTTTAGGAATGTTATCTATTTCTTAGATGGCATTTGTGGGCTGACCTGGCATCTCCAGTTATGGATCACATTCTCATGTAAAAGAGCATCTCAAGTTCCAAAATACTGTCTTAGCCATGACTGTTTTTTTTAAGGCTATTGGAAAGTCTGGGAGTTGTTTTACTTTTCTATCTTAGTGATTGTTTCCTACAATATAATGAAGTGTGGCATAATAAGAGATGTCAAAGATAGGCTTTGGTCTAAGAATAAATGAGCTGTACACTTGTCTATAATGGTGAATAAAGGAGTCAGTAGCATCATACCTAAATCTCTAAACACTGAATGATTTTTAAAAATAAATAAATATACAAAGGCATTGTATTTAGTTAACCTTCAAAAACTTCTGCTTGAAATCCCTTTATAACTTAAGGGTTACAGAAATTCAGTGAATTTAGAAGAAGAGTAGGTTTTAAAATATCAGGGAGATTATTATACAATTATTCAAATCATCTGAATAGATTTTTTTAAAATTTTACAGTATGTTGTAAATACATTTGGTATTTTATTTTTAGGAAAGAAAATTTATGTGAATCTACTTTGGACCCTTGTGTTTGAAATAACAAAAAGAAATTCATGTGTAATAAACTCAGTGTTAAGATGGCTCCATCACATGGATCTGAATCAAATTGCAGCATTACTCATCCTTGCACATCAATAAAGGTTCTGTTTCCAGACATACTGGGACTTACAGGTTTGGAAACTATTTACACCTTAATATTAAACAATATTACTTTTATTAAAAATCTCTTGGAGGTCCCATGACATTTGCTGATTGAATTAGAAAAGTCAAGTAAAATGGGATGTTCCTTCTCAGGCACAATATATGTAGGTTTTAAAGTTAGACTGACCTGTACCTGGTTTCTTTCACTTAGCATAATGTTTTCAAGGTTCATGCATGTTGTAGCATGCTCTAGGAATCCATTCTGTTTTACTGCCTGAATAATATTCCATTATATGGATTTACCGTATTTTATTTCTCCAGTCATCCATTGATAGACATTTGGGTTGTTTCCACTTCTTAGTTACCATGAATAGTGCTGCTGTGAACATTAGTGTACAAGCTTTTTTGTGTAGACATCTGTTTTCATTTCTTTTGTGTATATATCTAGAAGTGGAGTTGCTGGTATGGTACAATTTCATATGTAATATTTTGAGGAACTGCCAAACTTTTCCAAAGCAGCTGAACCATTTAACATTCCCATCAGCAATATATGAAGGTTCTATTTTCTCCACATTCTCACCAATACATGTTATGGTCCATTCTTTTGATGATAGCCACCCTAGTGGGCGTGAAGTGGTATCTCAATGTGGTTTTGATTTGCATTTCTCTAATAACTAATGATGTTGAACATATTTTCATGGACTTATTGGCCATTTATGTCTTTGTTGGGGAAATGTCTATTCAGATCCTTTGCCTATTTTTAAATTGGGTTGTCTTTTTTTTTTAAGTTGTAAGAGTAGTGGGGCACTTGTGTGTCTCAGTAGGTTAAGCATCTGACTGATTGACTTTGGCACAGGTCTTGATCTCAGGGTTGTGAGATCAAGCCTTGCCTCAGGCTTTGTGCAAGCTGTAAGCATAGTAACTATTTAAGTAATTACTTAGATAGCAACTTTTTCTAAAACATTATATAGTTTAAACCAAGTAGGGTATTTCTAAATTGTTATTTTGATGCTTTCAGGTCTGTTGTAAGAGGTATAGGCATTATATATTTATTAATACGAAGGTATAACAATTAGCATTAGTATTTTATTATAAATGTGTTTGTTCCTAAATCTCTTATTAAATCTCAACTGTTAATATTCTCAGTTTAACCAACCTTGGATAACATAGAATCAAATTGACTAGATTTTTTTCTGGACTTGTAGAGGGTCACTTGGCTATCACAGTCAATGCCCCCAAATATTAAATACTTATGTTTTCTGCTTTAACATTAATTAATGGAACAACCTTATAAGGGCCCATAGTCTTTGACTCCCAAGAAAAAAGGATATGACCTTCACCTTCCCTGAGAGTCTGAAATCACTAAAGTAGGGGCGCCTGGGTGGCTCAGTTGGTTGTGTCCAACTCTTGATTTTGGCTCAGGTCATGATCTGAAGGTTGTGAGATCGAGCTCCATGTTGGGCTCCATGCTGGGTGTGGAGCCTGCTTAAGATTCTCTCTCTCTGTCTCCCTCTGCTCTCCTCCCACCTTAAGAAAAAAGAA
Source organism: Eumetopias jubatus (assembly GCF_037043125.1). NCBI lineage: Eukaryota > Metazoa > Chordata > Mammalia > Carnivora > Otariidae > Eumetopias > Eumetopias jubatus. The sequence continues at coordinate 50,815,673 of NW_028274818.1, read as the reverse complement.
AAAAGAAAAAAGAAATCACTAGAATAAAATACTAATTCCAAATACCCGAAGTTGTTCATTAACTATTTCTCATAGCAGTGCTACAGGTTTAAGCCTCTGTTCTCTAGAGGTGATCCAGGTCAGGGATGATTTTTTTCTCCTGAAATAGAGTGATGACAGTGAAGATGAAGGGATATGGACAGATTTGAGAAACATGTAAGAGGTAGTTGTTGCAAGATTTGGCGATTGATCAGAAAAGGGAAGGGGAAGGTGAGAGTAGAGTAAATGGTGATATTTTATGAAATCTGTGATTGGCTGGATCATGGTGCCTTCGTTAGCACAAGGAACTGGAGAATATAGGCTAGGTCTGCAGCAAGTGCCAAGTTCCTGCTTGGACATGATCCATTTGAAGTGTCTCTGGGAAATTTATATGGTGATGTTGAGTAGATAGTTGTATACCTGGATCTGGACCTTGAGAGACAACTGTTTGCCATAGTGCCATAGCATGGGAAAGGACGAGAGCAATAAGAAAGAATGAGGAGTGAAAAGAGTGCCTAGTTCAGAACTCTGAGAGACATCAATATTTGGAAGAAAAAGAAAGGGGAGAGTCTGTAAAGGTGACTGATAAGGAGCAGCCAAAAATGTAGAAAGAAAACAAAATTTCTTGAAAAAAAGGAGTTGTCATCTGCACCAAATGATTCAGTGGTCCAATAACATAAGAACTGGAATATGCACCCCAGTGTTCATAGCAGCAATGTCCACAATAGCCAAATTGTGGAAGGAGCCAAGATGCCCTTCAACAGATTAAGAAGATGTGGTTCATATATACAATGGAATATTACTCAGCCATCAGAAAGGATGAATACCCACCATTTGCATCAACATGGATGGAACTGGAGGGTATTATGCTAAGTGAAGTAAGTCAAACAGAGAAAGACAGTTATCATATGGTTTCACTCATATGTGGAACATAAGCAATAGCACGGAGGACCATAGAGGAAGGGAGGGAAATCTGAAGGAGGAGAAATCAGAGAGGGAGATGAACCATGAGAGACTATGGACCCCGGGAAACAAACTGAGGGTTTCAGAGGAGAGGAGGGCGAGTGGATGGGTTAACGGGGTGATGGGTATTAAGGAAGGCATGTGTTGTGATGAGCACTGGGTGTTATATACAACTAATGAATCATTGAACCCTACATCAAAAACTAATGATGTACTGTACAGTGACTAAGTGAACATAATTAAAAAAAAAACACTGGAATATGTCTATTAGATTTTTGGGGGTTTTGGTGCTTTAAATGAGAGTAGTTTCAGGGGTATGCTCACATAGGTAGTTAGTTGAAGACCTGAGATTTGAAGCCAGGTCTGTCTAACTTTAAAAACTACATATATAGTGCCTAAGAGGGAACATCCCATTTTACTCGACTTTCAGATTCAATCAGCAAATGTTATCAGACCTCCAAGAAATTTCTAACAAAAGTAATTTAATATTAAGGTGCAAATAGTTTCCAAATCAGTAAATGTCATTATGTCTGGAAACTGAATCTTTATTGATGTGCGAGGATGAATAATGCTATGATTTATTTCAGGATCCATGTCATGGAGCCATCTTAACACTGAATCTATTACACATGAATTTCTTTTTCTTATTTCAGTCACAAGGACCCAAAGCAGATTCACATAGTAGTCTATTGAAGCGGGGAAAAGGATGCAGAGTGATGGAGGAGTGTACTGCCAGAGGAGATGCTGTTTGTGCAGAGACATGAATGCAGTGAGGAACAAAGCCATGGGCATATTCAGTGTAAGGCATTTTTGGCAGAAGGAATGCAAGTGCGAAGACTTTAAAGTGGAAAAGGATTTATCGAGTGGAAGGCAGAGTAAAAAGACTTAGAGACTTAAGGCTTAATTCTGCAGTGGGACCCTTCAAAAGTCTCAAAGGATGCAATTTCTAGCCTTCTTTCGATATTAAAAAAATCTATTTTGAGGGTGAAAAAGAAATCTTAGAAAAGGTTCAAGAACAGTACAGCAATTTTTTTCCTTTGAAATATTTGGGAGTAATTAAGTTGTTAATGTGGTCCCCAATTTTTTAATGTGTATTTTCCTCAAATAAATATTGGTCTCAGGGACAACATTTTGAGAAAACTATGTGAGATTTTCTCAAAAGTTTTATCACTGAGTTCACAAATGTATCTAAGAACAGTATTTATTGAACTTATAATAGACTTTTTGAATAAGAAATAAATTAATATATTAATATGTTTACTGTTTTATGGGTACTTAATAATATTAGTTGAATGAATGAACAAATGAACAAATGAAATGCTTTTATTTCCTCAGTTTTTATTACATAATGTTTTTAGCTCAGGCAGTTTAATCTGAATGCAATATCCCAGATGTCCTAATTGTAATATCACATAATTCAGCATTATTATTACTTTTTAATTACTTTTATAAAGAAATAAATACCAGAATGATGGTGTATTGTCTTAGTGGATTCTAATAATAAAATATTGTTTTATATTTTTATTAGTTTGTATAATCACTGGCACGAGTAAGGTAGTAAATGCTAGAAGACTGTGATGCTGAAGCTTTAAGTATGTAGATTTGTTAGAAAGAAGAAGACTTAAATGTAATAATTTTCACTAGCAAGTCGTGCCATTATCAAAGGTGTTATTTGAAGATATAGTTACATGTTCTGCTTATCTTCAAGTGTCTTAATATTGCTTCTAGATGATTATATATGTTTATCACATTTACTTTCCATTTGTAGGTTTAATTTTTAATTTTGTATTTTCCTTTACAAAAAGAAATATTAGTGAAATATTTTTAGATCTTATATACAAAATAGGATATTTATTTACTTATTTTAATTTAATTTTTATTTTTTTAAAGATTTTATTTATTTATTATTTATTTGACAGAGCGCGAACACAAGCAGGGGGAGAGGGAGAGGGACAAGTAGGCTCCCCACTGAGTAAGGAGCCTGATGTGGGACTCAATCCCAGGATCCTGAGATCATGACATGAGCTGAAGGCAGATGCTCAACTGACTGAGCCACCCAGGTGTCCCTGCCATGAGGTTTCTATGACTAATGTGTTAAAGGACTTTAAGCAGTTCCTGGCACATAATAGATATTAAACAAATACTAAGTAATAAGTTCTAAATATTAAGTAAATCAGTATTAATGTTATTTGTTTTGCCCTCACTGGTACCAAAAAAAAAAATACTTTCCAGCTCTGTGCACCTGCAGTTGGGATTGAGACTGTGTGATTAACTTTTCCTTACTGCTTGCTCTTGTTTCTGATTTATGCTCCAATTTGTATAGGGTGTTTTAAATCATGTTTAAAGATAGTCTTGTGACCAAGCCATATTCATGTCTGACTCTCACCAGCATCAGTGGGCTGGATTAGTGTCCGTGAACGTTCATCTCTCTATTTTGACCTATGGGGTAACTCGTACTGTTTTCTCATGTTGGCAAGCCAATCCGGAAGTAATGGTTGGTGTACTTCCTAACAGTTGTCGAACCTTCCTGTGTAACCTTCCCACACATCAGGTTTCTAATTTTAAGGGCTTAAAGAAGCTTGAATATTTTAAAATTCAAAGAGTTTGCAAGCAGCAAATATGAATTTTTTCTTTTTAAAGATTTTATTTGTTTATTTTTGCAAGAGAGAGAGAGGGAGAGCGGGCTAACATGAGCTAGGGGGAGGGTGGGGGAGAGGCAGAGGGAGAGGCAGACTCCCCCCTGAGCATGGATCCTAACACAGGACTCGATCCCAGGACTCTGTGATCATGACCTGAGCCGAAGGTAGATGCTTAACTGACTGAGCCACCCAGGTGCCCAAATATGAATAAATTTATTATCATCACAAAATATCTAAACTTTAGGGCGCCTGCGTGACTCAGTCGGTTAAGCACCCAACTCTTGGTTTCAGCTCAGGTCATGATTTCCAGGTCATGGGATTGAGCCCCACATAGGGCTCTACACTCAGTGTGGGAGCCTACATCAGATTCTAGCTCCCTCTCCCTTTGCCCCTCCCCACTCATGTGCTCTCTCTCTCAAATAAATAAATAAATAAAATCTTAAAAACAAAAAAACCCAAAACAAACCAACAAACAGAAAACCCCATCTAAACTTTGTGCTAGGTAACTGGATAGTATTCATGAAATGGACTAGGTCTGTTTCTGAAAACAATAGTTCCCAGTCTGTTTGGAGACACAGCAACTTTTGCTATGTTTTGTGTCAAGGAATGCTATTGTCCAGTATTTATTTCAGAAAATTAAAGGTAAGTCCAAATTAATTTAGTTTTAAGAATTTTATTCTCAACCTAAGTATGAAAAAATCAACCTTGGAAATCACTGGTCAATTTGTAGCCCACCATTCACACTGGTCAAAAAAACAAAATAAATATACTATCATCCTCAGATTTCATTCACTTCTAGATCCAGCAAGAGATATTAAAGAGCAAATTGCAATAAAAAGGACATAATTTTGTGTTACAAGATGAAGAAGGAACATAGAGGTAATACAGAGAAAAAAAGCATGAGACTAAACACTGATACTTTTTATGGTCAGGGGACTCAGTGTCATCACATGTCATGAGAATTCTTGTTTAGAGTGTAGTGGAAAGAATTTATTACTGAACAGGCTGGTCAAGACTGAGTGCCTGCAGGGAGAGAGACGAGAAAGGGGAATTTGGGGGTTGAAAACATGAGTATGTGACTGGCTTGGTACGAACACCAATCAGTTCAGGGGATGAACAAAAGCACTGCTCCTTCTGCCTTCATAAATCTCAACTAACCCGCTCAGGCCAGATCCCCCCACCAGGGCAGCAGAGAGGTCAGCCTGACATAAACCCAGGGACAGGAGGCCCTTTCAGATTTATGTAGGTTTGAGGAAGTTCTGTTTTATCTTGTTTCCCTCTCTTTTTCCCAACTCCTATCAGAATGCCATAGGGAGTCCTGGCTGTGTCCCAGGAGCCAGGCAAGGGAAAGATGATCTTAATATGACAAAATTAAATCCAAGTCTATTAACTAATGATGGCAATTTGCATCAGAGTTTTGCCATTCTGACTGTTTCTATGTGGATTGAACACCAGGAATTGATATATTTCTCTTGCCATTCCACAACACTAACCAAATGATAGGTCTACTTTTCCAGTTAAATTTCTAGCTAAGGTGAAATCACATTTAGAACTTGAATGGTACCTCAGTCCCATTCATTAATGTAATAAATGCTGAGTGATACTGTGCACGTGTGTGTGTGTGTGCATGCACTCTTGTGTTGTCTCTGTATGTGACAAGAAAATATCGAAGGCTGATCCCATAACTCTCTTCCATTCCATGGAGGGTCTGAAGTGTGCACACTGGCAACTCTAACATGGGCCTAGATGCTATAAAATTTCAGTTGGACCATGAAGATGTATAGGAGAGTACAGGCCTTCTAGATGGAGGAAACTTTGTATGCCAAGGAACAAATATACAGTGAAGCTTGGCTGTTTATGGGAAATATTTTACTAATTAGTTAATTCATTCATTTCTTTAATATTTTTTCAAAGGTTTTATTTATTTAAGAGAGAGTGAGTGAGCACAAGCAGGGGAGAAGGGTGGAGGGAGAGGGAGAAGCAGACTCCCCGCTGAGCGGGGAGCCTCACGGAGGGCTCCATCCCAGGATCCTGAGATCATGACCTGAGCCGAGGGCAGACACTTAACCGACTGACCACCCAGGTGCCCCTCATTCCTTTAATATTTACAGAGTACTTCCTTTGTGACAAATACTGTCCTAGACCCTAGAGATACAGCACTAGACAAGGAAAAGTCTTTGCTCTCATGAGGCTTTCATTCTAAGAGGCAAGGGGATAGATAGTAAAAAAAAAAATCAATTAGATAATTTGAGTAGTGATAGGTATTATGAAGAAAACAAAGGGTGATATAAAGCCATGAGTGGGATGGAAAACATTAGTGTGGTCAAGGAGGAGTTTGGTTTGACTTGAGAATAGAGTCTATGATTGGACTGTGGGATAGAAAACTGGAAAAGTCTTATATTGGGGATGCCATGAAACACTTTAAATGTCAGGCCTGCTAAGTCTTTTTTGGGCATTTCTAGAAAACAATAAGTACTTTAATTCTCAAAGAAGTGAGAGTTGGTGCTCCTTTCCTGACCAAGGGTCTTTTCCAGAACCATGTATAGAAACACACTTGTACCCACGCTTGACAGCTAAGTGGAAAAGGTCATTTTATATTTGGACACTGTTGCATCTTGAGTCATTATTTAACTTTATTCAATTTCTAAATGTCCAAGAGGCTAATTTTGATGTGCTCATCCAGGAAGTCTTTAAGAATTTGTCTTAGTTGCTTATAAAGTAGTTTTAAATCACATTTAACTTCAGTTTATTATTTTTCCTGTTTTACTAATGTTATCTCTCATTGAAGTCTGTGCACACAGGACTCTATGATTCAACCACTCTTTAGTTGTTTTTGTCAAAATGACCAAGTATAGTTTTGAAAAAATAAACGTGTCATTTCTTTACTTCTATTCCTAAAAAAGAGTCAAAATGGATTTATCTCATATATTCTCAGCTATATGATTTTTCATTCAATGCAAATTCAGAATATTTTGGCTCACAGGGAGAATTTTTAAGGAAAGTTTTAAGCATGTGAGCTGTAGTGGAAATTCTTTTTTTTTTTTTAAGATTTATTTATTTATTTTAGAGAACGAGAACCTGAGCAGGGGGAGGGGCAGAAGGAGAGAGAAAAATCTCAAGCAGACTCCCTGCTGAGCATGGAGCCCAACATGGGGCTCAATCCCACAACCCTGATATGACCTGAGCTGAAATCAAGACTAACCGACTGAACCATCCAGGTGCCCAGAAACTCTTGTTATCTTAATCAGTGATTTTTTTTTCTTGATACAAAAACTATTCTTTGAAAAATACTAGCTTTTTTTATAGCTCTAAACATCTGTACTTCTAGAAGTTCTTGCAGTTTGGAAGTCTGATAAGATAGTGATCTGGAGTATGTCTTATGAGAAGAAAAGAGTTTGCATAAACAAAGCTGAATGACAACAAAGAAATAGGCAATACTGAACTCACTTGCTGACAGTGTGGTAGGAGGGATGGGCCTGAGAATGGAGGAGTTAGGGCTGGATTGTGGATGATATTACAGATTAGAAACAAGAGAAAAACATGAAAACAAAGCAAATGGGGTAGAAGTGTTTTTTTTTTTTTTCAGTGTTGGATAAGGACACACTGTCCTGTGAAATCAAGCCATAGCCCCACACTTGTCAATTTTGACAGTTTTATAGAAAAATCACTTATAAAATGGGACATTAAATATAAGAAGGAAAAAAGTTGTCTTTGCTTTTTTTTAAATATTCAGGCTCTTTATATTTCAATAATTTTATAGCTTTTCTTATGGATCCTGCATATTTTGGTTAGGGTTATTCCTACAGATTTCATGGCATATATGTTGGTATAATTCAGAGAATTTTTTCTACTGTCTCTTCTATTTCTTATTGGCATACTGACATTTTCTGATATTTTGCTTATATTTCACAGCCTTGCAGATTTCTGTTTAGAAAGATTTTACATGGCATTTTTGGATTCTCTTTTTCTTTCTTTCTTTTCTTTTTTTTTAATAATCTTTGACAAAGCAGGAAAAATATGCAATGGAAAAAAGTCATTGCTTTTTTTTTTTAAGGATTTTATTTAGTTGAGAGAGAGAGTTCAGAAGGGAGAGGGAGAGAGAATCTGAAGCAGACTCTGCGCTGAGCATGGAGCCCGACTTGGGGCTCAATCTCATGATTGCGAGATCGTGACCTGAGCCGAAACCAAGCGTTGGGTGCTTAACTGATGGAGCCACCCAGGCGCCCCACTTTTTATGCAATTAGAGAGGATACTCTTTAAAAGGCGATTAGACGAGGTTGAATATAAGGTTGCAAGTATAGGTTGAGTGTAGCCCCCAAATTATTGTGCTGAGTTATTACCTGTCTTAATTTCATTAAGTTTATGAAATATTTTTTCAGAGTTTTTGAGACTGGTGGATGGCTGATGGGAGATGTCATACAGCAGAGTTTACAGCAACCAGATCTTAGGGACTCATTGCCAGGTAAGCAGTAAAGAGTCAGATAAAGAAAGAATCCTTTGTGCTGGGATTGCCATAACAAAATGTTGTAGATTGGATGGCTTAAACAACAGGAATTTATTTTCTCAGAGTTCTGGAGGCTAGAGCTCTGAGATCTAGGTTCTAGCTTGTTTGGTTTCTGGTGAGAGCTCTCTTTTTGGCTGCCTTCTTGCTCTGTCCTCACGTGGCCTTTCCTTAGTGTATGTGCAGGGAGGGAGGCAGGAGGGAGGGTGGAAAGAAAAAGAGAGCACACTAGCGCTCTGGTAACTCTACCTGTAAGGACACTAATCCTGTTAGATCAGGGTCCCACCCTAATGACCCTAACTTGACTTGAATTACTTCCTCAGAGGCCCCCATCTCCAAATACAACCACACTGGGGGGTTAGAGCTTCAACATATGAATTTGAGGGGGGGGCACAAACATGTAGTCCATAAAATAGAGTAGAAGGAATGACATATCTAACTGAAACAGAGAGTAGAGCTGTTTTATTACAACTGGATAAGAAATTGGGTTCTGAGCTTCCTGGCACAGAAGGCCAAAGGGAAACACACTAGGCAGTGTGGATTTAAGTCAGTGGGTAATCTCTTCAATATCTTAAGTCTTATTCTGTCTTAATTTGTAGTTTCTGTTTGTTAAAGCAGTGTCAGACATTGACTAGTAAGGGCAGGGGGTGGGGACGGATGGGGTCTGGGGGCTAGAAAGTCTGTTGTACTTCTTATTACACTCTAGATTTTTTTTTTTTCCTACATAGAAGACTGATTTTAAACACTGATTTTATCCTTTGGAGCCTGGGTAGAAGCTGTCACAAAGTGTAAGTTCTGGACTGGAGCTGGGTTTAATGACACCAGAACTAAAGATTGGGTTCTTCAAACTGTCAGCACATATGTAGGAATAAAAGAAAACAAGTGGAAAAGTCACAAATCCTGCAAGAAGATTGTTTTATATATGAGAAGGATTTGTAAACCCTATTACTGGTTCAAATTAATAACATACTTTTCCCCCAAAATTGCTAAAGAATTTTACATTAATTCTTTTTGTATTCAAGTGAATTTAAAATGATTTTATCCTAAAAATTACCAATATCTATGGGATAAATGGAGGCAGCTTATTGGTCACAAACTAAGGTTGGCATTTTTATTTTAGATGTTCTGTGTTGGTCAATGTACAAAGTGCAAAGGATCACAAAATCACTTGAATGATGACTACATAAATCATTAATACTTAGTTCTTAAATGGTTTGTGCCATTCTTCAGTTCTTTCTTTTTAATCATGCCATACTATCTTTTAAAAAAAATCGAAATATAATTGATACACAATGTTACATTTGTTTCAGGTATGTAACATAGTGATTCAACAACTGTAATGCTATGCTCACAGCAAGTATACCTATCATCGGTCACACAAACACTAATACCATTGACTATATTCTCTATGCTGTGCCTTTCATCCCCATGACTTATTCCATAATCGGAAGCCTATATCTCTCCCCCATTTTGCCCACTCCCCCACACAACTCCTCTTTGGCAACCATCAGTTAGTTCTCTGTATTTATGGGTCTATTTGTGCCATATTATCTTTAATTAAGTACAAAGACTTTGCAGTTCACATCACTTAGAGATCATTTCACCTACTGTTGTGTTTGGCTGCCAGTCTCTTGTCTCTCCTTCACCAATAGGAAGTGGATCCCTTTTCCTCAGGGAAGAGATCCTTGGTTTGTTACCTTTGCCAAAAATAAAAATGTTGGAGAGCTGAGAGGCAAAGCTGTCACCTATGGCATGTTTCACATGAACCACATCAAAAGAACCAGGATTGGGGGCACCTGGGTGGCTCAGTCGGTTAAGTGGCCAACTCTTGATTTCAGCTCAGGTCATGATCTCAGGGTTCTGAGATCAAGCCCCGCATCAGGCTCTGTGTCCAGTGGGTAGTCTGCTTGAGATTCTGTCCCTCTCCTCCTTCAGAGGAGAATCTCCTTCACACATGCTGTCTCTCTAAAATAAATAAATAAATGTTTGTTTTTGTTGTTTTAAGAACCAGGCTATCTCTCTCTGTTGATTATTGCTTAGCACCTCTGGTCACTATATATAGGTCACCAGTGTCAAACTTGATGAAATCAGTAATCTTGCCAGTCTCCAAATCAACCTGATGGTTTCATTTATCTTGATGAGGGATCAGGGTGATGGCTGGTGTGACTATCTGGGGTCACCAGATGAGAGATTCCTTTTGTGCCCTAAGAGACCTTTCTCACTTTGCACAATTTGTACTTGGCTTCCTAGGGTATAAAATAATGAACAGCAAAGGACCTTTGGTGTCATAGATGAGATAGAAATTCTCTTCAGTGTTGTCAATGCCATCTACTAAACCAGTAGGATAAGTTATATCAGTTTGGACCTTGCCATCAATCTTATTAGACTGCTGAATGCAGATCTTCTTCATTTCAACTTTCAGAGCATACTTAAGCGTGTTCCTTGGAAAATGATGAGGGGAAGACGTTCTCTCAGCTTGTGGGAACTGGTAGATGGATGAGGAGCAAACACACTGGTCAGATTATTAGCATCCGCTGCTTTAGAGCTGCAACACACTTCAGATTCTTCTTGGGACCATGAGCCATGGCTGTGCTAGTCATGAAAAGAGCGGTCTTCAATTCTTAGCTTGTGTTCAACCTGGTTCTTAAATCTACTTTGTTTTCTCAGAATGGTAGAAAGGGAAAAAATAATTCCTGATCATTAAGATCCTTTCAAAATGGAATAATCAAGAATTTTCAGTGCCTAAAAGTATAACCAGAAAAACAAATATAATATAAATGCAAATTGTTATTCCTTCATTCATCCTTTTGTTCATTCATAATATCAATTTTTATTGAGTACCTTCTACATACTGGGATATTTATTAGGCTCTGGATGAAATGTGGTCTCTTGGAACCCCTGTGTTCTACTTCCATGTGGTACTGTGACAAGCTGCCATCCTAGAGATATGTGCAAGTGCTACTGGAACACTTGTGGAGGTCACCTTTACTAGATAAGAAAATTTCGGTTGGTTTCTAGAGAAAATGGCCCATGGGATGAAAGATGAATAGAAGCAAGCCATGGAAAGGCAAGGAGTTCAGAGATGACATTCTATGCATGGGAGCTGCTGGTTCAAAATAGAGAGGCACAACTGAGTGATTCCTGAGCAAGTGACAAGTGGTCCAGAGGAGAGTCATGTGAAGTGAGAGAAAAGGTTAGGATAGAATATTGCATGACATGTTAATTTGTCACTTTCTCCTAAAAGCTCTCCTAAATTGTTTGAAGGGTTTTAACCATTGGATTGAGGTGGTCAGATCTGTCTTTTTTTTTTTTTTTTTTTTTTGAATGACAGTGCCGGTAAGACTGTGGCAAATGGATTGAGGGTGGGGTATGAGAATCATGGTCTGGGATCATGTTAGAAACTATTGCTGTAATCCCGGCAAGAAGCGAAGAGGTCCTGTGCTAGACTGTTAAATATTTCCCAAAGACATAAAAACAAATCTCTTACACAATCCTGGGTCAGATGCTTTAAACGGTTATTTAGAGGAAAGCAGATAATATCTGCTTGCAGGCGGGTCTAGTTACTTTTTTTTCGTTCTTATTAGAAAAAAATAATAACCATCAATGCAATTTCGAAGCCATATGATATTTTCAAACTCCTGAAGAAAAAACAACAATAAGCAGACATTAAATCATCCATGCTTACCAGTAGTCTACTCCCTTTGCAGGCAACCCTATGCAGATTAATCAGAACCAAACCCATAAATTTTAATTGTAACGTATGTTCTGTCATCTGCCAATGTATTTTCAAGTCTGTGCAGGTGTGATCATATGCCATGATGAACAAATGAACTGGAAGGATCAAAGTTATTGGATCTGGTCCCATGATTTATAATTTCCAAATCAACATGAAGAGAAAACAGCAGCATCAAACATCCATCTATGCTTGTACCAGGTCATACACTGTAATTCTATCCAAGTACAAGTTTCCATGGTAAACAGGGCAAGACTTGCCAACACTTCACAGGTTTCCAAAAAGCAGCTATGTCCCTCTTGGGAGAACTTTGTAACTGGAAAAGAAAATCTTCACGGATGAAATCTCAGCAAAATAAAGTCACAGACTATTTCTGCAGCAGGCCTTTTGCCAAATGTCTCATCAACAAGTATGGTGCTGGCAGTGGCCCGTCCTATGGTAGAGGTGGCAAAATGCTCCCGCCAAGCCTTGTTTTCATTTGCTCACAGCTTCTTAGGGGGAAAAAAAAACTTACTTTGAGTTGGAATTTTCCATGTTTCATCCCAGTCCAAAGGTGACTTAAAAAAATTAAAAAGAAATTTTTTTTTTTTAGAAAGTTGAATTAAAGTCAAGTGAAATTTGTAAAGTTTAGTCATTTGGGGAGCTATGTGTACACAAAGATCTCACTGGGTAACACCAAAAAATTGCATTTTCCTTTTCTTGTGACTTTTGGAAGACTAACTCCTTTTGGCTGTTTCTTTTGAAAGGATTTAACCCTAAGTTACAGGGGCAGGAAACCAACCATTTTTGCAATGAACTCATACGGATTTTTGCCCATGAAGAACTAATAAAATAAGACTTTACATATTAAATCCACTAGTAGTTTAACAAAAATTTAGAATGTCCCCACATAGGGGTGCCTAGGTGTCTCAGCCAGTTAAATGTCTGCCTATAGCTCAGGTCATGATCTTTGGGTCCTGGGATCAAGCCCTGCGTCGGGCTCTCTGCTCAGCTGGGAGTCTGCTTCTCCCTCTCACTATCCCTTTGTGCCCTCTCTCTCTCTCTCAAATGAATAAATAAAGTCTTTAAAAAAAGGAATGTCCCCACATATATTTGATAGAAAAACTGTTTAAAAATAATGAGTTTAATTAAATTCAACAAATCTACAAAGCACCAAGAACTAAGTGACTGCTCAGTGTTAGAGGTCTATAAAGATGAATAAGGCAATTCCTGTCCTCAAGGAATGTATGATTTGGTAGTAGAGATAAGAGTAATAAAAATAGCACTAATTAAAGGCAGAATACAACAAGTGTTAAAGTAGAGGTATAAGCAAAGTGATGTGGGACCACAGAAGTAGAAGAAGTTAATGCTGATTGGACAGTAGGAATAGTTTATTCTGGGTTTTGAAGGATTGAGGGTGGTAAAGATCAGTGAACTGGGAAGGATATTTCAGACTAGAGACTTGGGTGAGCACAGCCATTGAGGTCAGGAGCGGGACTAGCCCAGGGGGTTGGAGTGTTGGATATGACTGAGGAAGGAGTAGAAAATAAATAGGAAAACTTAAAAAGGTAAGCTCTGAATTTTTCAGTGGGTATACCATTAGTATTTTGGGGTGCATGGCTCTTTGTCACCTCAGGGAGTGTGTATCCCTAGAACCAGCTTCCTCAAAGCCAGTCATGTCAGTTCAATCACTGGAAAGAACCTATCCCCCAACATTTTCAAACACCGCCCCTGGGAAAGGCAGTACCACTTCTGTCGAGAATGACTCCAGAGGGTTTGGGGGTTACCAACCTTGGGGCAGTCTTTAGTTCTGTAGGTGATAAGGGTCTCCTGAATGGCTCTGACCAGAGCAAGGGCATGCTCAAACTTGTGATTCAGGACCGTGATTTCTGGAGATTGAGTCAGAGGAGGGAAAAATTGGGAAGGAGGATAATCGGTTCAGTCTCTTGCCATAGTTTAGGCAAGAGTCAATGTGGACTCAAATTAGACAATTTCATCACTTTCATGCCTGAAAACATTAATAGACATTATTATTTTTTTGGCTTTTCCTCTTGACTCTGAAACTCCGTAGCTCTGCATTGCGAACTCTTTGTGCCGTGGCTACTCTCCTGTGTTTTTCTTTCCCCAAATTAATATCATATGGTAAATTCAGTGTCACAAAAACAAGATTTTTCAAGGGTGATCATAACACCCTTCCAACAACATACTTTCTAATTATAGAATAAACACATGGGGGATGGAAAGCTCTATTTAAAAAACAAGACCAAAAGAATGCTGTTTCTCTGTTTCATTTTAGAGAGTGTTTGGATTCCTTTACTTCTTGACTTTTTTTTTTACCCCCCCCCTTTTTTTAAAGAAGACTCTGTTGACAGTGGATTGAATAGTTTTGAATCCCAGATGTCAGTGCAGTGGAAACTCAAAGTGGATAGGCAGATGGCGTCTGTCAGAAGCTCACTAGTTGCCAAAACAGAAGACGGTGCCCAAGGCAAGGGAGGCAAGGAGGTGGTGCCGCCGCCCTGATGTGGGCAGGGAATCCTTGAGACTGGGAGGGCAGGGCGGATGGAGAGCGCTAGTCTGCACGCCTCCCAAGGATGTCCTGACAACACAGCAGCTGTGGTCCCGTCTCATAATGCTCCCTTCTCTCCCAACTGCTGAAATATTGCTGCCTTCTGGTTTTCTCAAGGAACTTTGGAAGGGACTGCACTGACAGAAGTTCAACCACAGACACGTTATGCTTGAATTCTCCCTAAAAAACCCTCTTCAGGAAACGTTCAGGTGGTTTTTCATTTGACACAAAATGGGATTTCAAGCACATTAAAACAGCTGAAAACTTGTACCACGTCTGTGCAGAGGCCCAAAAATGAGATCACAAATTTCATTCTGATTCAATTCGTCAGTGAGTCTCTCATTCTCCAAACCTCAGTTTTGCAACTAGGATTCCTGTTGGGGGGCTCCAGAACTGGCTTGGGCCCCTACTCAGATGTTCTGGGGCTATCTCCCCTTCAGGTTCCCTTGTGCAGAATTGTTAATCTTACTATTCATTGAGGAATATACTGAAAAAATAATGGCAACAGTGTTTTTGATTTTCCTGGTGCTTTATATGTTATAAAGCATTTTTCTTGTTATAAAGCATTTACATATATACATAATGGCTTATTAAATTCTCTGAAGCTCAGACGATTAAGGGACTTACCCAAGATCACAGAATGGAAAATCCAGAACTCGAGTCCAGGTCTTTTGATACCAAGGCCATGCTTTTCCCTCTACAGTTTGCTGTACAGTGACCAGCACTTTGATTCCCCTACTGTGATGGTGAGGAGAGCCAGAACTTCTGAGCGATGAGATCTTCCAGTTCTCACCTAGGGTCGGCTGCTTTGAGTCATGAACATCATTCCCATTGGCAGTTTCCAGCACTGTCATTTCGAAATTGCTATTGACGGCACCTGCTTTTGTGTCTCATGACCCTCAGTGACAGGGAGTGCCGGGGGCCCCAGGCCCGGTTGCATGCAGTGACTCCGTGCTGGCCATGGTAACTCCCAGCCGCTCCTGTCAACAGCTTCTGAGAGGTCCTCCGGGTCATTCCCAAGTCGCTCGCTTCCTGGAGTCACTCCTTGGCAAGAAGACAGCACAACATCACAATCTCAGCACCACCTCTAAAGGCACAGCTCTGCTGCTCCACAGTTCTTACTCTTGAAGCTCTTAGCTTTGTCAAACTCACCCCTAAAGTGACTTACGGGAGCAAGACTATGTAAGGGCCCATGACTTGATACTGCTAGCTTCTTGGGTTTTGCTGGACCGTGAGACAGATCTGGGTCCACTGAATATCTGTTGGTTCAGAGTGATGCCTTGACGTCCTTCTCCCAGAAGTCACCTCTATGGCCCATGGCATCTCCCTGCACCTGCCCATTCTTTCCTTGTGCATTTTTGTGAAATGAGTCCCAGAAGCTGCCCTAGGTATCTCCAAATTCTCAAGCTCTCATGATTTTCTAACCCTGGATTATGTAGAAACTCAAACATTGTCCCCATAACCACTTAGCAATAATAATATGGTAAGATTTATTTAGGGCTTGCCATATGCCAAGACCCATTCTAAGGGCTTGCCATGAACTTCTAAAATCCTCAGAACACACCCCTGAGGAAAGTTCTATTACAAACCTGTTTTACAAACAAGGAAAAGGAGGCTTGTGAAGTTAAAAACCCTGCTCAGGAGGTCATGAATGGGAGATCCATCTTCTGGTCCTTTCTGAATTCCAGAAGTTTCTAGTGGATTAGAAATCTGTATAATATTGGGGTACCTGGGGGGCTCAGTCGGTTGAGCATCTGCCTTTGGCTCTGGTTATGATCTCCGGGTCCTGGAATCAAGCCCTGTGTCAAGCTCTCTGCTCAGCAGGGAGCTTGCTTCTCTCTCTGCCCCTCCCCCTGCTTGTGCTTTCTTTCTCTCTCTCTCTCTCTCAAAAAATAAAATCTTTTTTTAAACAAAGAAGTGTGTATAATATTACAAAATTTGAGTGTGTATCCTTTATCGTCCTTGCAGAATGCCACATTTTCCCTGAGGGTAGGCTTTTTTAAGCCTCATGTGGTCTGGGAAGAGCTAAGACTTCTGTGGCAGACTCTTCCTTTCTTGCCTAACATCCATCCATTCCTTGTGTTTTCTTGTTGAAGCCTCTGATTTTGTACAGGTGGCTGTCGAACCCAAGGCATTGGATCTCCGTTGGCCTCATTCAGCCATAGCCATCCCATTCTCCTTTGTGTATTCGGTATAGAGACAGTTTTGGATGAGCCAGGGAATCTTTGAGGGAGCTTCTAGACAAGATACTCCTCTCTGAGTGAAGACAGAGCCACGTGAGGAGAAAATCCATTTGCCTCATTCTTCCCTCCCTGCTTTGGAGAATGTTGAGTGAGGAGGTGATATCTGAGGCTCTGGAAGCTTGTGGCCATGAGATTACAAGCTTGAGGATAGAAAACAATTTCTGGTGGATGGCAAAATGGGGTAATAAAAAAAATCTGGGTCTTTTTTTAATGACATGGAGCCTTGAAGTTAACCCTGGGACCACTTATGAATTTCTCATGAAGTTGATAATAAATGTCCTTATATTTATGTAATACTATGCATAACGTGAGAAATATGTGCCAGTCCACACACTCCTACCTCTCTGTGAAGAGATAAGAACAGAAATTGAGAATAAGGGTTTAGATACCTCTACAGGAGTTTGATATTGTTTTAAACCAATGCCAGTAGATTTGTCTCATTGAATAAGTTATCGACTAATCCAAGATAGATTGGAAATTGAAACAACACCACCACCACCATAGATAATTTAGTTGCTAATTTAGTTGATTTTTTTTTTGCTTACTATCAGCAGTGAGTATTCCTAACTTACAGACCTCATAAGGAAAGAAGGTTGTGTCCACATAACTGATAGCTCTCCATTTTAAACAGGTTGATTATGTCACATGGAATAGACCTAGATGCTGCAGGTCTTCTGCTTAGAGGCTGTCTTAATAAGTGACCTAAAATGTGTCTTTCTATTTGATCTGGTTCTTCTGCTGTTGTCACACTTGGAGGGAAAGCCAAACCACTTGAGGTAAGCAGGATGGCACAGACTAGTCACTCACTAAATATAATAAAAGTGTGAAGTTGGCAACATTCAGCTCAGTGCTATCTTCCATGGCCCTTCAGAGAGCCCCTCCCACTCAGCTAGCCTGTGATTCCTACTCTTGTGTTTGCTCTCAGCCTGACACCAATTAACCTTTAATAAGGTTTTAATAAATTAATTCCCATAAGGCCGCTTAAGACATTGTAGCTTGAGGAAAATCACTAACTTTTCTGTGTCTCTGTATCCTTGTTTATAAAATGAGGATAATGTGACACTCCATTATATAAATAATAATCATACCTAACATATATTGAGTCCTTACTGTGTGCTTGGTACAGTTTTACATTCTTTGTAGGTATTACTACATTTAGTTCTCTTAACAACTTTACGATGTATGTGCTACAATTTTATCTCCATTATGTGAATGAGGAGACTGTGACAAGGTTGCAGAGCTAGTAAAAGAGGCATGATTTGAGCTGCAGTGTGACCCCCCCTAGAGTCCTCCTGCTTGACCACTATGCACCTCATTGTAAATATAAGAAATTATCAATATTATGTGATGAAAAACCTTTGCATCAAAAACTAGCTTATTTAGGAATTTGACTATGTGAACCACCCATTCATATAATTGTGCACTGACATGCTTAAATGTGTAGCAATGAACCATTTCAGAGCACCAAAAAAAAAAAAAAAAAGTGAATCAGCTGCAACATCTGGTTTCTGGTTGGTTTCCTGTTCAGGAGTTTCCTAAAAGTAAACTTAATTATAGTGTTAATATTAGTAGATTAGAACATGTGAATCGCTTGGAGTATATTGCCAGTTAGACCAGCCCTTTTCAGGTTGATCACTCAGCAGCCAGAGGCCATGGAAAGATCTACTTCATTCTTTGATGATCAGCTTGTTTGATGGAAGGCAGGGCTAAGTCCAGGAAACATACAAGACCAGGGTTGAAGGAGTTGGCCTCCAAGGTTGGGTATCTTAACCAACTGGCTAAGTGACACTGTGCAAGTCACTTAACCCTTCCAACTGTCTGCTTTCTTTGTGCTGAGGCTCAAATGAAAGAAGAAATAAATTGTCGTTGAGTCACTATATTGCACACCCGAAACTAATTTAACACTGTATGTTAATGAACTGGAGTTAAAATTAAAAAAAAAAGGTGTAAGTTGCTTGTAAGCAAGAAGTATAAAGCCTTATGAATATAATTTTTGTATTTTATGTTTATATGAGTGCCTAACCCCTGATATTGCCACTGTGGTATGTTTAGAAGAAGTAGCAGGTTTTAGTGAAAATTCCACTGTCTCCCGGACAAGCAGACCCAGTGCCCGTTCCAGTCCTACTCCATTTCCAGCCTCCTGTAGCAGTGTTTTCTTACATGGAAAATGAAGAATGTGTGTGGTGAGAGGGTTTCTAAGCCATCTCTGGCACCCTGTGCCATTTGATCATCAAAACACTGAGATATTTTCTTCAACTATTTTTTTTCCCCTAGAGAAAGGGGAGTGGGGGCAGAGAAAAAGAATCTTTTTTAAAAAAGATTTATTTGTTTGAGAGAGAGAAAGAGAGAGAATGCAAGCATGAGTAGGGGTAGGGGCAGAGGGAGAAAAATCTCAGGCATACTCCCTGCTGAGCATGGAAGTTGATATGGGGCTCAACCTCACAACCCTGAGATCATGACCTGAGCCAAAATCAAGAGTCAGTTGCTTAACCAACTGAGCCACTCAGGTGCCCTAAGAGAGAGAATATATATATATATATATATATATATTTAAGATTTTGTCAGAGAGAGAGAGAATGAGTGGGGAGGAGGGTCAGAGGGAGAGGGAGAAGCAGGCTCCCCGCCGAGCAGGGAGCCTGATGCGGGACTTGAGCCCAGGACCCTGGGATCATGACCTGAGGCAAAGGCAGACGCTTAATGACTGAGCCACCCAGGCATCCCGAGAGAGAATCTTAAGCAGGCTCCACACCCAGCGTGGAGCCCAATGCAGGGCTCCATCTCACAACATTGAGATCATGACCTGAGCTGAAATCAAGAGTCAGATGCTTAACCAGCTGAGCCACCCACGTGCCCCTTCTTCAAGTATTTTTTTTAAACAGATTTTTACTGTTGCACTTCCACATAGGTGAAGCACATCTTCAGTAGACACCAGACACTGCTCTTGATACACCAAAGCAGACCGCACAGCCAAGCATCAAAAGGGTCTCACACGGACACAGCTCACATGCTGTCTGCCAAGGGTAGGACCTGGTGTGCATGTTTGGAGAGCACCCAAGTACTTCACTGGAGTGGACACTGCCCGAGCACAGTATTGTGAGGGTATTTTCAAATCCCAGGATGCAACCAGGGTTAGCAATATCAGCCCCACTTAGAGTACTCAAGCGCCAAAGTTCAGGGTGGAGAGTAAGGAGGCTGAGGCTCAGGAAAGACACCTACATTGCTGGAGGTTGCACAGATAACAAGGAGCAAGCAGGGCTGGAACCTAACTCAGCCACTTCCCAGGCCAGCACGCTTTCTCTTTTCCTGTGCAGCCTTGTTTACAAAGATGACTGTATTAAAATGATCCTGAGGAATTGTTCAAAGAAATCATCACAAAATACCCAAAGAACACAAAACCTCTGAAAGGATCAGGTGATTTATTTTTATTTCACTTATCTCCTATAAGACAGATAGTCTAGCAATATCTTCTCTAACCAACCTATAGCATGCATACATAATTCAGTAGCATTCCCATCATTCCTGAGAGTTCTATATAATTGCAAAGATAACATTGCCATACCCTGCCGAAGAGACTTTATATTTGAGAGATTTCTCTTTCTGATGTCCTGTTTCATAGGCATCTGAGGCAGTTCTCAGAAGTCTTTTGTATGGTGCATAATGTAAGCACTTGCCCCACATCAACCAGAAGGAAATAATACATGGCACTAAGAAAACAAGAGCAAGACCTGAGGGTCACAGTGCACTATTAGCCAAATACGAGTCTACAATAGTTTATTGTGAAAAAGCAAATATTATCCTTGGATATTGCAAATGGAGTAAGCTGCATTATGGCCAGAATTATAGTAATTTTCCTATTATCCTCTGTGTTTGTCAGTCTGCTAATTTAGCACTGAGTCTATTTTTGTTCTGCTCTTTAAGTTGGATAAATGGCAAAGGGACAGTAGAAAAGAAGCAGCTCAGTGATTAAAACATAAAGAAGAAAACCTTTCAATCATGTGATAGATTATTATAGAGGACACTATTAACTGCTAGAAGAGGGGGGAAGGTCAGCTCAGATATCCGAAAAAATATCTAATTAGAAAATTTATTGAGAATTAGATGGCACATTAATAGCTAATGTTTTTTGGGTACTTATTTTGTGTCAGGCACTGTGCTAAGTGGCTGTTCATGAACAATCCTATTTAATCCTCATAAAAAACTGGATGGTAGGTACTATTATTATTTGTACTTAGTAGATAAGGAATTTGAGACTGAGAAATGTTTAGTAACCTCTCCAAGATAACTCGGCTAGAAAGAAGGCAGGAAGATGCTATTTGTCCCCCACCCATTAGCTCTTCTCTCCCTTATTTTGCAAAGAAAACCCCAATATTTTTCACCAGTGGGGAGCAGTGTCCCTCTTCAGCCACAGGGGTGATATTTAGTTAGTCTAATTCAGTCCTGGTGATGTTCTTCCTTTTGCCAATGAATTGGTTCAGGCATGAGAATGAAAGACAATTTTGGCCAATGAAACGAGAGGATATGCACTCTGGGGCTTCTGGAAAGCTTATTCTTGTTTTTAAAAGGACACTTTGCACTTTCCCTGCCTCTGGTGTGAGGCTGTGATGCGTAGGGCCCTTGATGTCATCAAGCAAACATGAAGGGAGAAAGCAAAGAACAGAGGTGACGTAATGAAATGGCAGAATGGAGGGATGGGAAAACCCTGCTGAATCAGCCAGTCCCAACACCATCCTTCTTAGGATTATGACACATAATAAATATTCTTATCCTTTAAGCCACTTTTGGTTGGTTTTTAGCTACTTATTGC
Organism: Eumetopias jubatus; assembly: GCF_037043125.1. Lineage (NCBI taxonomy): Eukaryota > Metazoa > Chordata > Mammalia > Carnivora > Otariidae > Eumetopias > Eumetopias jubatus. The sequence continues at coordinate 50,794,227 of NW_028274818.1, read as the reverse complement.
TAAATGCATCCTCACTGATTAAGTGAAAACACAAGGATTTAAAGCCATGTCTACATATACACATTTTTTCAATTAATACAGTCCAGTAGTCTAAATGTATTTTCTCTTTCTTATGATATTCTTTTTTTTTTTTAAAGATTGTATTTATTTATTTGACAGAGAGAAACACAGCGAGAGGGAACACAAGCAGAGGGAGTGGGAGAGGGAGAAGCAGCCTTCCCTCTGAGCAGGGAGACTGATGCAGGGCTCAATCCCAGGACCCTGGAATCACGACCAGAGCTGAAGGCCGACCTCAATGACTGAGCCACTCAGGCACCCCTCTTATGTTATTCTTAATAGCATTTTTTTCCTCCAGCTTACTTTGTAAGAATACAGTATATAATACACATAACATGCAAAATATGTGTTAATCGACTCTTTATGTTATTGGTAAGGCTTCCAGTCCACAGTAGGCTATTAGTAGTTAAGTTTTTGGGGAATCAAAAGCTATATGTGGATATTAACTGCACTAGGGGTCAGTGCTCCTAACCCCTCTGTTGTTCAAGGGTCAGCTGTATGAATACTGTTGAAACTCTTATTTCGTGGTGATCTTCCTGGGGTTAGATTAGATTGGGGTATGGTGTCTCCAGGGCTGGGCTGGGTGGGATTTACCATGGGTCAGAGGTACTCATTAAAGTATGGTCTATGAACTTCTTCTTTTTTTTTTTTTTTAAAGATTTTATTTATTTATTTGACAGAGAGAGAGATAGCGAGAGCAGGAACACAAGCACAGGGAGTTGCGGGGGGGGCGGTAGCAGGCTTCCCACTGAGCAGGGAGCCCGATGTGGGGCTCAACGTGGGGCTCGATCCCAGGACCCTGGGATCATGACCTGAGCTGAAGGCAGACACTTAATGACTGAGCCACCCAGACGCCCCTGGTCTATGAACTTCTATGGGTCCTTGAGTCCCTTTCAGAATCTCCATAAAGACAAGACTATTCTCATAATATTAGTATTTTCCTTTTTTCTATTCTCAATATTTTGTGAGTGAATGGTGTAAATTTTCACCATTACGTGAAATGTGGTATCACAGAAGCTTCAAAGTGGAAGAAGATAGGAGAATCTACCTGTCTTCTGTTAAGCCAGATATTAAAAATTTTGCAAATATAGGGACACCTGGGTGGCTCAGTTCGTTAAGCATCTGACTCTTGATTTCAACTCAGGTCGTGATCTCAGTGTTGTGAGATCGAGCCCCACTCTGACCTGGGTGTGGAGCCTGCTTAAGATGCTTTCTCTCCTAACCTCTTCCCCTCCCCCCACCTCTGCACATGTGCTCTCTCTTTCTTTCTTTCTCCCTCTCTCCCTCAAAAAAAAAAAAAAAATTGAATGAAGAAGACAAGTGCAGTTAGCAGTGGTGAGCCGATGTGCTGCTGTTTCCTCTTGCTTCTGGACGTCTAGTACCATCCATAGGGTTAGGGGTAGGGCCTGAGTGAGGGGTGAGGGAAGGAGACACATTGCTGTTGCTGCACGTTTATTATGTGTACACATAACACATTTTCCCGTGGGAGCAGTATTGCAAATAGTAATTAGGTTCCCATGCGGGCCCTTCAGAACCTAGTGAACTCAAGTGCTACTGACACATAGGGCTGTCTGATGAAGGGAATACTTGAGTCCAGGAAGCATTAAGCAAAGAGACTCCTAGATCCAGCAAGTCCTGCAGTGGCGGCAGTAGCTGTCCATGGGGACAGGAGCAGTGAATGCATGAACATCAGATTCCTAAAGGAAATTCTTAGATTCTTCCTCGGAGGAAACATACAATCTTTCCTTGGACTCTAATCAGATCTTCCTTTTTCCTTAGTGGTTACTGACAATAAAAATGAACAAACAAGAACCTTGGAAAAAATATGACTGAAGGGGCTATGATTGCCAGTAAGCCTTGGAATTTCAAAGAAAGTGTTCTTTTAGGCAAATGCTTCTTTAGCCTAAGGCTTCAGCTGAGTTGCCTGAAACACACTTTAGTGTCCAATATTTTTTTGGAAATAAACCCACTGGTAGGCTGATGATTAGATGATTATGCAGATGTGCAAACCGCAGGAACCCTCTGGATGGAAGGAATGCCTGAGCCCAGCAGGGTGTGGGCACTGAAGACCCGGAGAAAGGCGAGGAAACAACAGGTGTTTGTGGTTGGCGCCCATGGTCTGCTGCAGACAGTCCCATAAACATTTACAAGGTTGGCCTACGCTGGGGTCGAGTCCAGAGTCAGGGCAGGTGCAGTGTAAAGGAAATCCCAGGGCAGCTGAAAATGGAGAGATTCTAGGAAAGAGACAGCCAAATGGGGAAAATTAGAGTTACCCTGCACACACGTCCACACCCAAATAGAGGTGAAATACAGGCTCAGGAGTCTGACAGGAAAATGCAAGTCTGAGAGCATCAAGTTGTTTTGTGAGAAAGAAGCAGAAATTACCAAAAGCAACACAGAACCAATAGCTATTGTGTTAGCAGAGCTTTAATAGAAGCTTTTAACCAATGTGCAGTTGCTTGACTGCAGTAAAATTAAACTTTTGATCAGAAGAAACCCATTGTTTAGTATGATACAGTCAAATGAAATGAGAGATCAAGAAGTCATTAGAATATACTGCTTTGCCATAAAGGATTTTGACTTAATGACGTCTAGCTTTTTAAAGAATAAAATAGTTAATATTCTAGAAAGGTGCTGACAAGCTTAATTAGTCTCTAACTGGGGAATAGGATGTCATAATTAAAGGAATCTGGCAGAATGAACGCTGAGGAGTTGGCTTGAAGGGTATGTTAATGTGGAAAAATAATGTATGCTACATGATAATCTTACCTATTGAGATCCTTATTTTTTGTTTCTTTTTTGACTCGGAAAATACGGACAACGCATTGCTCTTCCTTTTCCTTTTTCCTCCTTCCCATCATTATTGTCATGACTACATCATGAAGATGTTTTCCCCTCTGGGCCCTTTATGAGTGTTTGTATGAAAATCTGGGAAGCTATAATTTACCAGATGATTTATAGAATGCCTGCTGTGTCAAGTGAGGTACGAGGGACTGCAGCTATGAATATGGGGTGTGGGAGGACACAAAGACGGGGGTGGGGGAGGCAGGTAAAATGTCAGTTCAATCTTAGATGCTGGATGATGAAGGTGGCTGATAGGAGTGCTGTGTGCAGCCTGGGCTTTCTTACTAAAGGGTTAGGTTACTAAACTTACTGAAGTAGTTAGGATAGGAGTTCTTAAAACTAGCTGCATGTTAGAATCACCCAAGAATATTAAAAAAAATATATGTTCCCCAGTTGTTACCTCCTGGATTCTGGATTAATTATCTGGCTTAGGTCCAGTCCTTTTTTTTTTTTTAAGATTTTATTTATTTATTCGTGAGTGACAGAGAGAGGCAGAGGGAGAAGCAGGCTTCCTTCGGAACAGGGAACCTGATGCAGGACCCGATCCCAGGACCCTGGGATCATGACCTGAGCCGAAGGCATTCGCTTAACCGACTGAGCCACCCAGGTGCCCGGGTCCAATCCTTTTCAAAACTTATCTTAACAGCCATTGGTTGGACAATGGGCAATCTTATTCCTAAGCCTGGTTTCAAACTCAAACATCCAGGGTCTCAATTTTCTCATTGCCAGAGAGGGATAATGTTAGTGTTTATCTGTAGTGGGCATTTGCCTAGCAGCTTGCTATGCACCAGGAACTGCGCTCCTATCCCTTATGATGCCAGCAGATCTGTCAGTCCCATTACCTGTGGTGGAAAGGGATGGCTATAGGTCTCAAGCCTGGCCCTTGGAGCATTTGGTCTGAGTGTTGTGTGTGCACATGATGCAGTAGGGCCATCCAGAGCCTTCCATGATGGAGTAAAGGAGAGGGAGAGAGCAAGGAAAGCAAGAGGGAGGGAGTGAACAAGAGAGAAAGTTTCTTTTCCTTTCGGCCTCTAAGTGTAAATTGTAGGCTTGGAGCTTCCAGCTGTCAATTTCCCCAGGTATGCCAAGCGTGTCTGGCTGCAAATGAAGCCAGCAGTCAGTAAAATGAGCTGAGAAATGAAAACACTGACAGAATCCTGATAATATCATTTGGTTCTTTGGATTCAGCCATTTCTGAAGCCTGGAATATCTACCCCTCGACTTTCTAGTTCGGCCAGATGGGTAATCCCCTTTGATGCTAAGTGATTTCAAGTCAATTTTACATTATTTGTTACCAGACGTCCTGCCTAATAATAAATGTCATGAAGTTTCTGTGGGGATAAAATGAAGTAATATAAGTAAAGCACAATTCCCAGGTGTCAAAAACCCTCCGTGTGCACTGCTGTTGCCACCATCATCACTGTTATCACAACATTGTCCTCTTTGCTGCCATGGCCCATTTTTTTCCCTTGGGGCTCTCTCCTTGGAAGTGGACTGTAGAATTGGATGCCGTTACCATGTTTCCTTCCTTTTGTGTTGTTTATTAGGAAGAGCTCCAAACTTTTTGACACGTTCTGTAGTTTGTTTATGTTTTGCTAGTCACTGCTCACAAGTCCATGAAAGAACCAGGATGCTTCAAGCTTTGGGGCCATTGTATACACAAGCCTTCAGATTTTCATGCTGTATCAGGCAGAGGAATAGGCACTCCTTAGAAGACATCTGTTCTTTATATTTACACCGTCAGTTGAAAAATCAGCCTCAGTGTCCACTCTGTGGCTTAACTTCCTGTTACCCATGTACCTGCTGCATGCTTTCACTTCTACACTTCTGCTCCAGTTTGCCTCAGGGTATTCCCCTTCCTCTTCTTTGTCTAAGTCCACTTGCCCTTCCAGAGCCAGATAAAATCTCATGTTGCACCTTAGATTCAAGAGCATACTCGTGAGCACCTGGGTGGCTCAGTAGGTTAGGTATCGGACTCTTGATTTTGGCTCAGGTCACAGTCTTGTGGTCGTGAGATCGAGGCTTGCACTGGCCATTGATAGATGAATGGATAAAGGAGCTGTGGAATATATATATATATATATATATATATATGTATATATGTATATGTACACACTGGAATATTACTCAGCCATAAAAAAAGAATGAGATCTTGCCATTTACAACAACATGAATGGACCTAGAGGGCATTATGCTAAGGAAAATAAGTCAGAGAAAGACATATACTGTATTATTTCACTTAAATGTGGAATCTAAAAAACAAAACAAATGAACAACAACAAAGAAAAACCAGAAACAGACTCATAAATACAGAGAAGAGTACAGTAGTTGTCAGAGGGGAGAGGGGTGGGAGGTTGGGCAAAATAGGGGAAGGGGATTAAAAGGTACAAATTTTTAGTTATAAGTAAGACATGGGGATACAATGTACATAGGGAATAGAGTTAATATATAACAACTTTGTATGGTTATAGATGGTGGCTAGGTTTATCCGGTCATCACTTTAATGTAAATGCTGAATCACTAGGTCATATACCTGAAACTAATGTAATATTGTATGTCAACTAAACTTCAATAAAAAAGTCCACCAGAAGGCACAATGCACTTAAAAGCCCTTTGAAAACTGTAAAGCACTGTGAAAATGAGGATTACTGTCGTAATTAGAAGGTTCATGATTCATCTGCATAAGAGGTATTTTTTACTTTAGTTCAAATGCTTATTTTCTTCAGGAATTTGGTAACAGCATCCCAGCATGCCAACATGAAAATGATTTTATTATACATTCAGGTCCGACTTCTTTCCTGATTCCATAAAACAAGCAAGAAAAAACCCAAAACACACACACAGACACACACACACACACACACACACACACAAACTCACACCCTTTTATATGCTCCCCTATCCCCTGTTCACGTGCACTCGCACTCGCTCTAAAATAAATAAATAAAAAAACAAACAAACAAACAGAAAACAAACTTAATATCACTCCTGTTATACAAGAACAATTTTGAAGTGCACTGTATGAAGAAAAACCAAGAACAAAAATATGTTTATAGACAGTGGTGGGCTGGAGGTGACGAGTTGGTTTGTACCAGCTCACAGGAGACAATTATATGCATCTCCTCCCAAATCCTTGTTCAGGGACATTGAGATTGTATTTTGAAATTGATCATGGAAGGAATATTTACACCCCAGAAATTGGCCAATGCTACAAATCAGTGTTCCTACCTCCCCCAAAATAGCTGTTAAACATTTTCTAGCATGCCACTGAGATCCAAATGTGATTGTCAACAGGTCACAACTTTCTGATGGTACCTTATAATTGCTGGCATTCTACAGATTTGCAGAAATCTCTGCCAGGTACTTTGGAAATTTTACAGATAGCTTAATATTCAAGCAAATTTCTCATCCAGAAGTTACATCCAGAGGTGCAAAAGCCAATATTGTTTGGATGCATACAAATAATCTCAGTAAATGTGGTGTGCCACAAACTTGGAAAATGGGTATATTAGAGGGACCTGCAAGGATTCCACAATACTGTGGTCTCAAAGTTGTGGAGTAGCTGAGGGCCTGACATCATATGGAGTATGCATTTCTGTATGCTGTAATTTGACTACAACATACTCCTTATTGTCTATATGTCCTTGAAATGTCTCGTAGTTTGTGTAATCCTCAAGGATGACTCTACATTCCTTTTGGTAAGAAGATAAAAGCAACTTTGTGTGGTAACCAAGTTCCTATCATCGATAAGTCATAGTTTTATTTTTTTTAAAGATTTTATTTATTCATTTATTAGAGAGAGAGAGGGAGGGAGGGAGGGAGCATGAGTAGGGGGGAGGGGCAGAGGGAGAAGCAGACTCCCCACTGAGCAGGGAGCCCAATGCGGGACTCCATCCCAGGCCTGGGATCATGACCTGAGCTGAATATAGCCGCTCAACCTACTGAGCCACCCAGGCGCCCCAGGCATGGTTTTAACTATTCATGAAATTTTGACTTCACCTCTGTTCATTAATGTTCCTTTGCTTTCAGTGATGGGATGTACTTATGTCCTTGTTGTCTTCTTTTTTTCTAAGATTCAAACAAATTTCTAAGTAATCCCTATACCTAACGTGGGCCTTGAACTCACAGCCCCAAGATCAAGAGTCACATGCTGTACTGACTGAGCCAGCCTGGTGCCCCATGTCCTTGTTTTTTGAGGTGGCTGAGAGACTCACTGGTTTGGTCACTAACTCCACTTTCAGTTTTCTGTTTGTTCTTTTTCATTTTTACCCTTTTTTCTTTTCTTTTCTCTTTTTTCAGACCAGATGTCTTCTGTCCTGGGGAAGCTCCTCTCATCATCCTCTCTGCATATAGTTCTTTTTTTTTTTTTTTTTAAAGATTTATTTATCAATTTGAGAGGGGGGAGGGGCAAAGGGGAGAATCTGCAAGCAGACTGCCCACTGAGTATGAAGCCTAATGCAGGGCTTGATCCCATGACCCATGAGATCATGATCTGAGCCGAAACCAAGAGTCAGACCCCCAACTGATTGAGCCACCCAGGTGCCCCCTGCATATTGTTCTTGATTGGCTTTAGAAGTTCTCTGTCTGAAGATTGGTCTCCATGTTTTTGAAAACTCTGCTTTCTGAAACACATTTATCCTTTTTTATTTTAGCTGCTCCAATATATAAAGATTCTCAGTTGTTGTCATCTTTGATGATCTTTCCATAAAGAAGGACCCATGAAAGTATAGTGGCTGCTCACTCTCCTGGAATTTAGACTTCAGGGCCTGCTTAGTGCTATTCATCCATGATTTGCCACTTCCTCCTTCTCCCACCATGATTCCCAAATTTGATATTTATTTCAGGATCTTGCTTATGAAGCATACATATATGAGTTCATTTGTTCATGCAACAAATATTTATTGGGGACACACTGTACACCAGGCATTAAATTAGGTGCTGGGGATACTCTTGCACTCTAGTAAGGGTAAGCCCTTTGCAAAGAATTAAAATATGGTGATGTGTGTGAGGTTAGAACACAAGAGGATGGCAGGCAGGTACAAGGGGAGGTGGGGGCCGTGGCCAGAGTGGAGCCATACATTGGCAGTGTCAGGAGGTAAGCTACAAAACAAGAGTTGGAGAGAATGTATTTCTTGTTGTCAGAGATGAAAAAAACAAGCATGGAAAGGGACAAAGCTAGAATGAAATGGACCATGTGTTAGAGTTGAAGGTATTGATATGAAATTATGGGTATATAAAAAAAGTATAAATGTGTGTATATGTATTTTATATGTGTGTATATATGTATAAGTGTGTGTGCATGTGTGTATGCATACATACACACTCAGGTATATGTTTGTATGTATATATATATGTATGTGTACATGTATACGTATTTTCTAGTTCTGTCCACTGAAAGAGACTGGGAACAGCAATACCCCAGTAGTGTTGAGCCCATCTGGAGCCCAGATCTTGGATTCCACATGCCACTCTTTGCTTGAAAAAAAAAAAATGGTGGATAATAGGTCTGGGGCATAGCCCAAGATGAGCCTAGAATATCTTGTGTCATAAGGAAAAAAAAGGCTCAAAGAATGATGGAAGCTTGGCAAGGACAGAGAAACCAGCTTGAGGGGCTCTCACAGGCCAAATCTAGAACAAGCTGAGCATCAAAATAAACTATGATAGTTATAGATTATAACCTACTGAATGAAAAAGGAACTCATGAATCCACATCAATATACCTGAATGAGTGAATAAATAAATGGGGAGAAGAGAAGAGAAAGTTCTTCCTTATAGTAGAAAGTCAACTAATGTAGAAGGAATGACGGTATTAGATAATCACCATTGGCAACCATCAGAGGAATAATTAATGTAAATAAGATACATTACCAAATGCTAAAGCTATGGGTAAAAGTGGGGTGAGAAATGGGATTTTACATAGTCTCAATTTATCTCCTCCAGTTTCAAGGATAAGAAATAACTTTGCTGGAAGACACCGCCTTAATCAAGTGACCAGAATTCACACCATCCCTGTTACAGCCTTTTAACCAGCCTCCTTAAATCCACTCTAGCTGCTACGTGGAAAGCTGATGGAAAGGGAGAAAGAGTGGACCGAAGGAGGTCCATTAGAAGTCTAACAGAGAGGGTGGAAGCTTAGAAGAAGGCCATTGTAGTGGAGTGAGAGTGACAGGATTTGGCACTTTTGGAGGTAGGATTGATAGAGTTTGGTGATGGATTAAGAAGTGAGGGAAAGAGAGAATTAAGGATAATTTGTTGAGTGTTGCCTTGAATGCCTGGGTGGATTCTGGGGCCAGGTACTGAAATGCGAAAGTCAGAGACAAGGTGGGAATAAGGAATTGGAAATCAAGAGTTCTGTTTGACCATGTTGAGTTTAAAATCCACAGGTGATGTGAATTTACCAAAGCTGTCTAATAGGTAGTTGAAAGTCTAGAGTGGCTCAGAAAGGTAAAAGCTAGAGACACAGGCTAGTCTAAGTCATCAACGTTTAGGAAGCATTTTAATCCATGAGACTGGGAGAGCCCCCCCCCCCCCCGCCCCCCGCCGCCGCTGCCCCGGGGACAGCATAAACCCAGGGAAGAATGGGGGCTCAAGTCAGAGCCCTGGACACTCCAGCATGTAGAATTCCAGCAGAGGAACCAGGGCTGGAAGAAACCCAGGGGGTTTGGTGTCATGAAAGCCAAGGAAAGAAAGTGGAATAGTCAAGCCAGCCAGTGCTGTTCTAATCTAATCAAGTAAGATTAGAACAAAAAAGTGACCTTTGAATTTGGTAACAGAGAAGCCATCTTCTGTTCACCAAACTATACTGAGTGCCAGTTGAATGTCAAATATTTTGCTGAGCAATAGGGGAAGAGAGACAAGTAAAAGACAATTACAATACGGTGTCATGAGTGCTCTGATAATGGCAACCACAGGGGGTCCAAAGGGGGAGATCTACCTTAACCCAACTTTGGAGGTGAGGAGTGAATGGAGGCTTCTAGGAGCTCATCCTGGTGTTGAGTGTTGGAGGATGAGTGAGGATTACCCCGAAGTATGGTGAATTTGCTTTAGGCAGAAGAAAACCACGTGCCAAGTCATGGAGACATAATAAAGTACTGTGTTTGGAGAATTTAAGTAGATTGGTTTGGGTGGGCTGCAGTGTATATGTGAAAGAGCAAAGTAGAATGAGGTGGTAGAAGTAGCCAAGGGCAAAGGATTAAAATCCTGTGTCCCCTACCAGGGATTACCTGATAGCCTGCAGAAAAGGAGAGGACACAAAGCCAATCGTATTAAGGATACTGGGTGGAAGAATGTGGAGGAACATCAGGCTTCCTCTGGCCCTGCTGTGCAAGTCTGCTTGTTCATGCCCTCTTTGGCTCTTGCAGATCCATACTCAAGCTTATGGGAAGTTGTCCTTGGTTCCAAAGCTGGGAAGTGACTCGATGAACACAGCTGTTGGGATTAATAGAGAGCAGTTGGCAAGGTGGCTTGGAAGGGAAACTGGAGGCAGCAGTACCAGGCTGTAGTAGCACTGAGTCACAAAGTAACAAGGGCACTAGGTAAAGGTAAAAAGCAGGCATCCAGATGGAAAACACTGGTGTAAGAGATTTATAAGGGTTACATACACTAAGCATCCATCAGGATAAGGATATAATATTAAGAACTTTCTATTGGATCTGAGATATGTATATATCTGATAAACCATAATGGTATCTTTTATTTTAATGTACTTTTCTGAGTAGCAGGCATTTTCATTTGATCCTGACGTTGGCATTCTTTTCCTACTTTTAATAAAGGAGGTGGGATGGAGGACAGTGACTAGGCCAAAGTTACACGCTAGGAGTAATAGAGTAGGCCCTGAGCCAAGATCTTGTAATTTTGATTTTGAGGGGTAGTTATGCTACCAAGAGAGATCCTGCAATACGCTTCCATCTGGAAGGATTTAAGGTTGAGCCCAGTTAGGAGACAGCATACCTCCAGAGATGGAGCAGTTAGGCCACAAATCACACTTTTACCCACCAGAGGGTGCTCTCACCCAACGGAAAGTTGGCAGTCCCCACAGTTAAGGACTCTGCTACTGTGCTTTCCTGAGGTTCTTTCTTTAAAACTGTGGGGTGAAGAACGCTGTGGGAGTAGCCCAAGCACGTGGAGAGATGACCTGTAGCTTTCCATAGCCTGTGTTATGGAGGCGAGATTTATAGGGAAATGCTTAATTCTCTCTGGAATAATCCCAGATGATGCTTGTGTGGAAGGAGGAACAGACAGTTCAGAAATAGAGATATTCTGGGCATGTCTGAAGATGGACAGGGTACTTCCTGCTTTTCTACAGCAGGATTTATTTCCAAGAGCTGTAAGGTTCTCTGGAGGGATGATTCTTAGTTGATTCATGTGTGCTTACTGTACATTCTCTCAGCGGATCATATTTAAGAATTTTGATTTCACCTTCCTAGGACAACATTTTGCAAAGTTATAAAGGCAGTCATCTGAGCCTTCCCTTTTGTGCACAAGCTCACTCATGACCACTCTGTTTCTCTTCTTTTTCTTCTTCCTCTCTTTCCTTCCTGGCTTCCTTACTCATCAAAATTACTTTAGTAAAGAATAGGAACTCATTCACCTTATAAAGTAGCTGATACTGACTTAAAATGTTATCTCCCTGGGAGGACATGTATTATAATAGAAATTAAGGTCTTAAATCAAGGAATTGAAGTTTTTAGAGATACATGGAGCAGCATCCAGTGGGCCTGGGTTGGGGCGGGGGCGGGGGTTGTAAGCATGGTTTCTCCCTGGAGTTTTAAGAAGTCACTGTCTCATGAGCAGTCCCGCATTTGACCTGTACTATATAGCTATACGCCTTGGAACTTCTGAGTGGTGTCATTTGTGGTCCGTTCAGAAGGAAAGTGTGAAAACTGTGTAGTAATCTGGTCTAAATAATTTGAAGAAACATCTCCCTTCTTCTATTTTCTTTTCCCATTTTCAATTGCCACCCTCTCTCAAGCCCTGGGATGGTAGCAGGAGTAATCCAGGGCCTGAATAATGGAGCAGATTTTCTCTGCTTCCACTGACTTCTCTTTTAGGCATGGCCTCTCGGTGTGTTGGGACAAAAGTGGACTCTGTCCAGTGAGAGCTCACTTTCTAGATGCCCTGTCAGGGTTCTGTCAGGGCCGGGTGAGCAGGTAGGGGTGGGGGACATCAGATTTATTACATATGTCCTTTTCAGAGGTTCTTCTCTTGATATTCTTCTATATTTCTCTTGGGGAAATTTGGCCTAAAATAAAGACATTCCAGTTTATACCCTCAGAAAAAAAGACATTGGCCATCAGAAGCTAGAGGCCTATGACAGTCTCCCAGTGGACACTGGTCTAGGTCTTACTCCTGTTTGGTAAGACTTGAGAGACATAGTTTAGCCTGTTTTCTTCATTGGGTCCCTCCATCTTTTTCTTGTAACAGATGCTTTCCTTTGGGGCTTGGGGTGACAGTGTCAATGCCATGGACTCAGCCACTTATCCAACCAGTGGGTTTTAGGCAAGTTCTTATTTATGGTCTAGTTCTTTTTTTTTTTATTTTTAAGATTTTATTTATTTAAGAGAAAGAAAGAGAGCATGAGCAGGGGGGAGGGGCAGGGGAAGAGGGAGAAGCAGACTCCCCGCCGAGCAGGGAGCCCGACGTGGGGCTCCATCCCAGAGCCCGAGATCATGGCCTGAGCTGGAGGCAGCCGCTTAACCAACTGAGCCACCCCGGTGCCCTGTGGTCTAGTTCTGATGATTTAAGCTGGGAGTGGGGTAGTGCACATATTGAATAGACTTGGTCAGATTCCATCTTCTGCAGCTGGTCCTGTCCTAGATCTTTCTAGATCTTTCCAGTAGCAGTTTCTATAGCAAATGCCAAAGAAGATGAGAGGTGTGAGGTCACTGGGCTGGGCACGCCTATCACATGTTTCTCTCTGTAGCTTAGCATTCTACCTTTGTAGCCTTGCCTCTTACCCTCTCAGGTTTCTGAGGCTTTAGGAATCATCTATTAAAATGCAGTGATTCCAGGGAAAACTCACAGCTTAGCTCTTAACTAAGGCACTGCCTTAGTTTTTAATGAATAATTGAGCAGATATTAGAGTCACAGTAGGTTTTCTCTTGGAGGATCTTCAGATATTGGTCACTTTACAAATGAGGCTGGAGAGAGAAAATCATCTAAGGTTACAAAACAGGGCTAGGGCTCTAATTTAATTCTTTCAATTTCTAGACCGGTGCTTTTCCCCCTCTATTACCATGTGAATGAGATGATGCTGGGATGAATGTGAGAGGGACAAAGGGATGCCAGGGGGGGTGGAAATGAACACCTGTAAAGAGGTGGTTAGTTACCCAAAATTCATTCAAAAACTGTGTATTGGACACTGACATTCTAGGCATTGAGTTAGGAATTGCAGACATGAAAGAATAAGACATAGTCACTTTTCCCCCCAAGCTCCCAGTCCAGTGTCTGGGTAGGCAAACAAACTGACACCTGGAATGAGTGTGATGGTAGAAATGAGAGTCATGGATGTGCTTTGGACTGTTGTCAGGATTCTTTTGGTAGCAAGTGACAGAAAGCTCAAACCAGCTTGAATAAAAGAGAATTCACTGATTAACATAACTAGGAAGTCCAGGAGGCATTTCTGGTTTCAAACACAGCTATATTCAGGGTCTCAGAAACTCTGTCAGGAAAGTCTTTCCAGTCTTTTATGTCTTTTGTGTTGACATCATTCTTCCTAAGTGTTGCAAGGATGGATCAGGCAGCTGTGGTCTTGCATATTATCCACTTAAGAAAGAAGGAAAAGAAGGTGCTTTTCTGTGAAGATGATCTCATTGTACTGACTTGGATCATGTCCCATTCTAAGCAACCAGGGGAAATGGAATCCTCATATTGGCCAGGTCTGGGTCATATGCTTAATCTGTAGCTAAAGAAATGGGATTCTCCCCACTCAAACAATATAGACTGATTGTGGAGGAGGATTCTTTGGGGCCATGCAAAAATAATACAGACTCGAAAACCAGCTGGAGAAAGGTGAAGAGGAGTAATAGGGGGTTGTTCTATTTCAAAACCCAACTGGGTGTACTACAGTACAGCTCTGATGCTAACCACTTGGAGTTTATGTTAGACTTCGAAAATTAAAGTATTGATCTTCCACAAGACTGCCCTTACTTCTGATGCAATCTTCACTTTGGGGGTCCCCAAGTTTCCTTCTTTTCTAACCAACTGGCTATAAATTTGGGAGTTTTCATTAACCTGCTCAGTTTTGACAATTTGCTAGAACAACTCAGAGAAGTCTTGAAAGTGCTGTGCTTATGATTCCAGTTTTGTTATAAAGGATGCACATTGAGTGAGTTCTGGGAGGGAGCATAGACCTTCCACACTCTGTCCTGGTAGAGTCAGGGTGTATCACTCTCCCAGCACGTCAATGTATTCACTAGTCAAAAAGCTCCATGAGCTTGGGTGTCCAGAGTTTTTATTGGAATTTGATTACAGAGGCATGATTGATTAAATCATTGGCCATATGACTGAATCCAATCTCCACTCATACTCTCCTCCCTGGAGGTCTAGCTACTGAAAGTCCCAACCCTTTTCTGGTCAGGAGTCCCTGTCCTGAAGTTACCTAGGGGCCTACCATGAGTGGCATCATTAGCATAACAAAGACACTTCTATCACTCAGAAAATTCCAAGGGTTTTTGAAAATCTACATCGAAGGACAAAGATCAAATTCTTCACCTACAGATGTTCAGGAAGGCTTCTAGAGAGGTAGTATTTGAGTTGAGTCTTCATAGTTCCAAAGAACACATCTGTGTGAAATCACCAAGACATGAAGAAGAAGGATAATTTTAAGGGTCTATAAGGACAATGAGTGAGGCAAAAGAGAGGGCTATAAAGATGGACAGTGTCCACATCTGGCAATGCTTTGTAGGTCTTCTAACTTATGTAAGCTGTGGGAAGACATGGAGGATCTGAATTTTAGTATTATGTCCCTAGCACAGGTATGGAGGGTAGAGAGAAGGTGAGCAAGACGGAATGAAGTGAATACAGTAAATCAGGCAGGAATTTCAGTTTCCAGAGGTACCTACTTCACTATTTTGCCAAGGACAGACCCTTGACCTCTGTATTAGTGTCCTAGGGTTGTGTAACAAATTGCTACAAACTGGGTGGCTTAATATGACAGAAATTTTTCTCTCACAGTTTTGGAGGCCAAAATTCCAGAATCAAGGTGTCAGAGAGGTTCTGTCTGAGGGAGAGTCTGTTCCATGCCTTTCTCTTAGCTTTTGTTAGTTGCCAATAATTCTTGGTGTTCCTTGGCTTGCAGATGCATCACTCCAATCTCTGTATTTATCATCACATGTTGTTGTCATGTGTCTTTGTGTCCAAATTTCCTTTTCTTATAAGGATAGCAGTCATTACATTAGGGCCTACCCTAATTCAGTGTGGCCTCTTCCTAACTTCCTTATATCTGAAGACCTAATTTCCACATTCACAGGTACCAGGTGTTTGGGCTTCAACATACCTTTCTGTGGGGGACACAGTATAACACATAACATGCCCAAAGCCTTCCTGGGCACATAAAGGAAAGTGATAGATCATCTGGGTAGCCTCATAGTATCATACCTGTCTCCTCATCCTTATTCATACAAAGCCCATAAGCTCTGACAGCATTTGGGGTGGAGTGTCTTTTTCTTTACTGATTGAGTTGAGCCAAGGTGGGTGGATAGTGTTGCTCTTGCTACTATCCTGGAGAAGACTCTGCTCCTTCCTTCTGCCAAGTGTGTTCTAAATTGGGGAGAGGGAGGCTTTGAGTACACACTTCCCCTGTACCAACCTCTACATAACACTCTTATTTCTCTAGAGAAGATGAATAATGGATGATCCTAAGCCCAATGACTACTCTTCTCTTACTGGAAGAGGGGTGGTGATTTGAAATCACCATAAGATGACTTTACTGTCTGTTCTCCCTACCATCTCTCACCTTTTCAACCAATTCATTAAATGGAGCACTTCAGTCTAGTATCTTTCTGTGCTGTGTTTAAGTTGTAACTCTTTGTAATCAAAGTATTTTACTGATCATGTCTCATCCTAAACATGCAGCTGTGTGTTGGGAGTTTTAAGATTTGTTGTTCAAAATTGGTTGAACCAGATTCTTCCAGTATGTGAGTGACATCCTGGGAATCACTTAGACACCTTCAGGGAGTCAATTTGTTAAATGGTACTCCAATGCCTTGAAGAGATCACATGCCCCATAAGGAGAAGCTAAACTTTTGAGGTCATGGATGTTGAGGTGTTTCACCAAGGGGACCCAGTTCTCTGTTTCTCTGGAGCTAATGCTCTAGGATCAGGCATGACTGGCATCTCCATGCTCCTTTGTAAAGATTTCATGCATTTTTTTTCTTCTGTTGAACATGGATTACTGTAAATTAAGGCAAAAAGGTTAAAATTTTAAATTCATTTTTAGGGTTGGGAGAAATGAGGTCTATGTATTTTCCAGACTCACTTCATAGAGGGTCTGACTTGTCTTAGTTTGCCTTGGACTTCATAAAACTAAAAAACTCGTTATAAAACTAAAAGTTCCACACCTCAGGATCCCCTTCAGTCACCCTATCCCTTAAACAAGACCACAAATTCCTTAATAGCAGAGATAGTTTTATATGTTTTCCATATCCACCATTTTACCCCATACTCTCTCCCATCACAATATCCAGCATACATTTTAGCAAGCATCTGTAGTCCAAAGGAATGTCACCTAAGAAGCCAGACTGAAAAACAGCAATGGAAGATAACCCAATTTCTAGTATTTGACTTTCTTCTTTTAATGTTCTGCATACTGAAGGGACTGAGATGATTGGGAGAGGGAGAGTAATGGAAATGGAGGATGCAAATTCAGAATACTATTTATGGTCTAGGAAGAGTCTTTGGTTGAGTTACTGGATTTTCTCCAAGGGTTAAACAGATCCAAAGTTCCAGAGGAAGCCTCTGGAAAGGAATTTTTCAGGAGAAATCACTATGTAAATTTCCCCAATGAGATCAAAGCAAGTGTCCATCTGGTGATGTCCTGTTCCATCTCCCTTCACGCTTGGAGATCATCCCTCTGATGAATTTACGGACTGTGATCAACCAAATACTTGTCACAGTATCATAGCTAAAGTATATTCACATGCTTGTTGTTATGGCAACCATCAATAATATTAATAAAACTCTGTCTGGTTGAACCAGATGAATGGGACATGTAAACACAGCCAAGAATAGACATATCAGATGTCAACACAGAACAACATAAGCACAACAATCTGTATGCTGGTTATCATTTTCCACCCCCCTCCCCCCCAGCAACCACGTCTGACTTGTTATGCCTGAAAACACCCATTGGTTTCTGTTTGGGGGCTATGTACGTGGGTATACAGCAGGAAGGGGCCCTCCTTGACCTCTAAAATGAGAAAAAGAGAAATAATTTGCCGAGTTCAGTATTTTATGAAACTAGGTGTTCCCTCTGTGATATTTGTACATTGTTCACCAATCATGGTCATCATAAAACACATTGTCTAGAAAGTTTGTTTTTATTAAGTATTCACTTTGCACATGTTAGTGACTTAAATAGTGGTTTATTTTAGCTGGAGAGTCAACGGACAATAGCCTGGTGATCAGTGCATTTACCTAGATTCATAGAATGGGATAGTCAGCCCTACCTTATAGGCTGTTGTGATAATCTAATGAGATAATAGGAGAGCTCTTAGTGTGGTGATGTAAGTGCTCTATAAATGAAATGGAAGATGATCTAACATAGTGGCCATGGACTTTGAAGTTAGGTTAAATTTTAGTTTTTAATTTTCCAGCTGTGCATCCTTGGGCAAATTTTGTAAGTGTCAGCTTAAGATGAGTTTCTTCATTTACTGAATGGAGAGCTTAATAGTACCCACATTCTAGGATTCTTGTGAGAATTAAGTTATTTACCAAAGGTGATTAATTCCATGCCTAAGACTTGGTCAAGGCTCAATAAACAGTAGCTGTTGCTAATATTACTAGTAATGGTACTATTATCACTGTGAATTGCCCAGTAATGTGACAGAACAGGGTTGTAGCAAAGACTTGGAGGAAAAAAGTTTTGGTAGTGGTGAGGGAGATGGGGTCGGGTTATGTGGCTAATGATTATAATTGTTCTCTGTAAACTTCGGTAAGTTCTGATGCCACAAAGCCAAGGAGGTTTCAACAGATTCTACCTTGGTGACAGATTGGAAGCACTACTCTTTGAGCTTCTATCTCTAATTTTTAAATTTCACTTTCAAAATCCTAGGTATAAATTAATGCTATAAATCATCAGATTATATTCTCTATTGTTCCTAGACTTAAAGCCCATTTCTGATCTACTCCTAGGTTTTCTCCTCCTACCTTTTTGTACATCAGTCCTTACCTTTGCTATTTCCCTTATCTTTTTGCTCTCCGGGACCAGCATTTTGGTAATTTGCACCCTTCAGCAGGCAGAAAACTTTACTACAAGGGAGAGGAATGAGAAGCTCTTTTCCTGACACCATCCAACCATTATGTTCCTGGTTTCAGAAAGATCTTTAGTCCTTAATAATCCCCCTCCTTCCAACATTCTTTTTTTTGCTCCATCATAACACGATATCTGTTTTAAGATGATTCACTGGAGCAGCCATGCCCTGCAGAGGAGTAACATTTTAGAGATTTTCTTTCCCTTCTATCAGAGAGGAGCATTTGTTTGCTCTTGTGATACCTGCTTGCTTCCTTTTTCTTATTGTGTCAACAAATGAATCCAGTCAATTGATTTTTGCTCAGCACTTTGCTCAACAACTAGCTTAATGGATTAAAAAAAAAAAAAAAAAGAACAACTAGCAAACAGTAATTCTAGAAACAGAACATCCTTGTTACCTTTGAGTCATACTAAGCAGAGCCCTAGACTTTGTTTTGGAGGAGATAAAAACAGGGGGCCCATATAGTTAATCAGTTATAGTCTTTGTTTAGTCCAGGGTTTCATCTTCCTAACAGATGAGGATCTCCTTTTAAGAGAGACATTTTTCCAGCTTACTTCCTTTTCTCTAAGCACTGATCTCTACTCACAGGACCAGAATCTTGTGGCTGTAATTGTGGTAAACAGTTTTGTTCCTTGCATGGCCATAGTTGTTTGTACAACTAGGAGACACCCAAGCCAATCTGGGCCAATCAGAATATTCCTCTTGGGCATTTGGAAATCAGACACTGGGACACCTATCAGTTGGTGATGCCACAGTAATAGGTACAGGGCTGCAGGGCTGGGCCAGTGTATTATTTATTTATTTTTATTTTTTTTAAAGATTTTATTTATTTATTTGACAGAGAGAGATAGCGAGAGCAGGAACACAAGAAGGGGGAGTGGGAGAGGGAGAAGCAGGCTTCCCATTGAGCAGGGAGCCTGATGCGGGGCTCGATCCCAGGACCCTGGGATCATGACCTGAGCTGAAGGCAGACGCTTAACAACTGAGCCACTCAGGTGCCCCTAGTTATTTATTGCTGTATAATGAACTGCTTAAAAGTTAATAGTTTAATTTTTTAAGTTTTTTTTAATAATTCTTTCTCCTTCCTTCCTTCCTTCCTTCCTTCCTTCCTTCCTTCCTTCCTTCCTTCCTTCCTTTCTTTCTTTCTTTCTTTCTTTCTTTCTTTCTTTCTTTCTTTCTTTCTTTCTTTCTTTCTTTCTTTCTTTCTTTCTTTCTTTCTTTCTTCTCTCTCTCTCTCTTTCTTTTTTCTTTTCTTTTCTCTTTTCTTTTCTTTTTTCTTTCTTCTTCCTTTCCTTCCCTCCCTCCCTCCTCTCTCCTCCCTTCCTCCTTCCTTCCTACCTATCTTCCTTCCTCCCTCCCTCCTCCTCATTCTTCCTTCCTTCTTCCCTTCCTTCTTTCCTTCCTTCCTCTCTCCCTTCCTTTCTTTCTGTAGGCCCCACAACCACCATGGAGCCCAGTGTGGGGCTTGAATTCATGACCTTGAGATCAAGACCTGAGCTGAGATCAAGAGTCAGATGCTCAACTGACTGAGCCACCCAGGTGCCCCAAAAGTTAACAGCTTTAAACAAGAAATATTGATTATCTCATAGTTTCTGTGGATTGGAAATCTAGGAATGACTTAGATGTGTACCTCTACCTCATTAATCTCTCACAAGGCTCCAATCAAAGTGATTGGCCGGGGCTCTGGTCTCATCTGAAGGCATGACTGGAGTAGGATCTGCTTCCATTCTCACTCATGTGGTTGTTGGTAGGAGTCAGTTCCTCATGGGCTGTTGGACAGAGGCTCTCACTTCCTTGCTGGTTGTTGGTCAGAGGATTCCCTAAGTTCCTTGCTTTATAGGTCTCTCCATGGGGAAGTTGGCTTCCATCAGAGAACATGAGAGGGCAAGAGAAAGTGTGCACAAAATCGCTTTGTAACCTAATCTTGGAAGTGATATAGCATCACTTCTGTCATAGTCTGTCCACCCGAAGGAAGTGATCAGGTCCATTCCACACTCAAGGTGATTACACAAGGATGTAAATATTAGGAGGCAAGTATTGCAGGTAATCTTAGAGGCTGCCTACCACAGTCTACTCTCTGACTCCCCAAGGTTCATGTCTCTCTTAAGTACAAAATACACTCACCCCCACCCCAGAGTATGACATTACAGCATCAGTTCAAAGTCTAGAATCTCGGGCGCCTGGGTGGCTCAGTTGGTTAAGTGACTGCCTTCGACTCAGGTCATGATCCTGGAGTCCTAGGAACGAGTCCCGCATCGGGCTCCCTGCTCGGCAGGGAGTCTGCTTCTCTCTCTGACCCTTCCCTCCCTCATGTGCTCTCTCTTTCTCTCTCATTCTCGCTCTCTCAAATGAATAAATAAATAAATAAAATCTTTAAAAAAACAACAACAAAGTCTAGAATCTCATTATCTGAATCAGATCCAGGTTTGAATGAGGCACATTAGGAATAGTTCCTTAAGTAGAGTTCCTTGAGCACAGTTCCTCTCAGTTGGTAAACATGTAAGACTAAAGAGACAAATTATTTGCCCCCAGTACACACAAACACAATATGTGTGGGACATACATGGCATCGCTGGTATAGACATTCTTGTTCAAAAAGGCATGGGGGAATGGAAGTCACAAGGAGTCACTAGTTTATAACAATTCTGAAATCTGGACAATAAAATGTTAGAAATTCCTTGACTGTGTCTCAAGTTTAGAGAATAATTCTCTATGGCCTTGTCTCTGCTCTCAGGTCACTTGGATGCACCCTGTGAATCGTTCTTTTTGTATTAAAGGTAAAATGTATTTTAGCTGAGTAGTTTTCTCAGCCTGCTTTCTGCTTTCTACCAGTATAACTTTGGGGATCAAACTGTCTTTTTTTTTTCCATGTTGTACTGTCTCTGTTCCTTTAGTATAAGCTGGTAGTGTTTTTGCTGTTATAATTCTCTCAAAAACATTGTGGGCTCCCTGTGAATGTCACTGGAGTTGATTTCATTAGACAAAGCCCATACTCATAAATCTCTTTGGGAAAAGCCTGTCTTCATACTGAACTTCTGCTATTATAGATGAGAAACAATGCATGTAAGCTTCTTAGAAGACCTGTTTTCTAAGAGACTCTGTGAGACACATCTTAGTCTCTTTAGAGGGACTTTTGTGTGACTGAATATTACTATCAATCACCACTGTTGTTTTATCTGAGGTCTTAACAAAAGGCTTTACAATTACACTCTCAGCTTTATCTTTCAACCATATTCTCCTGGCAGTGCTCTTGATTTGCTCCTTGCATGGAAGCCATTTCTTCATTTTGCAGTGTTTGCCATCTGAAGTGGCTGAGAATTTACACAACTGTCAATTCCTGGCCTCTTTTTGTTTGACAGTCCTCTTCATTTATCTCTCTCCTCCTGCATTTTACTTTAAGCAGCGAGAAGACACCATTTGACACCTCTAGTATTCTACTTGGAAATCTCCTTAACCAGATTATCTACTTTATTAGGAACATTTTCTGCTTTCCACGTAATTGCAGATGACAGTGTTGCTAAACTTTCTGCCCATATGTGACAAGGGTCCTCCTTCTTCTAGTTTCCAACTCCTAACTTCTTTTTTTCAGCCTTCACTAGCAGCATCTCAAAAGTCCAGATTTCTACTAAAAATATGTTCAAGACAATTTAGGCTTTCTTTGAACAGGTTCCTTAAAGCCTTTTTGGTTGCCATACCACTGCTCGGTTCTAAAGCCATTCTATATTATTAGGTATGTTTTCATGCTAAAATCTGTATTAGTTATCTACATATAATTTGTTTCCCCTAAATTCAAGGACTTTGAACAGTCAACATTAATTATCTAATTTTTTGTGGGTCAGGAATCCAGACATGGGTCAGCTAGATGCCTTTGCCTTGAGATCGCTCTCAAGGCTTCCATTAGGGTTTTGGCTGGGACTACAATCTTATCTGGAAGCTCACCTGAGATAGAATCCATTTTTAAGATCACTGTCACTTACATGGTTGTTGATAAGATTTAGTTCCTCATGGACTAGAGGGTCTTAGTTTCTCACTGGCTATTTGGAGGACTCCCTCAGTTTCTTTCCATGGAGGTCTCTTCATAGATCAGATAATAACATAGCAGCATGTTCAATCATAATGAGCAAAGAGTGAAAGTCTGCAGGATGGAAGCTACCTTCTCTTTAATCTAATCTTAGAAGTGATGTACCATCATTTTTGTTGTATTCTATATTAGAAGTGAGTTATAGGGTCCAGCCCACATTTGTCTGGGGGATCACACAAGGGTACACATACAAAGACGAGGATCATTGATGGTCATTTGGAGACTGCCTACTACAGGTAGCCATCTTATGCTATAAGTAGGGAGAGAGAAGAAACAAGATGTATGAGGAAAATAGAGATGAGGATCATATTCTGCCTTGACTCCTAATAACTTTCCAGTTCCTATCACAGCCCTCATGAGGACCAACTGCATTACTTACTCTTGGCTTCCATGAAATGTGCCTATAATCTATGCAATAGATTCTAATTTTCCCTTAAGATAGTTTGAGTGAGTCCTGTTACTTGCCACCAAAAAAGCCTTGACCAAGACAGGATTGTGCTGATAAGGTACTTGCTGAGCTAATTAAGCAAAATATTGATCTTTTCTAGAATGTTCCCTGTGGGTCTATGGTGTCATTTTAAACAAACCATCACTAGCAAGAATATCTCTTATTTCAGTGTCTGGTGTCAACCATAACTTCCAAGGGATAAGATTTCACACAGACTAAGGGGTTAGACCAGAGCCTGGTGGCGTGAGTTGTTTATTGTATCTATTTTTACTCATTTTTACAATATTTGTGTGAGGAGTAGACTCACTGCCGTAGGCCCTACATTCCATGCATAGACAATAGTGCTGAGGGAAGATGCTGAGACTATAATAACTGGGGACGGGAACTGAAAGTTGCCCACAATGCATTTCTTACTCCAAATAGTTTGAGGCAGGGGCCTTTATCATTAGTCTCAGCCTAGTCTAATGTGTTTTAGAGTTTTAGTCCTTCAGCTTTTCCCACTAACCCCTTGCAAAGGGCTTGGCTCTGTGGTAATGTGGACTGACTGTGAAGTGTTCAAAATCTCAAGTTTTGGCAAAATGTAGAAATTCCTTTGAGTACGACTGTGGCTCATCGTCAGAGATAATCCTTTTAGGAATTCCATGTCTGGCATTGTGGCCTTCAATTTGTGGACTCTTGTGGTAAGTTGGTATTGTTCAGGCTTTCCAATCTTGAGATTTTTATTGTAGTTATCCTCCTAATGATATAGTCTCTGCTACTTTTTCTTCCAGATAAACATATTGGTGCCAATATTCTCCTGTGGTCTGGTTGTGGAGGCTTGGGATATCATGAATTTCATATATATATATCTCCAGTCTTGAAAGGTGCATAGTGGATTTACACATATACATTATACACCTTTCAAGTAAGATTGGACATTTTCTGATGAAGGCCTATTTACTAATGAAAATGAACTGAAAAGTAGGCTGCTGGTGGCATTACTGGAACCATTACAGAATTTGAAAACTTCAAGAGACCATGGAAATTATCCAGTTCACTACGCTCACTTCAGAATCAACCCTAACTGATTCAGGGCTTGAACCCAGGCCTCTTGACTCTTTCCTTTTACCATGCTATTTTTAACTTGATCAAAACTCTTCCTGTTAAAAATGTTTTATGCAGCCAAGAGAAATGGAGCTTAACTTTTCAATGAACATTTTATGTAATGACCTTATTTATACTAGTCTCATAGAAAACTTTCAAAGATGGTAAACTCATATTTACCTAGAAGCCAAAAGTAAGTAAATGTTCCCAAGTTTTCTTAGACTCTCCAACCTTTGGATTTCTTTGACATTGAATGGCAATAATTAGATACCTTAAGTTATGTGGCTGTAGGAATTCCAATTCTCTCTCTAAGTATTCTGAGAATGCTTGGTTTATAAGAGGAATGATGGAATATCACATAGTCACTCATTTGCTTTATCCCACAATACACACACAAGAGTCTCAGAATAATAATACCAGCCCTTCCACCAACAATATGATTTGGAGTCTATTTTTGAAGTTACTTTGGTCTTCTTCTCTATGTGGTTAGTGACCATATGGATACACGTTTAGGTTCTTTAGTTTCATTTTATTTTAACTTTTTTTGGAATGATTTTTTAAATTTAATTTTTTACAGCCATGTAAAATATGTACATGGGTCCAAAATTAAATCTATAAAATAAGAGAAGTTCTGAGAAGTTCTAAATTTCTCTGGCCATGCCAGGTATTCTTTATTTATAGGTAATTACTTAATAAATTATGACTTATCTTTCCATTTTCTGTTTGTTATACAAATCTTTCATATGCATAGTTTTCACTATTTTTAAAAAATCTCTCTTATAGTATATGTATTTGGTATTTAGAAATGTTTGCATTTTATTGTAGTTGTCTATGAATAAATGCATTTGGCTTTTTTTCTTTCCATTATGGGTATGTTTTATTTCCCTTTCTTGACGAATTGTAGTGGCCAGAACTTCCAGTATGTTGAGTAGAAATGGGAATGTACAACTGATGAACCACTAACTTTTACCCCTGAAACTATTAATATACTATATATTAACTAACTTGATAAAAAAAAAAAGAAGGTACCTTGGGACAACAACAACAGGAATGTACATCCTTGTTCCTAATCTTAAGGAGGACCATTTAGCTTTTCACTCTTCAGTATTTTGGTTATTCATAGCTGCCTTTTATCAGGTTGAGGAAATTTCTTTCTATTCTCAGTTTGTTGAGAGTTTTTATCAGGAATGGCTTTTGGTTTTTTGTTAAATACTGTATCTGCTTCTATCAAGATAAGGTGTGGTTTTTCTACTTTAGAGTGTTAACATGGTAAGTTATATTAATTGATTTCAAATGTTAAATAAAGCTTACTTTGTGGGTCATGATGTAATATCCTTTTTATATATTGTAAAATTAAACTTGCTAACACTTTACTTAGAATTTGTGCATCTATGTCCATGATAGATATTTGTCTATAATTCGTTTTTCTTGTAATGCCTTTGTTTAGGTTTGGAATCAGTATAATCTGGACCTTATTGAATAAGTTCTCTCCTCTTCAAATTTCTGGAAGAGTTTTTATAAAATCGGTAGTATTTTTTCCCGTAGAATTCACCAGCATAGCCATGTGGGCTGGAGTACTTATTATGGAAAGGTTTTAAAAAACTTTAATTTCAGTGTAGTTAACATATAGTGTTATATTAGTTTCAGGTGTACAATGTAGTGATTTAACACTTTCATATATTACTCAGTGCTCATTAAGATAAGTGTACTCTTAATCCCCTTCACGTATCTCACCCATTCCGCCACCCACCTCCCCTCTGGCAACCATCTGTTTGTTCTCTATAGTTAAGAATCTGTTCAAAAAAAAAAAAGAATCTGTTTTTTGGTTTCTCTCTCTCTCTTTTTTTTTTTTTGCCTTTACTCATTTGTTTTGTTTCTTAAATTCCACATATGAATGTCTTTTTCTGACTGATTTATTTCACTTATTATACTCTCTAGCTCCATCCATGTTGTTGCAAATGGCAAGATTTCATTTTTTTATGGCTGAATAGCATTCCGTGTGTCTGTATGTGTGTGTGTATAGTGAATATATCACATCTTTATCCATGCATCTGTCCTTGGACACTTGGGCTGATTCCATAGTTTGGCTATTATAAATAATGCTGCAGTAAGCAGAGGGTAAATTCAATCTTATAATAGCTATAGGACTGTTCAGTTTATTTACTTCTTCTTGAGTGAGCTTTGAGTATGTGTCTTTCAAGAGATTAAATCATTTCACCTAAATTGTCAAATTTATTGGCACAAAGCTGTATTATTTCCTTTTTATTATTTTAACATCTATAGATGTAGTGGTGATGTCACATTTCTCATTCCTGATATTGACAATTTTTTTCCTCTCCTTTTTTTCATCAGTCTGGCTAGAAGTTTATTATTATTATTATTAACTCCCTTTTGATTTCTTCTTTTACTCATAGGTTATTTAGATAGTTTCCATTATACAGGGTCCATGTTTTATTTCTAATTTAGTTCCATTGTTGTTTGAGAAGATACCTTGAATCCTTTAGGTTTATTAAGACTAGTTTAACAGCTCAGGATATGTTTTATACAAGGAAGTGTTCCATGTGCACAACAGAATGTGTATTCTGTTGTTGGTTGGAATATTTTAGTTTAGGTCAGCTTGGATTAAATGTCATTTAAGTTTCCTATATATTCATTGATTTTCTACTTGTTCAATTAATTATTAATAGAATGGTGTTGAAATCTCCATGTATAATTAATGATTTGACTGTTTTTCCTTATAGTTCTACTGGTTTCACTGTTTATTTTGAAACTCTGTTATTAGGCATATAAATTTTTAGCATTGTTATGTTCTTTTGATAAGTTTATCTATTTAATATTTGCCCCTCGTAATATTCATTGCTCTGATGTCAACTTTGTCTGATACTGATATAACCATTCCAGCTTTCTTTTGATTAATATTAGCATGGTATTAGCATGGTATGTTGTATTTTCATTTCATTTGTTTACTTCTAACTTGATGTCTTTGTATTTAAAATGGATATTTCCCCCCTCTCTTTCTCTCAAAAAAATAAAAATAAAAAAAATAAAAAGTGGCACCTGGTTAGTTCAGTCAGTTAAGCCTCGGACTCTTGATTTTGGCTCAGGTCATGATCTCAGGGTTCTGAGATTGAGCCCTGCATTGGCTCCATGATGGGTGTGGAACCTGCTTAAGATTCTCTCTCTCTCTCCCCCTCACCCCTCCCCTCTCTATAAATAAATAAACAAAGAAGTAGAATGATTTCTTGTAGGTAGCAAATATTTGGGTCTTGCTTTTTTATCCAATTTGATAATATCTGCCTTTACATTGGGGTGTTTATACCATTTACAATTATTGGGATAGTTGAGGTGACTGGGTTTGAATTATACCATCTTGTTATTTATTTTCTATTTGTCCAATATGGGTTTTGTTCTCTTTTTCTGTTATCTTTTGGATTATTTTTAAAAATTCTGTTTAATCTTTGTTGGTTTCTTATCCATAATTCTTTGTTTTCTTTTCTTTCTGTTTATTTTGGAGATTGATTTAGAGTTTGTATTATGCATCTTTAAATTATAACTGTTTGCCTCCAAGTGATTTCTACACTTTAAGTATACTGTCAAAACCTTACCACAGTTCACAGATCTCCATTTCTTTAGAGTCAGTCTTTGGAATTCCATTAGTTCTTTGGTGGTGAAATGTTTCCCTGATAAAAATCATGATCCTTATGGCCTTGCATTGGTGTTCATGCATTTCAGGAAGTAGGTACCTCTTTCAGTTTTTACAGACTAGCTTTGACAAGCAAAGTCCTTCACTTGTCAGCCCCTCCAGAGATTCTGGGTGGGTCACCTGGTGCTGTCTACAAACTTTTGGAGTCCTTGGCCTTGCAAGTCTGGTTCCTGGGTCAGAAAGTGAGCAAGCCTGGTGCTTGGGTCCACAGAGACCAACCTGGTACCTGGTTTGCAGGGTTGGACCTGGAGCCTGGGTTCACTGGAGTGGGCCTGGTTCTTGAGTCTGTGATCTGGATCTGTGTGAGTACAACTGGATCTTGGTCCACAGGGACTAACCAAGTACCAGGGAACCCAGGGGTGGGCCCAGTGTCTTGGTCCACAGGAGTCTGTCTGGTCATGGGAAAGGCTGGGAGCCTGGTTTTAATGGAGCTGACCTGGGGGCTGGCCTGGCACTAGGGCAAGCCTGGAGCCTGAGGCCTTTGGAGTGAGCCTATAACCTGGGGCCGAGGGGTGGGGTGTGTCAGCCTGGAGGTTGGGTTTGTGGGAACCTGTTTGGCACAAGATAGGTTGGGAGCTTGGGTCTATGGGAACCAGCCTGGTGCTGGGATGGACTGGGATCCAGAGTCTGTGGACTCTGTTTTGGAGCCTAGGTCTGTAGGGGTTGGCCTGGTGAAGTCTGGTGCTCACTTCACTCCCTTTCTCCCATAGGGAGAGTGTCTCTCTCTGCACTGGGATGCCTGGGCATAGGGGAGAATTGATGGGAGTAATGTGAATCTATCTTTCCTACCTTCCTCAGTGTATCTTTTCTTATTTCTGTGCTTCATTCAGGTGCTATAACCCTCCTGGAATCCTTAGCTCTTGTGAAGGTATTTTCACCTATGGATAGTTGTTCAAATTGGTGGTTTTTTTGGAGGGAAGGAGAATGCTAGAAATTCCTATGCCTCCATTTTACTGATGTTCCTCCCAGTCTCTCACCTTTTATTTGGAAAGATATTTGTACAGAGTATAAAATTCTAGTACAGAGAGGTTTCTTCTCTCTGTTCTTTAAAAATACTTCTCCATTGTCATCTGACTTGCATTATTGCCAATGGGACTGTTCCTCTGTATATAATGTGCCATTTTTCTTTGATCACTTTTTAAAAAGAATTATTTATTTTAGAGAGAGAGAGAGTGGGGACAGGGCAGAGGGAGAGAGAGAATCCCGAAGCAGACTCCCCGCTGAGTGCTGAGACTGACATGGGGCTTGATCCAACCACCCTGTGATCACCACCCGAGCCAAAATCAAGAGCCAGCTGCCCAACTGACTGAGCCACCCAGCACCCCTCTTTGATCACTTTTAAGATTTTGTCCTTATCACTGGATTTAAGCAATTTATTATGATGTCCCTTGCTGTCATTTTCTTAATGTTTCATGTACTTGGGGGTCTTTGAAGTCCTCTGACCTATGAGTTTCAGTTTTTATCAAATGTGGATAATTTTTCAGCCACAATTTTTATTTTTATTTAATATTTTAAAAAATATTTTATTTATTTATTTGACAGAGAGAGATAGGAAACACAAGCAGGGGGAGTGGAGAGGGAGAAGCAGGCTCCCCACTGAGCAGGGAGCCCGATTTGGGGCTCGATCCCAGCACCCTGAGATCATGACCTAAGCTGAAGGTGGACACTTAACAACTGAGCCACCCAGGTGCCCCTCAGCCAAAATTTAAAAAAAAATTTTTTTTGTTTCTTCACTTTATGTCATTTTGGGACTTGAATTATACCTATATTAGGCCACTTGAAATTTCTTAGAGCTCACCGATGATGTATTTATTTTAAAAAATTTCTTTCTTTTATTTTATAGTTTCTATTGCTTTGTTCTCCAGGTCACTAGTCTTTTCCTTGTCAAAGTCTAATTTACTTTTATATTTATCCAGTATACTTTTCATCTTGTGTATTTTCATCCCTAGAAGTTATATATATATATGTATATATGTATATGTATATATATTTAAATATCCTCTGGGTCTCTACTTAACATGTTCCATATTTCTTCTAGCTTCTTAAACATAGGGAATACATTTATAATTTATGCCGTGCTGACAAACATTTAACAATAGTTCTCTGGGAAAAGAAAATAACACAGCCCTGATTTGTCACATTTGCCAATTTCTGTGCTTTCAGTGATCCCACTGTGGCTGATTTCAAGCTACCAACATGTCATTACTGAATGTAGAGTTGGGAAGAGATACTCAGTAGTAGCACACTGTATTATAGTATCTTCACCGTACAAATACAATAACCTTAATCTCTGCATGTAGATTATACTAAAATATATTAAAATAATTAGCAGGTGATGAGTTTTAGCATTTGTTACATTTGCTTTAAATATAAATTGTTTAATTGTAAGTCATTTAATTTTAAATGATGGCCAGGTTTAACAACTAGCTTGTAAAATTCCAATTAATTGAGAATAATTGAAAAAATTGGCTCTCCTGAGCCAGTAGGATCTGACCCCAGGAAACCACTAGATAATACTTATTTAGGTCTTTATCTATTAATTTTGTGTCATTTCAGGGTCAGTTTGTTTGATTTTTTTCCCCCTCACTATGGGTCATATCTTCTTCATTCTTTTTTTTTTTTTAGAGATTTTATTTATTTATTTGACAGAGAGAGAGAGAGCACAAGCAGAGGAACAGCAGAGGGAGAGGGAGAGGCAGGCTCCCTGCCAGCCCAATGCAGAACTCGATCCCAGGACCCTGGGACCATGATCTGAGCCGAAGGCAGATGCCCAACTATCTAGCCACCCAGATGCTCCCCGTCTTTCTTTTGATGGCTGGTAATTTTGATTGGACAGCGGGCATTGTGAATTTTACCTTCTTGGGTGCTGGATATTTTTGTACTGTTGTAAATATGATTGACTCTTGTTCTGTGATACCAGTTTAATTTCTTGGAAACAGTTTCATCTTTTATGGTCCTGATTTTATTTTATTTTATTATTGTTATTTTTTGGTGGGTGAGACAGAGCAGCATTTATTATAGGGTTAGTTTTCCCCTGTTACCATGGCAAAAGGCAAAAGCCTTTTGAGTACTATACCCAATGCCATATGTTAAATTCTGCCCTCTGGCTGATAAGAGTAGGAACTAGTCTGGTGGCTTTTCCCCTGCTTGGGTAGTATTCTTACATGAATGGGTTGATCAGTTTTCAGCTGAAAACTCAACGGGGGACCCTCTGCAGATCTCCAAATCTCAATCTCTCTCTTTCTGTGTGTGTCTCTCTCTCATTCTCTTTTTCCCCTTCTCTTCTGTCTAGTACTGTGTCCTGTGAACTCTGGCTGCCTTGTTTCCAATTCTATCTACCCAACTCCATGAGAACTCTGGGATCTTCCTCAATTCTTCAACTTGCAGTGTGGCCTAGAGATGGTTGTTAGGCAGTACACTGGGGCAATAGTAGGGCTCATTCTGTTTGTTTCCTATTTTTCAGGGATCAGTACCCTTTATTACCTAACATTCTTGATAACTATTGTTTCATATATTTTGTCTTTTTTTTTTTTTTTTTTTACTTTTTTATATGGGATGGCAAATTTGGCCTCTTACTCCATCTGGGCTGGTACTGAAGTTTCTAACTTCTTTATTTTTTAGTTTAAGAATTTCATTCTTTCACCTTCTATTTATCTTAATGTGTTATCTATTTTATTTATCCATCATTTTTCCTTCTAATTTAGCTATAATTATTGAAACTATATATTCTCTAATTTGTAATTCTGAGTTCCATATTCTTTATGATGTATGTTCTTTTGACACTTCCATGATTTTCTTAAATGATTTCTAGCTCATTTTGAAATATTAAGTTACAGTTTTCATCTGTGTGGTAGACATGACCTTTTGGAGTGCTTTCGTTGTCTGAAAGGACATTATTCTGCACTTTACTTTTTTAAAAAAGTTTTTATTTAAATTCATCAGTTAACATACAGTGTAATATTAGTTTCTGGTGTACCATATAGTGATTCAACAATTCCATACAATATCCAGTGCTCATCACAGCAAATCCATTATCTATTTAATGCATACCCTCCACCCCACTTCCCTCTGGTAACCATCAGTTCTCTGTAGTTAAGAATATGTTTCTTGGTTTGCTTCTCTCTCTCTTTTTTCCCCAGGCTTGTTTGTTTTGTTTCTTAAATTCTCCATATGAGTGAAATCATATGGTATTTGTCTTTCTCTGACTGACTGATTTTGCTTAGCATAATACTCTTTAGTTCTATCCATGTCATTGTGTATTAGCCATAAAAAAGAAAGTTATAATTTTCAAAAATTATAGCTTCTTAAAGCCTTTGATCATGATCCTTCTTTGTACCTCATTTTAGGTGAAATGAGTTTTTCTTTTATTACCAGGATGATAGGATGGGCCAAGACAGCTTTTCAAATTTCTTGACTCAAGAGCTTCCTCTTTTGTTTTCACAAAGTGATTGATAAATGGCCTCACACTGTCTGAGATCATCTTCCCCTAGACCTCCACCCATTTTGTTCCTGTTTCTCTTTCCAGCTGTATTTGTATAAACTCTTAGGGATTTCTCCTTACTGTTGAACTTTATCCTAGATGAGTATTTTAGTTTGTTAATTTCAATATTTCATGTAGCCTAAACTGATCTAGTTCTTTCATACTTTATGGTGTACTCCTCATTCATTTTGAATATTGAAGCTCCTCAGTTCAGCTACTGATCTCAAATTGGCCTACTGCTTCTTACAGTGAGTATCTGTTGGGGAATTTAGCGTTTTCATGTTCTCAGGTGCATGATACATCCTGCTATTTTCCTCTGCTTCCTCTGTGCAAATGTTGATGCCATGTGGACTGTGTCATTGTTGGTTCTTTCTCTGTCTCCATTTTTTTATTTTGTGGTTTGCAGCAATTCTTTTCATTTAGTTTTGTGATACATTTATCCATGGGCATGTACTCAGCAATGTATAGTAGGCAGATTAATGTCTCCTGCCCAAGATGTCTCCATCCAATTCCCTGGAACCTGTGAATAAGTTACCTTACATGGTAAAATGTGCTTTGCAGATGTAATTAAGGACCCTGAGATAGGGAGGTTACACTGGATTATTGGGGTGGGCCCAATGTAATTATAAGTGTACTTGTGAAAGAGGGAGGTAGAAGAGTCAGAGAAGGAAATGTAATGATTGAAGCAGAATTAGAGTGATGTGATATAAGAAAGACTTGACTAAGCACAGATGGCTTTGAAGATGGAGGAAGGGGATTGTAGTGGATAGAAAAGAAAGTGAGACAAGTCTTTGAAACTTGCTGAATCCATATTATTCTACTAAACTGGTGCATAAACTGGTGTATGAGGCTTCATGGGGCTGGTGCAAGATATTATCACAAACTTGGTGGTTTAAAACAATTGAGATTTATTCTCTTATAGTTCTGGAGGCCAGAATTCTGAAATTCAGGTATTGGGAGGGTTGTGCTCCTTCTGAAGGCTCTGGGGAAAAATCCTTCCTTGCCTCTTTCAGCTACTGATGGCTCCAGGTGTTTCTTGGTTTGTGGCAATATAGCTCCAATCTCTGCTTCTGTCTTCTTTGCCTGGTCTTTTCCTCTGTGTCTGCAGCTTTTCCTCATCTATCTCTTGTTAAAGACACCTGTCATTGGATTTAAGGCCCACTTGGATAATCTAGGATTATCTCACCTCAAGATCCTCGCTTAATTATATCTTCAAAGATCCTTTTTTTTTCTTTCAAATAAATTATATTCACAAGTTCCATGGCTTAAGAATTGGAGATATACACATACATAGTTAACGTTGAATTAATTAATTTTAAAAATAGATTTTATGTTTTAGAGGGATTTTAAGTTCAGAGCAAAATTGAACAGATACAGAGATTTCCCATATATTCCCTATCCCCAACACATGCATTATCAACATCTCTTACCAGAGTGGCACATTTGTTATAACTAGTGAGTCTATATTGACACATCATTATCATCCAAAGTCCATGGTTTGCATGGGAGTTCACTCTTGGTGTTACACATTGTATGGATTTGGAAGAATTTATAATGATGTAGCCACCATTATAGTAATACAGAATAGTTTCATTGCCCTAAAAATCCTCTGTGCTCCACTGTTCATCCCTATCTTCCCCCTAGTTCCTGGCAACCACTAATCTTTTTACTGTCTCCATAGTTTTGCCTTTTCCAAAATGTCATATGGTTGGTATCATGTAAGTATATAGCCTTTTCAAGATTGGCTTCTTTCACTTACTAATATGCATTTAAGTTTCCTCCATGTCTTTTCATGGCTTGATAGCTCATTTCTTTTTAGTGCTGAATAACATCCCATTTCTGGATATACTGCAGTTTATCCACTCACTTACTACAGGACATCTTGGTTTCTTCCAAGTTTTGACAGTTATGATTAAAGCTGTTTTAACATCTATGTACAGGTTTTTGTGTGGACATAAGTTTTCGGTTCCTTTGGGTAAATACCAAGGAACACAATTTCTAGATTGTATAGTAAGAGTATTTTTAGTTTTATAAGAAACGCCAAACTGTCTTCCAAAGTGACTGTATTATTTTGCATCCACACCAGTATGAATGAGAGTTCCTGTTGCTTCACATCCTCCTCAGCATTTAGTGCCATCTTGCTATAATCATTTATTAGTTCCAGGAGTTTTTGTTGTTGTTAGTTGTTGATTCTTTTGGATTCTTGCATAGATGATCATGTCATCTGTGAACAAAGATAGTTTTCTTTGTTCCTTCCTACTTTGTGTGTTGTTTATTTCTTTTTCTTATTGCATTAACTGGGATCATGACCTAAGCTGAAGGCAGACGCTTAACTGACTGAGCCACCCAGGTGGCCCTGGTAGATAGTTTTTATCAAATTAAGGAAGTTCCCCTCTAGTCCTATGTCAGTGACATATCTTTTTTGGGACCACCACATAATGAAATACAAATGCCTAAAATAGTTGTCTGGAAGGAAGAAATCCCTTCTGTTGGTTAATAACACTTCTGCTCTATGAGAACATCATTGCTTGAATTCCAGCTCCTTCTAGACAAGTTTGAAATACTTTTTTATGATTATTGCTAAAGATGATGAACTTACAGTTGCTTGTATAACACAAGTTCTTTTGATTAACTAATTGACAAAGTCATTTATCCTACTTTGAGATCAATGTAAGAAAAATCAGTATAAAAATCAGTATAAGCTAGTTAGTCCTTAAGGTATTTCTCAAGCTGTCTTTAATACTGTTCCCGTTGGGTTGGGGGGAAAGATTTGAAATCTGGAGATTTTAAAATAAAGTATAGCTCTCTACTTCCTCTACAGCTACATGCTACAGAAAAATAATTTGAGGTCACTTTACAAGTTAAAAAATGTGGTATCATGCCGAAACTCTCCACAATTTCTGGCATCTGGGATTGGAATGGGAAAATATATCACCTAGAATTTCCCTTAGATGACTGCAACATGGTGCTTCAAGAAGAAAAAGAAAAAACAAATGAAAGCTTTTTAAGTTTTGATGTCTTCTGTTCATTTATTTCATTGTTACCTAATTTTTTGGTTACCAAATTTGAATCCTATAGCATATATTTAACTTTCTCTGTGACAGTGTCACAACTATAATAATTTACAGGGGGCTGGACTAACTTTTTAGGACAAGAACTTCTAGAAATTTTGCCCCCCCCTTTTTTTTGCACAGTTACAATAGAGCATTAACAGAGCTTGTTGAAAGTAGATTAGACTCACTGTGTAGTCCTTTTTTTAGATATGAGTAACAGAAAGTCAGGGATATAACACTAGATTGTTCAATCTTGTGGTTTTAATTTTATATTAAGGTATCTTTATTGGAAAACAATACATAATTTGATTAATTACTTTTTTGTTCTCATAAATAAAAAATCTCAGCGCAAAGATAAAATGAAACATTAAATTGGTTGTTTTTCAGAAGAAAGGGCTTAATTGCTTTTTAAATGCCTATTATTCTGTGAGCACTAAATGAATTTAATTTCTGGTAGCCACATTTCTTTATTGGTCTGCCCTCTGAAGCTCAAAGCCTCTGTGCTGTTTGGTCTCCTGAGTGCTTCTCTGAGGACTTGGAAATGGCCTTCTCAAACAGCTGCTTGATCTTAATTCACTAACTCAGAGTTCCTCCTTTTACCTAATGGCTTTTCTGCTTTTCAACTTGTCTTTTACAAAAGTCCAGCCTTTCTTCTTATGCACATTTTAAAGTCACCTTACAAGAAATCATCATATCATGAAGGACTGAAAAAAAAGGGTAAAATGAAGATTGAAAAAATGGAATTTGGGAGCAAGAAAGATACTTAAAGATTGTTTCATTATTTAAAGGTAGATGAGGCAATGTTAACAGTTGAAGATAATACAGACCTACCTAGCTCTTATCTTCTTCATTCTTGTCTATTTAAAAACAGGAATTAAAAAACTGAAAGAATAATGTATTAAGGACTGAGATGAGTAAGTAAAAGTAAAAGAGGGCATCCAACTGCTTTAAATATATTCAAGTCTTTAGACCAGGAGGAAGTAAACCATGAACTTAGAAATGTGTGTATGTAACTACTCCTAGTGATCTTTGAGAAGTAGTGGTAAAGCAGAGCAGTGCCAGAAACTTGAGGGAGGTAAACATCTCAACTTTTATAATGGAAAATATAAATTACAGAAATTACAGATGAGAGACTTTGATGTTGATTCACACCACTGTCAGGGCTGGATCTTTCCATGCCCATGTTCAAGTCTTGGCAGGTAAATGGTGCCCTAACCCCCATGCCAGCTCCCAGAATTCTGTACCTCAGTGCAAATTCTATACCTCAGTGCAGTTCTTGATTTCCATTTGCCTGTGAGGGGAGCAAGGACTGAAACATTTTAGAATGGATTATTAAACAAATAGCTTTAGGAATTTAGAAGAGTATCACTAGGAACCAGTAGAAGAAGTTCTTTAATAAAAAATCATGCCAAAACAACTTCTTTTACTCTCTGAGGGATTTACTAGTGGTGGAAGTATTGTATTTCATCAAGATGCTGGGGATTGTGGAATGGTAGAGCTGGTAGGGAATCTTAGCAATCACCTGGTTCAAATTCCTCATTTGCATGACATATCAGATAAAGGGCTAGTATCCAAAATCTATAAAGAACTTATCAAACTCAACACCCAAAGAACAAATAATCCAATCAAGAAATGGGCAGACGACATGAACAGACATTTTTCCAAAGAAGACATCCAAATGGCCAACAGACACATGAAAAAGTGCTCAACATCGCTCAGCATCAGGGAAATCCAAATCAAAACCTCAATGAGATACCACCTCACACCAGGCAGAATGGCTAAAATTAACAAGTCAGGAAACGAAAGATGTTGGCAGGGATGCGGAGAAAGGGGAACCCTCCTACACTGACCTAGACTCCTACACTGTTGGTGGGAATGCAAGCTGGTGCAACCACTCTGGAAAACAGTTGGAGGTTCCTCAAACAGTTGAAAATAGAGCTACCATACGATCCAGCAATTGCACTACTGGGTATTTACCCCAAAGATACACATGTAGGGATCCGAAGGGGTACGTGCACCCCAATGTTTATAGCAGCAATGTCCACAATAGCCAAACTGTGGAAAGAGCCAAGATGTCCATCGACAGATGAATGGATAAAGAAGAAGTGGTATATATACACAATGGAATATTATGCAGCCATCAAAAGGAATGGGATCTTGCCATTTGCAACGACGTGGATGAAACTGGAGGGTGTTATGCTGAGTGAAATAAGTCAATCAGAGAAAGACATGTATCATATGACCTCACTGATATGAGGAATTCTTAATCTCAGGAAACAAACTGAGTGTTGCTGGAGTGGTGGGGGGTGGGAGGGATGGGGTGGCTGGGTGATAGACATTGGGGAGGGTATGTGCTATGGTGAGCATTGTGAATTGTGCAAGACTGTTGAATCACGGATCTGTACTTCTGAAACAAATAATGCAACATATGTTAAGAAAAAAGAAAAAGAAGAAGATAGCAGGAGGGGAAGAATGAAGGGGAGTAAGTCGGAGGGGGAGACGAACCATGAGAGATGATGGACTCTGAAAAACAAACTGAGGGTTCTAGAGGGGAGGAGGGTGGGGGGATGGGTTAGCCTGGTGATGGGTCTTAAAGAGGGCACATTCTGCGTGGAGCACTGGGTGTTAGGCACAAACAATGAATCATGGAACACTACATCAAGAACTAATGAGGTAATGTATGGTGATTAACATAACAATAAACAAATTAAAAAAATTCCTCATTTGTAAGTGAAATGGAAGACCAAAAGATGGACTACATGTCACACAGTAAGTTTATGGAAGGTGTAGCATGGAATAAATTCAAGTCTCCAAGCCCAATCTCTTTCTAGAGCATCAGGATCTTCTCGTGACACCTTTGTTGACAAGAGGAAGTGAGGAATAAATGACGCACAGTTAGGTGGGTTTATAGTTAGTGCAAATGGAGCTACACTCCACAAATGTTTGAGGTTTATGTCATTTGAAGAAAGATCTGTAATGGTATACTTCAAGTCTCTGGCTCTCTCCCTGTCATGTTTAATATTTTAATTATTGAATTGGAGATGAAGACACAGAAAATCACTTACAAAATGTTCACACAAACCTCTTACTAAATTTTCACACAAAGCTGGAAGGAATAGCTAATATGGATGATAGGATCAAGATTCAAGTCTTTTGATAGACTGAAACAATGAGCTGAAAATAATAAGATGAAACAATAGGGGTAGGAGGAAAGTGCTACAATTAAATAAAAAAATCAACTGCTTCTATTCAAGACGGGGGTAGTTTGTAGAAGTTTTAGTTGAGTGTAAGTACAGTGTAGGCCAATAGTGTCATTTAGCTGTCAAAAGAAGTAATTACAATCTTACTCTGTCTTCCAAGCATTCTTGTGTTCTGATCAAGGTAGGTAATTTTTCCCTGAACAAGCCTCATGTGGAAGATGGGTTAGACTTCAGACACCATATTTTAACAGGAATATTGACAACTGTAGTGTTTCAGAGGAGAGGGACACAATTATGAAGGGTCTGTAGGGAAAAGACTTATGGGTAATTTGTTAATGATAGCTATTTTTAAAACTTTATTCATTGTTTTTATGTTTAATTTTTTAATTTGTTCAGTGTTTTATTAAAAACCCTCTATGAAGTGTCAGGGATACAGAAATAAGTATGATAAGATCTCTACCCATAACAACCTTGTAGTCTAATGCTGTGTTTCTAAAAGCAGGATCTTTGGGTGAGGTCTAGAAAACTGCATTTTTTTTTTTTTAGGACCATACCTATTAACAAAATTGGATAAATATTATCATGGAGATTTGTCCAACATGCTTAGGTAGCATATGGGATGGAGAGTCTGTCTGTTTGAGAGTCTTCCACATCATATAGGGAACACAGATATTCCTGAGTGTCCCAGATTTAGAACCAGTGAATAGACATGAAATGGGACCAGTTTTTGGCTCAGAATAATGAAGAATTTTTAACAACAGGGGGTTTTAAAACTGGAATAGGTTTCCTAGTGAGCAGTGTACCTCTCATCCTGAAGATGATAAAGAAGGGGCTTGACAAGCAACGGTCATGGATTTGGGGAGAAATGTTCATGCTTTCCATTCCATGACCCTCCTTTGTAAAAACAGGGACATTTCTATTAACACCCCCCCCACCTGCCCTTCTCTTGACCTGCTTACTTCTCCTTATGGGAGAGGCCAGTCTGCTTTGTTAGAGACTGGGACATTTTTGAGGCCATGTTTTCCTAGGGGCAAGTCAACATATAAAACTCTTTCTTAATCAGGCTGGTGATTACTATATGAGTCAGACACGTAGGCTTTTCATCCAGTTGAGGGTGGGTCCCCAGGTTCTGCTCTGTAGGACCCCATGGCACAACTGAGTGTGAAAATTCTAAGGTATAGTTTGAAGATGGGAAATAGGGTCCCAAATTGCATCTGGTATAAGCTGTATTCTCCAGCATAATTACTGGGACTCCTGCTTTGAGGATCTTTGAATGCTTTCCAGGCCATTAAGAAGTTGATATTTTGATCTCTGTTTGGTTAGGAGTTCCATTATTGGATAGAATTCTGAGGTGGAGAAGAGATGATTCATAGGCCCACGAATCCATAACACATTTTTTTTTTCATTGAGTGGTGTAAGCAAACTAGCATTCAGGCTCTCCTGGCACCCAGACAGCTAGTCTCTAGAGGTGGAAATTTGGACTAAAATGACTTTGTTAACCTTTCAGAGTCTTAATGGAGCCTGGATGCTCCAAGACCCCATTTGTTTATAGACTCTTTCTGATTATACTTGAACAGTTTGTCCTTAAATCTTCTGATCAATAATACCCATCTGTCAGATGGTTGGACTTCAACCTTACCCTATTCCCTATGGCTTTAGGAATCCTCTAAACAGTGGTGGGGTGTCACATATCATTTAAGCTGTACCTTTCATTTATGTAACAAATTGGTGTCCATGCTGTGCTCTGCTGTCCAGATCCTTCCTTGAGGACCAAAATACTTAATCCCCAAGTTTTTGGGAGCTGACAATGGATGGCTTGTAGGGAAGTCCCTCACCAGGAACTGCCCTCTGTTGAGTGTTCCCTCACTCAAGGTGTCTATTCCCACACAGTTGATACAGGGGTATAAAGGCCCACCCCTTTGCCCCAGTTTGGGACAACTCTGTAGGGCCATCCCAACTCCAGAGCTCCCATGGAATTGGCCTAGGATTTTGTTGTGATTTATCACAGATCAGTTTCTCTCTTTGCTCAGTATTGCTTTTATCTGTTCCCATAGGTACAAATCCCAGGAGGACCTGAACATGCCTCTCTGTCTCAAAAGTCTTCCTCCTAGGGGATTCAACCAGCAACATAAGTATTTGCTGTCTTATTGTAGGTATCAAGCAAGTGCTAAGTGTATGGAATATAGCAATGAAAAGAGCCTACAATTCTGTAGTTTATCTGTCCCAGCTCCTGTGCTTCTGCCCTGCTCTGTGCTGTGA
This sequence comes from Eumetopias jubatus, assembly GCF_037043125.1. Classification (NCBI taxonomy): domain Eukaryota; kingdom Metazoa; phylum Chordata; class Mammalia; order Carnivora; family Otariidae; genus Eumetopias; species Eumetopias jubatus. Next base: position 50,753,549 of record NW_028274818.1, on the reverse strand, counting down.
TTTGGTTAAAACATGTTGCTCTCTTCTCAGGTTTGCCTCACGGCTGATCTTGACAGGAAGATGCGGTGCTGCTGCTGTACTCCTTGTGACCCCTGTCTTGTTGGGTGTGTCTCATCACTGCCTGTGCCAGTGCCACTGGTCACCTTGAGGTGATTGACACAGCTCTGCCATGCTGGCTATGTGAGACTCTGGATGCCTTGGCAGAGTCGATGGTGTGTTCTCAACCTCTGCTTCCCTTGATGTGTTGGTTCTTTCTACTGTTGTCCAATTGAAGCTTCTCTCCATATCTGCTCATCTTTGTTCTTGGAGTCTTTTGCTGGTGAGGAAACCTGTTTGCTCCATGGTAGGGTCCCTTGACTCAGCTGCGTGCTCCCTAGTGGTAAGATCTTTCACTTCCATCATCCAACCCTCTGCAGAGGTGGTTTTCTTGCCAGAAATGCAGATGTCTTTGAATGATTGATTTCTTTTGTGCATTTTTTATGTAGTTCCCTTCTGCCTTGGCTATATAGACCTCCCCAGGGGGCTGGATGGGGTTAGCTGGATAGTGTTTTAAGGACATCCTCATATTGTACCCAGAATAACAGCTCCCTTTCTTACACTCAGGACCTGATACTAAGTCTACCCTTCCCAAGACTCCTCCACACTTACGATAACATTTCCTTCAGTGACCTGCTTGTCCCTCTTTGGAGCAAAGCTTCCCTTGGGACCTTCCCAATCTATCAGAAATGTCTGTATTTGTCTAGACCTCAATTATGGACACAGTTCAAGTTCTTTCCCATGGGGGTCCTGGGTCCCATACCAGTAAAAGGATGCAGCTAGATCCTTATCTGAGTGTCCACAAACATTCCATGACAGTTATTCTTAATAGCCTGGTGTACATAGATGACCTCTGGACAGGAGGGCGCCTAGTTCCACATGCTAGCATATCTGAATCTCAGCCAGAATGCATTGCTACTTACAACTTTGGGATTCCACAAAGTGATAATATGTGCTAGGAAGAGATCTGAACCTGTGGTTGGGAGATCTGGAGAGACCTGTTAACGCCAGTAACCCTCGATTACAAATGAGGGAGTTAGACTAGAGCATGTGTACCATCTCTTGCAGTTCTAACACTTACGATTATTTCTAGCCATTTGTGTCATCTTTCCACTCTTTATTACCATGACTTTAATTGGGTCTGGCATGAACTCCTCTGAGGGACGACATTTCCAAAACAGTTTACTGCTGGAATGCAGATGATACTTTTCCAGGGTTGACACATATGCATTTCTTTGTGTGACCTCTGGAACCCAGCACAGAATTTTCCATCACACTCTGTCTGGGATTAATCAAGTGCTTCAGGAGAGGCCTTCCAGGATTGCTTCTTTGTAACAGATTCTTGGGTAGAAATCATTAGGCTCACCTTGTGCCCAGATAATATTGAAGGCTGGAAGGAACTCGGTTGGAGATTTTTTTATGTATTTGCTGCCCTAATACTAAGTCCCTGGATTTAGCATAAAATAAAAAGCAAGGGGTAATCATTAGTGGATTATATACTCGTGTAACAAGAAATTCAGTGCCCATAAACTGGTTTTACAGGGTCAAATGCTGTCAGTACATAATATGAGTGTTTTAACAAAGAGTGTAAAACCCAAAGACAGAATCACAAGGCTAGAAAGGACTGTGTGAAAATATCTATTTCTTTTTCTTACAGGTAAATGAGCCTCAATTAAGCCATATCAAATGGAAGATGATCAATGTGACCTATTTTTAAAACCAACAGAGAATCTACAACCCTCAGGAAGAAGAATTTTCTCTTCTTTAAAATAATTCACTGTCTGGAAAGCCTTCCTGTTGCTGCTCTTTCCATTCAGGGGAGGTATTAGGTAGAGAACTAATTCAGAGATACTTAAACATTCAGCCTTCTTCTTTAGTCTCTATTCTTCATGGGTCTCGCCAATTCTTTCTTTAAAATGCCACTCTAATCTGTTCCCTGTCATTGTCACACCTCTTCTGCTTTGATTTAGTCCATTAGTCATTTCTAATCTGGATTGCTGTAATTGTCCCTTCACTCAGTAAACTCCAGTTCAGTGGTACAAGTAGAAATAGGGGACCCAGTGCAAGATCAGGTATTCCCAGGTCCTCCAGCACACTACACAATTTCTCATTCTCTTGCAAGCCTGGGGAAACTGACTAGCAATGGTCTGGCAGGCGTGGAGGGGCGAACTGCAAGAGGGAAAATTCATACAGTGTTGGGTATGAGTGTACCAAAAACTTGAAGAAAGATACCTTGGTCCCATGACTAACATAGTTTCTGCATTCCCGGTAACTATAGACTTGAAAGGAGGGTGAAAAGTTAATTGGGGTCTGATCAGAGGCTGTGACCCATCTTGTTTGTGCCTACGCTAGCCAGGTGCTGCAGCTTCCTTTTCTTATCTATTTCTCAGCATTGTGACTTAGGCCTGGGATTGAGCTCACACAGTCCTGATGTGTTCCTTACATCAGAGGCATCAGTTTACTTTTTCTGCTACTACAGTCTCGTGCTCCTTTAGCCCATCCTTCACATCCTTACTGCTAAAGTGATTCTTTTTCCTAAAATGCAAATATTATGTACCGCACCCCCACTATCCTGCAGTGGCTCCCCACTGCCCCCAGGGCACCATCAAATCTTCTTGTTGGAATAGATAAATCTTTGTATTATCCAGCCCTTGCTTACCTTTCCTGACTTTCCTTCATTATGCTCTTACCCTTGTCCATGCCGTTGTCTCTGCCTTATATACGTGTTCACCCTATGTGACTCAGCTCATTCCAGCTCATCCTAAGAGTCTCCTCTACTGGGAAGCCATTTCTAATCCCCCTTCCTACTCTGAATTATCCTGATGAGGTTCCATTCTTTGCTCCTGTGAATGCCCATAGAACCCCGTTCTTGTTTCTTTTTTTTTTTAAAGATTTTATTTATTTATTTGACAGATAGAGACATAGTGAGAGGGGGAACCCAAGCAGGGGGGTGGGAGAGGGAGAAGCAGATTTCCCGCTGAGCAGGGAGCCCGATGTAGGGCTCGATCCCAGGACCCTGGGATCATGACCTGAGCTGAAGGCAGACGCTTAACGACTCAGCCACCTAGCCACACCCCCCCATTCTTGTTTCTATCATAGTACTCATCACACTGTATGACCACTGCTGCATAATTACCCCTCTCACCCTGTTGGGAGCTTCTTGAGTCCCAGCTCTTTATTTCATTCTCCTAGCTGCTGCTATAGCACCGAAACTGGCCCATAGTGGATGATCAATAAGTGTGGGTTGGATAAATGAGGTTGCAGAGCTCCCTAATGATGGTGATCTACAGATTTTTTTTTTTTATTGAGTACATGGTTTAACTAGACAATCTCTGAAGTCCTTTTTAGCTCTTAGATACACGATTTTATGACATATTGGGACCTTGAGATAAAATTCTCAGATAGTAGCTGCTCCTACAAAATAACACATATTTTTTTTTCTTCTTTAGGTATTAAATTTGGTGACTCTGATCTTTTTCAAAAGTTCAGTTCAGAGCATGAATCCCATTTTCAAAAGTTTCTTCTAATTCAATTGTTTTCCTGACAGAAATAATTTAGTTCCATTATCTCTGTTCAAGCAACTGGATTAGATTTATTACTCAGTGACTTTATTCTGCATCTCTAAGAGCCTATCAATGTACCTGCGTCGTCAATGTATTTGATATGGAACAGGGAATAGGTGTGGGTGGAAAAGGCTTAGACAGAGCTACTCCAAAGAGTGAAGCAGATCTAGGGTAAAAGGTCAGGAGTCAGAAGCCAGATGATCAGTCTGACAGTGTCATGGATATGTGTGTCATATGTTACAATCTGACAGTAGAATCAAGCTGGGCAGAGGGTCAGAAATCAGGAGAATACAGATTCCCCCAGGGTAAGGCAAAGCAAGACTGACAGCCTAAGGGTTTGGCAGGTGGAGAGCAGAGGAGCTCAAGAAGGGTCAGGGCTAAGAAGCCAGGCCAAAGCAGAAGGGAGAACAGATTCAAAAAAGAGAACATTGATTCTGAGTTAGAATCTGACCCAGCCAGAAGATTCTTGATGCTCCTCGTGATAGCAGATATTAATGCCAGCATTAATTCAGTCTAGATATCTGTAGGATGGTATTTGCACTTGGCTGGAAGCAATCTGTTGGTAGCAGATAGAAGCAACAATTGACTATTGGAGCATTGTGACATTTCTTATGGCACTTTTACTTGTTTTTTGTCTCTTATAAGCATATCTAATGTCTCCTGTTACACAGTGAACTCCTTGAGAGCAGGAGCCATGTTTTTTTTTGTTTTGTTTTGTTTTGTTTTATCCTCAGACTCTATTACACTTAGTGCAGTGTTTTGCATATATCTGGTACTCAGTAGTATATAATGAATTAAATTACAACAGTTAGGAATTATGTCATTAATGCTCTTTGGAGAATAGTGAGTGATTCAAGTGACTCCCAGAATGTTCATTTAAGCCATCTGTGGATTCAGTCATTTTTTAAGGCCAGTTACTGCTTCTTTTCTGGGTAACTGAGTGTTTGAGGTCAGAGTGATCCTGGGAAATAAGTAATTCTCTGAAGAGATGCATTGGGATCTCTAACAAGTCAAAGGAAAAGTACATTTTCTTGGGTCAAGATACCTGTCCGAGTGCCTGCCTATTGAGTGAGAATATCAGATTGTTTGCTTACAAATGGATCAATGGCTGGAACCAATGGAATAAGCTTACAATTCAAATATAACGCAGTGTCTCATAACTAAAGAAGAATCAAGTGTTGAAAATGTTATAAAAATTCAGAAATTCAATACAGTCTAGTAGTTTATGCTTTTTTGGCAAAACATCCTTCTGCCTTCAGGACTGTATACCTCTGCAGCCAAAAGGGTACTCTAAAAGATAGAGCCATGTTGGAAATGCCAAGTTTTCAGAATCTTTTATAATATGAGCTTATGATTAAATATCAGATTTAACCCTGACAGATGAATACCGTCCCTCACAAGGGATGGCTCACATCTTCTGATTTTTTTCTGAACCTATCAAAACAGTTGGTATCAAAACATTCTCCTACTGCTGGGCCCTCCTAATTGTTTTGAGGTTTTTGTTGTTGTTGTTGTTTTGTTTTTCTCCTTGCTAAGCAGTGAAAATGGTCCAAATCTAGGGTCAACATGGTGGCCCTGTATAGAGAATGGGTTTGATGTTAAGAATACAGCTTTAATTCTGTGAGCTTCACACAAAAATTTAATCCATTTCATTCTAGTTCTTTATAATTTCCTAATAAAGGATATTTAATTTTTACCTGCTGGATTTTGCTGATTACCCATCACCCTGTCTTGTGTTAGAGAAAATTCTAGGTGGATCTGGAGTCCACAGTCTTGAATTAGAGCCTCAGTTCCATCGTTCATTAGCTATGTGAGTGTGGGTAATTGCTGGAGGCTTAGTTTTCTTACTTGTAAAATAAGAATAAAAACTCTCCCTCAGTGAATTAGATGAAGGACTATCTGTCAAGATGTTTTGAGAGCACTGTTAGCATTACCTAACTTTTTGCTTTATTTATTTATAAATGAAAACTCTTAGAAAGCTTAATTCCTCTACTGACTTTTACCTATAATCCTTAGGGTAAAATTCAATTAGTGATAACCAAACACATATAGAAAATAAAATCATCACCATCACCACCATCAACATCACAGTACAAAGTATACAGGAATAAGGACAATATCAGGCCAAGAGAAAGACCCTCCACTGCTTGAAAGAACAGATAAACCAATGGTGCTTTTTGCTATGCAGAATTGATTCAGTAGAAAACTATCTACTTTGGTATGATTGGAGGGGTAGTGAAAAAAACATTTCTGTCTTAAAATAGAATCCTGCTAAGGACCTACAATGGAAAAAAAACATGGAAAATTGGGCTAGTTTCACATACTCTGTGGAACTTCCTACTGGTTTTGGGATCTATGGGATCTGGGGACAATGTCAAAAGACTTAGGGTTTCAGTAATCAGCAACATTTTGAAAACTGGTTTCCAGACTTCTCCCTATTTTTCTGGCATCTACATGGAGGAGGGGAAGATATGGAGGAGAAAGCTATGAGAAGATTACAGATCTTTGGAAACCCTGTGATCAAAACATCCTCTCTACATGTCTATTGATTAGGGATTAATTGTAGATAGGTACTACGATATTATGGCTAATAACCTGGCCTGGGAGCAAGAGACTGGGGTTCTAGCTCTGTCTTTACTAATAATAAATTTTGTTTTGTCTTTTATTCATTATTTATTTATTTTTAAAGATTTTATTTATTTATTTGAGAGAGAGAGAGGCAGTGAGAGAAAGCACAAGCAGGGAGGAGAGGGAGAAGCAGGCTCCCCACTGAGCAGGGAGCCCAATGAGGGACTTGATCCCAGGCCCCTGGGATCATGACCTGAGCTGAAGGCAGACACTTAATGGACTGAGCCACACAGGCACCCCTGTTTTGTCTTTTAATTCTTCATAACTCTGGCACTCAGTTTCTGTATCTTTAAAACACAGGGCTTGAATGAATAGCCTCTTAGTTTCTTCCTCCAGAAAAACCTTATTTAGCTCCTGCTCCTTGCTTAGTATTATGATATAAAATAAATAAGAACACAGTCCCTATCTTCAGAGAGCTTGCAGACTAGTTGAACAGGCAGAAGGGTAGACAAATATATACCATAAAGGAATGCTGGCTAGATGTTAGGCTAGAAGTTTGTTTAGGTCCCTTCGAATTCTAATATTTTATTATTTTAAATGTCTCTTAAAATATCATGCACTCTCTGGAAGAGTTAATTATTAGCATAGTTTGACTTCCTTTCAATTTTGTCAGGGTTTCTGTTGTCCAGTGACATCCAGTTCAACACTGAAAATCATCTAACACAATTTTTCATGGCCTGTTTTAGGTGCTTCACATAATGCAAGGAACTTTCTAACCCAAAGAGGAATTATTTTAACATATTTGACCCATGCTATCCATACCATGATGTGTCACCCCAGGTTCACCAGGGCACAACAATAAAAATAACAGTAATGATCGTGGCTAATGCCACTATTAATTATTCATGTTAGTGTCATCCACTAAAGTCATTCTAGAATTCCCCAGGTAGAGTTAGGCACTTTCTCCTCCATACTGTTAACTCATTACCTCTCTTTCTTCCTTCTTCCCTTCTTTCTTCTTTCTTCAGAGTGTTATTGCACCTCTTTGTTATCTTGTCTCCTCCACTAAAACATAGCTTCTCCAGGGCCTGTGCCTCCTACCTGTGTGAATACCCTGGCACTTAGCACAGTCTTGGGGCATAAAGGAGATATTCAATGATGTTATTGAATGAAAGAATGAATTTGATTATCTTAACTGTAGCTCTTCAGACAATATGACTTTTTAAATCATAGTTTCTCACTGGATATTCAGCCACATTCTGCCTTTAGGTACTTAGGCATTATTCCACTGGAGGGTGGGAGGACATTATACATCTGTTTATGTTTAAAAAAGGGATTCCAGTTGAATGTCATTTTACAGACTCTCAGATCTGGCTTTTTGTTTTTTGTTTTTTTTTTAAGGGGTTCTTTCTCTTTTATTCAAAGAACTCATTGTCTCCATGGCCTGACCCCCCCACCCCAACCCCCCTTCCCCCTCCCCCATGCCTCCTTTTGCTAGCACATGTATGATGTAGCACCATTTTGGGGTAGAATTTTATAAAGAGGAAGGATACTCAATCCATTCGGGAGACAGAGGTAAAAGGAGAAGTTACATGTTTCTTTGGTTTCTGCTATTTTTTTCTCCTCTCATTAAGGCCTGTAAAGATAGCTTGTGTGAAGGGATCTGAAAGCTGAATTTGACACCATGGGATACCCAAATGGTCATGGGTGGGGGGAGGGGTTGGATATGAAGATTTGAGGAAAGAATTTGGATCCAGAACCAGCGTTAGCTCATTTGCGAACTGATCAAATGTCCCTTTGGTTCCCTGAATTTATCCATGAAATTTGTATCTTGGAAAAAACTGTATTTGATGTTGGCAGGACACAAGTTTCATGTTTATGAGGGTTGAGTTTTTAGTGTTTTGTGTTCTCTTTTCTTAAGTACTCCATGTGTTCTGAATAATCCTACCTTTTTCCCAATCCGCAGTAGTGAAGAAATGCTGTTTGGGGTGTGGAAAGATCAAAAAACATTAGCTTCAGAACTTGTCTAATTTTTTTTTTCCATGGACGAGGGACAATGCCAGATTCCCCATCTATTCTGGATATAGAAAGCCAGTAACATCCACATTAATCTAGATTATGTTGACTTCATCCTGTTCTGACAACATGTAATATTCTGTGTCTTGTTTAATCATGCAATAGAAGGACACTTCTCACTGAGTCATTCACTCACCATATTCCAACTGTGGAACATTTGATCATGCTTTTAATATTTATATGGGGCCATGGACATACATGGGAGGGAAATCACACCAGGGGAAAAAAAAAAGGCTATGCTCTAAGAAGCCTACAGTGTGGAGGAATGAACTCTCCTAAGTAGGAAGAACAGATGATATCAACTCGGATGACTGAGTAGGCATATTTAAGGTTCTCTTGTGGTAAAGGGAGTAGTTGGGATTCATTTAATCATACAAAAATATTTATTAACTGTCTACCTTTGTAGGCACTGTGCGAGGTGCTGGCAGATATACTTTATGCCCTAACGGAGTTTAAGAAAAATAGTTAACAAGCGAGCGTGAGTGTGAAGAGGGTCATGAAATATATGACCCATGGACCCACGGGGAAAATATGGGAGATGCACAAGCATGGAACACAAGAGCTAACCTCAGCCATGGCATCAGGATGATCTCTTTGTGGAAATGATATTTAAACTGAGGCCTGAAAGGTGAGTAGGACTGAGCCTTGGTTTGAAGGTAGTGTGTGTGTGTGTGTGTGTGTGTGTGTGTGTGTGTGTGTGTGTGTGTGTAAGTACAGGGGAGTGGTCTTGGAGAGAGCTTTTTACACAGTAGGCGTAGAGGGTGCAGATGACCTGAGGCAAGGATGAGAATGGTGCGTTTGAGGAACGAAAAAAATCCAATTTAGCTGGAGCACTAGGTTGGATAGGTGGAATGATGCATGTTTCCTTTGAAGTCAGGAGGGATTTTCCACTGGCTAGGAAATTGTTTCCAGTCACAGCTGTGACAAGAAAGGAGTCTTGTACCTGAAAGGATGTCAAGGGAGTACTGAGTATGGTGGGCAGGACAAGGGCAATTGGTGGAAAGGAAATGGAATCATATAGTTGGAAGATTCCAGTGAATGTTTTCATTGCTTTAAGGTGTCAGGACAGGGCTGTGAGAGGCCTTGAGTAAGTACTCTAGGGCTGTTTTATTGGGATAGGTATTTCCCATATGCATGGAAACTAGACAGTGGGCTCCCTGAGGGAAGAACCGTCTTTTTGCTCACTTATGAAGCCCCCAAGCTTACCGAGCATTTAGCTCATAGTTGGCTTTCAATAAATACTTGTTAAATTTATGAATGAAAAAGATGAATGAGTAAGAGAATGAATGATTATTTCAGAAATTATCTTGGTTGTACCTTTGGCCAGATTTGCTTTGCCATTCCCTCACAGTTGTTTAGAGACCTCTGGAAGCTCTTTAAGTAGCTCTGCTCTGCTGCTTAGTTCTAGAACTGATCTCATAGGGCAGCTTTGAACTTCCCAGGTCTGTTTCCGTCCTGACCTGAGTCCTTGGAACACGTTTTGTTCCAATCATGGGATAGTAAAAAGCTCTGTGGTTTAGGGACTTAACATGATATCAAAAAGGTAGCTTGTCACGATGATGATGGATCCCTTGTAACTTCTTTGAATTTTATTTTCAAGGGTGACCTTTTTAATCCCATAGATCATCTTAATTATAAAGGCTCAGTCTTTCAAGGAGTCCATGATGGTTTAACTCATCCTGATGATGGGAACTAACATTTTTGAAAACTACAGTTTTTAGTGCACCAGCTTACAGTGCTTTATTCATCTTGGTACTATTACTTTCTCTTTTGTAGTGATGGGAAAACTGTTGTTCAAAGGTAATTTGCTCAAGATTTCAAGCTAGAAAGCCATGAAGACAGGACAAACACCTTATTCTTCAAGTACCCTTTTCTCCCCCACAAGCGTTTCAACAGGCATCTAGTTTGGGACCTCAGGAAACTTACATCTGAATCTTTAGTTTCTTTGTTTGCAGCTATTAGAGATGACAGCTATGCTAGAACTAATTCTTAAGGTTATGGCTTTATGTTTTATATCTGGGGATGTAATACTTTAAAGGAATGAATGCATCTATAATGGCATAATGTCAGTTGTTATGGAAAGATTATGCAAAGCAATGTACTTGTGTAGGAAGGCCTTTTCGTGCTCCTCAAATTTTTGTGAGAATATAATATAATGGAAAAACACCTACTAGGAGCCAGAAACCCAGGGAAAACCACTTAACTCTCCGTCTTTTTCTCCATAAAACAGACCTACTATTGTTCCATCTAATCACAGGGCTTTCCTGAGGATCAAGTGCTAAGGTTTTTCTGAAAGTACTTTGTAAACAATATATTACAATGTATGTATGTATACAGTGTATACGTAATACATACATACAATGTATACCTTATGGATTTTAGGTGTAAGTATGCATAAAAATGCCTCAATTTACCTTAAAGAATATTTGTCAAAAATAAAGAGTACAATGAAGAAATATCAGTAAGATGATCTCTAATGTCCCTTTTGGCTAGCTGGTCGAGTTACTGGAACTGTTCCTCTCTCAGTTCACATACTTGGGTAATCATGAATGATCCCCATAACTTTCAGGCACAATGTGTGGAAAAAATGAGAAAACAAGTTGGACAAGACTTTTGAGGAAGGCTGTGCTATAAAATTATGACCAGTTCCTCCAGGTTCTGTTTGCTGTACACAGCATACATTTCTGCAACATCAGAGTTTTAAGGAAATATTTCCATTCTCTTCCCGTGATGAGTAGCCAACAGAAAGGGAAATAGGGTAGATATTCTGGAAAATGAGAGTTATAGGAAGGGATGGGAAGTACAAGGACATAGGGAGGTGGCATTTAGGGAACGATTTGGTCTTCCTACAGGCCTAGATGGTAGAATAAAATGAATAGAGCAGAAGAGACAAAATAAAAATATACCTAGTTCAGATGTAGGAATTACATAAGAGAGGAGGTTGGAACAAGAGGGGAAATGCAGCCAGAAACTGAGAGGCAAAGGGCCTTGACAGGGAGGGCGAGTAGTTTAAATTGTTTTCGGAAGGCAGTGAGGAGCCAGGGAAGGGGCTAATTCAGTTAGCATAATGTAATAATAGTATAATAAGCATAATAAAATGTCCCTATGGTAAAGGGTGGGGATCAGCAAGTGTTAAGTGTATAGCATATTCTTGTAAAGCTCCAATTTGGTGTTATTATTTTATAAAAATAAACTTGTTATTCATCTTCTTCCCTCTCTCTTTGAGTAAACCTCTTTGAAGAACAAAACTCACAAATACACCGCCATGATGGCATTTAGAAAAACTGGGAGCATGGAACTAGATTGTAAGTCCTGTAGTAGGTGGGCTTTTTATCAGCTTCATGTCAAAGGAAATAATGATATCCTTATAACTCTGCAACTTTGATCCATCAAAGGGTGTTTTCCCAATGCCTTTTACCCCATGTCCATAGGGAAACCAGTCAAAGCTGTGACAAAAGAGGTTTGGGAGGGGCTTAATCTAAAGCCCAGGACCTCCTACAGCACTGGAATTTCAGGTGCTGAGGAGCTCTTGTCTAGAGTCCTCTAGAAGCCTTCCTTGTTGGGTCCTGTGTGTGCACGCTGGCTTCCACCTCAGTGCTCTCTGCTTCTCTTTTCTGGGAAGGAGAACCACGCAGGCGGCACCTTGAGGAGGCCATGCCTGCCCCAGCTTTCCCCTCCCTTCTGTGGTGGTGAGCCATTTAGAAGAATGCTGAGGTCTGGGGCCTCCACCCGGAGGTACCCCAACAATAACTTCAAGGAGCTAATGAGTAAAGTACAGTAACAAGAATAAATCCCAATGAGCTTATTAAAACAGTGAACCACAACTTTGGCAAGGGCAGGAACCATTGTCTGGAACTTGTTTGTCGATTTGTAGAGCGTTGCATGCCTTCAATGCATCCCCCACCCACCCTTTCAGAACAGACAGATTAGCAACAAAAGATCGATTTTCAAAGCTCCACACAGCTGTGATTTACACTCCGCTTTGGAGATCATTAGAATGGCTTCTCATTGGGGTTGTAGAGGGTTCCAATCAATCTCTGTTCCAGTGGACCTCCCTGGACTTTTGCTGTGGTGTGTGTGGAGAGCGGAAGCATGCTGATCCAACCGCCATCTCTTTTGCAAAGGCTGCTTTGTAATTTCTTTGGACTTTATGAAACTACCCCTTGACCCCCACTACCTCCAAAAGCAAGAAACTCTTCTGTCATGGGAATCAATATCACCAACAGCATGGAATTGCCTCCAAATTGCCTTTTTTTTTTTCCTCTCTCACTGGGGGAAGATAATTTTTTCAGAGCATCTACAGAGCTTAAAGTACTTGTAAGAATGCCAGGGAATTCATGCCCTTCAAGTATGTGCATCCTGAGTATGGGGAGGGCTGCAGTTGTGCAGTCCCTAACTGGTTAATTCACTTCAAGTTCCATGTTAATGAGACCAGTGTTGGCAGGTGAAAATCATAGGTAAAAAATACAAAGGAGAAGGTCACAGGTGAAAAATCCTCTTTTGGAGAAGTGTTTGGTGGTATCTACTGAAGCTGAATACAGATCCACACTGTGACCCAGCAGTTGCATTTCTAGGTGTATACCCAACAGAAAGACACAAAAAGACTTGTAGAAGAATGTTCATAGCAGCATTATTCATAAAAGCCAAATTCTGGAAGCTACAAAAATGTCCATTGACAATAGAAAGGATAAATAAATTATGGCATTTTTTTACAGAATGGGATAATATACAGCAATTGGAATAAATGATCTACAACTAAATGTAATACGGGTAAATCTCAACAAACAGCGTTGAGTAAAAGAAGCCAAGCACAAAAGAATACACACTGTGTGATTTCATCTTCATAAAACACAAAAACAAGCTCAACTAATCAATGGTGTTAGAAAGTCAGGAGAGTTTCTACTCCTAGGGGGTGTGTGGTGAGCAGAAGAGAAGGTAAGAGGGGCTCTTAGGGTGGTGACTAAACATGTTCAGTTTGTGAAACTTCATTGCGTGGTGTGCACTTTTCTGCCTATGTCCTTTCATAAAAGGTAGAAGGAATCATGGGGCTGGGTTAGTTTTATTCTGTTTTGTGATCGTGTAAAGTCCAACCTTACAAGTCACCTAGGAAAGGTATTTCTATTGGTTGCAAGAAAGATTGGAATTGGGAGGCCAGCTCACTGCAAACCTATCCAAATGAACAAACAAACAAACCAAATCCTAAAACTGAAGGTTTTTAAATCCCTATTGATTGGTATCACCATCTCACACCACTCACCTGGTCTCTAGACCTTTTGCCTGTGTATAATCAGAGGGCTTTAGGTGTGCCCCAGTGACCCAACAGAAAAGACCACGTGTCAAAGGCAGGTGTTTGCCCAACACAGCATCACATGAACACAGATGAGGACATCTGTTCTCTGCAGCAAGGGGCTTTTGCTTGAATTTGGTGATCTCCATTTATCGTTTCTGTCATCACTGCTAGTAAAACAAATTCTCATCCTCTCTTGAAACCCAGAACACTTTCCCTGGAATTGCCTTGCAGATTCACTTGAATTCTCCTGAAAGGAGAAATGAGACTAAAAACTTTAGTGTTGGGGGCGCTTGGGTGGCTCAGCTGGTTAAGCATCTGCCTTTGGCTCAGGTCATGATTCCAGGATCCTGGGATCCAGTTCTGCATTAGGTTCCCTGATCGGGGGGAGTCTGCTTCTCCTTCTCCCTCTGCCACTCTCCCTGCTCATTCTCTCTCTCCCTCTCTCTTTTTCTCACTCTTTCTCAAATAAATAAATAAAATCTTAAAACAAAACAAAACAAAAACTTTAGTGTTGGTTTTATCCACACCTACACTGAACAATAAGGAGTTCTTCCAGCATGGCAAACATCTTATTGGATCACTCCAGAATGCACATAAAGTCTATATTGTTGCCATCTTTTCAAGGTCTTGGGTTGGCCTTAGATTTGTGTGTGCCCAACCTATAACTATCTGAGGACTGTTGTATGGAATGGGTCCCTGTGTTATAATAATTACTATTTGTTAAAATAATTACTCCACTCAGTGTGGAGCCAAACACAGGGCTTGAACTCATGACCTGAGATCAAGACCTGAGCTGAGGGGCTCCTGGGTGGCTCAGTTGGTTAAGCATCTACCTTTGGCTCAGGTCATGATCCCAGGGTCCTGGGATTGAGCCCCACAGCAGGCTCTCTGCTCAGTGGGGAGCCTGCTTCTCCCTCTCCCTCTGCCTGCCGCTCTGCCTGTTTGTGATCTCTCTGTTAAATAAATAAATAAAATCTTAAAGAATATAAAAAAGACCTGAGCTAAGATCGAGTCAGATGCTTAAATGACTGAGCCACCAGAGTGCCCCTGTTAAAATTACTTCTAAATGGATATTTATTGACTATCTACAATGCTAGAGGCACCAAGGGGTCAGAACCCTTGGGCAAACATTCCTGTTTCTATCAGTAGATACCTATTTAACCTTTGTATCTTCTCTATCATGGTAGTGAAATTAGAAGAACAAATACATTTTTAATTATAAAAAAGCAATCAGAAGCATGGATTCTGAGATAGATAAACCAGAGTTTGAATCCTGGCTCAGATACTTAATAGCTATATGATCTTGGGCAAGTCCCTTAATTTCTTTAAGCTTTGGTTAAAGTAGGAATAATAGTTGTAACAATCTCTTGGGTTTTTTTGTTTTTGTTTTTGTTTGGTAAGAATTAGATGTGATTAGACAACAATTCTATCTTGCCCTAAATTGGACGCCTAGCTGGATTCAGAGGAGCCAGAGGCTGTTTCTTACAGCACTTGTGGTGGATATGACAGCATTCCTTCCAGAGCTCAGGTCCCTTCCACTAGTTCATTGTGGCCTATGTGCTTTGCTTCTAATGACTCAGACCTCCACCTTCACCAGAGGACTGTCCTTGGCTTTCTAGAACTGCACACCACTTAGCCAGTGGTGGATCTTGTGGAGTATGGAAGCCCAGATTTCTGGTCTTGAGGAGGGCAATCTCTGATGTTCTATTTGTACTCCTGATCTCCCTGTGGGACTAGACTGAGGCTGGGACTTTTCCTGGTCACGCTTTTGCTTGATTACTACCAATTCCCTCTTTTTAAGTGACTTACCCCACTTCCTTACTAGTTTCTCCTGGGAACACTTCCTTAATAACTTTATTGCATGTGAATCCGCACTTCAGGGTCTGCTTCCTTTAAAAAAATTTTTTTTTTAGATTTTATTTATTTGTGTGTGTGACAGAGAGAGAGAGAGAGCACACACACAAGCAGGGAGAGGGGCAGGCAGAGGGAGAAGCAGGCTCCCCACTGAGCAAGGAGCCTGATGAGACTGAGGCAGATGCTTAGGTGACTGAGCCACCCAGGTGTCCCTCAAGGTCTGCTTCTGAGAGCTTGAGCTAAGATGGTTCTTTTTGCGATATAC
This sequence comes from Eumetopias jubatus, assembly GCF_037043125.1. Classification (NCBI taxonomy): domain Eukaryota; kingdom Metazoa; phylum Chordata; class Mammalia; order Carnivora; family Otariidae; genus Eumetopias; species Eumetopias jubatus. The sequence continues at coordinate 50,737,897 of NW_028274818.1, read as the reverse complement.
AAACTACAGTAAAAGTTTCCCTGGGAAGTAGCTGGACTTGGGATAAGAACAGATACAGTTGTTAGATGCAGAAGTAGTTGGGAGTGGCTGCCTGTTTTTCTATAAGACAATTTCCAAATGAGATCAAGCTTTTAAAAAGACAATATTCTGATAGGTGCCACAAATTGTTCCATCCAACAAATGATTATGGAATTATGATTATATGTCAGACACTATACAAACTAAGCTGAAACTGTGAAATAGTAGGTAATAATAGATAGTAATAGTAGATAGTTTTTAAGACATGAAATTTTGGGATAATTTGTTACACAGCAAGAGATAACTAATACAAACAGTAAGGAGGTCAGTTTGGTTGGGGTGAAGTGACCCAGGGGAAGAGTAGTAGGAATGGAAGCCAAAGAAGTAGCATCACCGTGGTAGAGCCAGACCTCATCCATTAAGACTAAACCAGTAGATCTGATTCAATGGGACTGGGGTCTGGGCATCTCCATAATGTAAAAATCTTCAAAGGTGATTCTTCTCATGGTTGAATATCTCGTATATAAGTTCTCCTACTTTTTAAAACTGCCACCTACTAATCTGGCATGGTCTGCCTCCTTCTTCTGTCTCCCCTTGCCCTCCGTGTCTGGGGCCAGTTTCGTATCCCACCGAGGGAACTCCCAAGCTTATAAACCAACAAGCAATGATTTTCTTATAGCCCAGTGCCAGACACTGGTTTGAGCTCTTTACATAATTATCTTTTAAAATATTATAACTCTAAAAAGTACATCTTAGTCTCCATTGTGCAGAAAAAGAAATTGTGGCTGAAAATGGTTAAATGAGCCAAGTTTTTGTAATAAGTTGCAGAGTCAGGATGGGAATCAGGTTTGTTGGACTCTACAACTCCCAGCCACTACCGTAGACTTTTTCTTATAAGAGGTGTCAGGTCATTGGGACAGTTGGTGGGGTTAACTGTTAGGTTTTATATCCGTGTGACAGAGGAACAATGACCCAGCTTGTTAAATCCCAATTTAACAGAGTCTGATGCAGTCACTGTTGTTTCCTCTTCTCTTCACTTAAGATGCAATCTCAAGCAACCTAGCCCTGATTGCTACTCCTGGCATCCTTTCATTCATTCATTCATTCATTCACTCACCCACTCACTCAAATTCCATAAATGTTTGTTGAGTGTCCACTATATAAAGGCACTTACTAGGTGCTGGGACCCCAAAGATGAAGGGCCACAAGGCCTCCCCTTAAGGAGCTTATCTTCTGGTGGGGGGAGTCACATAAAAATGAGTGCAGTGGATTTTTACAAGTGGATAGTTAACCTTTGTAGGTTTTATCTGCCTTGCTTCTGTTCTCCCTTCTGATAGCATTTCAGTTTCTCTTTATGGATCTATTCCCTCCCTATTAGTCCATGTGTATCTTATGGGGCTGATCCAGTGGAGGGCAGGCAAAAGACATAGGCGTGGCCAAGCAGAGCCTTTTAAACTCTGGTCACATCAGTTGTTTGAGGATGGAGCGTGTTTCAGACCAGGGCATGAAAGCCCCATCCAGAACTGAGGAAGCTCTAAGAGAAGAAGCATTTTCTTTCTGCTTGGGTTGCTTGAAAGGTAAGCTGCAGCTGGGGACCTACTACCAGAGAAATGTCTGATATGGAAGCCAACTCTGACCTTAGAGTCAAGAGATGAATGAAAAGACAAAGTCCTTCTGATGTTGTTTGAGCATTTACATTATTATTATTAGTGACTTAAATTACTTTCAGATGGATTTCTGCTAATTGCTTTATAAAGGGACATGCCATAAAGGGCTAGTCTCATGCCATAGGCCCAGAGTAGGAAGTGGAATAAAAGTTCATGGTCTTTTAAGATAACAAAAATGACCTTGAGTTTATTCTACAACAGGAATGGATTAATAAATGCCCATCAACTGCTAAGTCAAATTTGAGAAGAAGAGTAAAGAGGAGGATTTGCTTTACCAGATATGGAAACATATTAAATCACAGTAGTAAAAACAATGTAGTATGAGAAAAAGAATAGGAAAATAAATCCATGTAATAGAACAAAGAATTAAAAATAGACCCATGTTTATTTGGAAACATTGTATATGATAGATGTGGCACCACAAATGTGTATGCCATTGGTTTGTTTAATATATGGTGTTAAGTAAATGAGGTTACTGTATGCAGAAAAATTAAGACAGATTTCTATATGACACTGAAAATTAATCTTCCAGAACAATTAAAGATCTAAATGCCAGTGGAACTATATAAAGCCAGTGGAAAAGAATATCTTTGTGGGTTTGGAATGAGGGAGGCCTTTGTAAACAAGACCACCAAAGCACAATTCATAAGGCAAACAGTTGGTGCATTTCACTACAACCAAATTAGAGGATTTCTCTTCAGTGCAAATACTGTAGTTCATGTTAATAGACTCATAATAGAGAAATTATCTGCATTAAAAAAACAATAATGTTTTAGAGAGAGAGAGCACACAAGCAGGTGGAGCAGCAGGGAGAGGGAGAAGCAGGCTCCCCGCTGAGCAGGGACACCCCCCCCTCCCCGACATGGAGCTCAAAATTGACAGTATTGGTGGGGATCTGGAGACACTAGAACTCGTATGTACTGCTGGTGAAATGTACATTGGTGTCTTCATTCTGGAGAATGACAGTATTGGGCAGTATCTAGCTAAAGTGATGTTTGTGGGTATACCTTATGACCCATGAACCCCAGACCTGAGTATATACCATAGAGTAATTCCCATACACTAACGGAAGGGGGGCATATGCAAGGATATTCATTAGAGCATTACTTATGGAGAATGGGGGCTTAAAAGCCAAGAATGAAAGAAACATAATAAAACTTCCAGCAAAGTACCACCTAAGAAACCATACACACACCCCACACTATATACTTTTCAAAAATAACCCCTCCGCATGCATACACATATAACATTTACATACAAAAACACATATATGTATATGTATCTCTATATCTACCTATCTGAGTCAAGCACATTAATGTGGGTGCCTTTAGGGTGGGGGAGGGGATATAAAGAGAGAGAAAGTAAGGGAAATATGAATGATCAGGTATAAAAGCAGAATAATAAAATAAGAGAGTGGCCCTGCACATACAGATAATGAGAGTGTGCTCTGAATGGAAGCATATAAGCAACTCAGCTCTCCAAGTACTTCAGGTTCAAAGTAAAACTATAATTCAGATTCAAATTTAAAATATGCCTTGGGGTGCCTGGGTGGCTCAGTTGATTAAGCATCTGCCTTCGGCTTAGGTCATGATCCCAGGGTCCTGGGATAGAGCCCCACATCAGGCTCCCTGCTCAGCGGGGAGTCTGCTTCTCCCTCTCCCACTTCCCCTGCTTGTGTTCCCTCTCTTGCTGTGTTTCTCTCTGTCAAATAAATAAATAAAATCTTAAAAAAAATAAGTACAGGGGCACCTGGGTGGCTCAGACATTAAGCGTCCGCCTTCGGCTCAGGTCATGATCCCAGGGTCCTGGGACTGAGCCCCACATCGGGCTCCCTGCTCTGCGGGAAGACTGCTTCTCCCTCTCCCACTTCCCCTGCTTGTGTTCCCTCTCTCGCTGTGTCTCTTTCTTTCAAATAAATAAATAAAATCTTTAAAAAAAATTTAAAAAATGCTTTAAGTGAGGAGAGGGACATGAGCACTAGTCTCATCCTACCTGGGAGTAACATGTGACCTTAACTGTCCTTAAAGTGTCATGGAATAGATACTGTATTCTCCCAACTACCCCTATGTTATAGGGAGAGTGAAGTTAGATCTCATCTATAAATAATTTTCCATGCTTTGAAAAGTAAAGCAATACGCAGTTGGGGTTTTGCTACTAAGATTAGATAGGAAACAATTTCTATTTTTTAAAAAAGCAAACAATTTGTTGGAAATCAGTCTGTTTATTGTCTAAAATGTTTTGCTAAATCAGTGCTTCTGATTTAGTAGTAATCTGCAGTTTGGGGTTTCCTAAAATATTCAATGGTATGCAAGTTTTTTTAAAAAAAATGCAGTATAGTTAACACATTAGCTTCAGATGTACAATATAATGATTCAACAATTCTATACATTACTCAGTGCCCATCATGACAGGTGTACTCCTAACTCCCTTCTCCTATTTCACCACCTCCCCTCTGGGAACCACCAGTTTGTTCTCTATAGTTGAGTCTATTTTTTGGTTTATCTTTTATTTCTTTGCTCATTTGTTTTGTTTCATAAATTCCACACCTGAGTAAAATCATATGGTATTTATCTCTCTATGACCGACTTAGCATCATACCCTTTAGATTCATCCATGTTGTTGGAAATGGCAAGATTTCATTCTTTTTTATGGCTGAGTAATATTCCATTATATATATATGTAGTGGTATGAAAGATTTAGCTGCCCCCATTAGCATCTGTAAATTGTACTGTGTTTTCCTCCAGGTTTGAGATAAGAGTCACACATCATGAAGAAAACTATTGGGTTCTAAAATGTATCTAACATTCCTTTCTGGTTTTTGTACTCAGAACCTAAATCAAACATATTCTTATAGGACACACATACCTTCTGTTACATGAGCCATACCCAAACACACTGTCCCTTTTCAGCTATGAAATGAACTCTCCAAACACACAAGCAACAGGAAGCTCATGGACCTAGCAAACTGTATCAAAGGAAGTCCCAAGGAGGTGTTGTTCTGGGAGCATGAGGACTTTATTTTTGTTGTTCTTTGCTGCATCTCGGTGCCTATCATAATACCTTTTTTTCTTAACTGCTCAGTATTTGTTTATTTATAAAGTTACTTCCAAAAAATGTTTCACATAAATAGTTCTAAATAAGATTTGTCATAATATACTCTTGTGTGCTGCAAAGCCTCTCTCCAGAGCCAGGGACAGATGCTGTGGAGGATTTCTGGGAAGCCCTGCCGTCTCAGTAGCGTGGAACAGAGACACCCCGTGCGGAGTTTCTCCTGCTTTTCCTGCGGCACCTGCTCTGCTCCGGGTCAGCTCTCCACCTGGACCTGCAGGTCTGTGAGCGTGCCCTGCTCAGAACCGGCTGCCCTGGCAGGTGGCACTGTGGGAGGAAGCCCCTCCACAAGGATTGATGACATGAGTGACTATATAAATGAATTCCCTCTCTCTCTCTTTCTCTCTCTCTCTCTCACACACACACTTATTTGTCTTTGGTCTCACCATTCACTTTTTCTTCTGTTTCTTCCTTTTTAGAATTATCCTGTCAACAAACTCTTCACTAAAACCTCTTGATGTACTGACATCTGTGAGAGTCGAGGGGGGAGAATAAAGAAGGAGTTACAAAATATAGTTCTCATGACTGAGAAGCCTGTGATCGAATAGGGCCAGTACATATGAGCAAGGCACGAGAATGAGAACCAGGAAGCTTTCTGCACCACATCACACTGTTTGGAAACTAATGAGAAAGAGCGAGCGAGTAGCCGGATGGAAGCTGGAGGACTGCCCCCTGTGGGCCTACACAAAGCACTGGGGCTTTGGGGGGTGGAGGAGGTCAGGGGGAGAGCTGGCCTGAGGCAGAATCTTCACAAAAGTTTTCTGGGGGAACCAGAGTTTGAGCAAGTCGCTGGTGGAGGCCTCGCTGTCCTAACCAGCTGCTAATGAGAAAGCGGCTCTTTGATTGCAGAAGAGGCTGCTGAGAGAGCACAAGGGCTTAACAGTTGCAACTGAGCTTCTGCAGATGCGTTCTCTAAGGAGTGGAAAACTCCGTTCCAGACCCAAGAAGGCAAGAAGGGTGCCCATATACGTGAACAGGAAAATTGTGGCAAAAAAAAAAAAAAGCCAATAATACAATGATGGAAATCCTCAGCTTTGCGTCCAGGGAAAGCTTGGTTTAGCAATCACTGTGAGCCAGTGGAACCGACTCAACCAACGTCAGCAACTTGAAGACATCTGGTCTTTATTTTTGGACTTTTGTACACTGAGCAGGATTATGGTTGTATGATGTAGAGGCCATTTAGATATGTCAATCTACAGAGTGTCTTATAATAGGAATCCCTCACACTTAGAATAGAACTCCGTTCTCCAAAGTCTCCTTGAGATTTTCACGTATTAACTCTTTATCCCCCAGCGGGACTTTCTGAGGCAAGCTACTTGAGAGAGTTGTTTTTCACAGAGAAATTGGGTTATGGAGTAGTCATGTAGGGTAAGGTAACCTAAGATTTGGTGGAGCCCCAGGGTCTTCAGCATCCCATGATTGCCAAAAATAAGCCTTCTGTTCCCCCCTGCTAAGCCCCTTGGCCTTCATTTCTTTTCTCCCTGCTTTGCTTTCTCCCTGGCTTCTATCCTTGGTCATCCTCTAGCTGGGCTTGTTCTAAAAAAAAAAAAAAAAAAAAAAAAAATTACCCGTCTGGTAAAGTCATTGATGTTTTCTTTCCAACTACTGCCCTTCTCATCCAATGGCCAAGGACCTGAGGCCTCCCCCAAGCCCAGTTCTGTCTCTCATATTCCTCCTCTTCTCCCACCCTCCTGTCCCTGTGACTCCTAACCTTCCTTTCTTCCCTCCTGTTAACAGCTGTGTTGAGTTCGGTCGCCCACGGCTGATCGGTGATTGGCTATTTTAGATGGTTTATTTGTAGCAAAGCGTTACTGGCCTAAAACATGGCTTAAAGGCTTCCTCCACCAGATAACATTTACATTTTCATTGCGGATTCAATGTCAAAGAAGTCATTTGAGGATTCCTGCACTTTGGCAGTCTTGGCCCTTGATTTTCTCCTGTCTGGCTGCCCACAGAGCTCACCTTCAGAGCCTGCACCTGCTCTCAGGTTATGGCTCCTGCAAGCTGGTTGGGCTTCTCTTTCTCACATTCCAGTGTTTTCAGTTGATGCGGCGTCTTTTAATGTTTGAGGAGCAAAGGACACAAGAAGAGACAGGTAGCAGGAAGAGGAAGAAGGAACATTGCAAAGTGAATAAAGGGCCAACCTCCAGCTGAGGTATCTAGTCTGTGGAAAGACCTGTTGGGTCCCAGGGATATTGTTGTCCATTAAAAAAATCCATAGGCTTTTTAAAAATGCATTTTCACCTCAATACAGCAGGAGCAACTGCTGGGCCGTGCAACTCTGGAGGATTTATGGCTGGTGAGGGTTAATGGTTTGAGGAGTTACTCCTTTCTGTCCCTCATTAATCCACAGGAAGCTCCTGTGCTTAGGTCGTGATTCGGCTCCAGGAGGGTCACAGAGGCACCCGCGTGCCCGCCCCAGCCTCAAGGTGGCGGCAGAGGCCACTGGCCCCTGGCCCCCAGCTCCACCGTGTCTCTCAGAGCCTGCGTTCGTGACTGGCCGCCACCCTCCCCCTGCCCGTGGCGTTACAGAAAGTTGAAAAAAGACAAAACTGTCCTCTGCTGAGAAAGAGGAAGGTGAGTGTGATCCTCCTCACGTAGTGCGGGACAGAGGAAACTGGTTGACGAAGGGACAGAGACAGTCTCTCAGCAGTTACAGTATGCTCTCTGATGGTCAGAGGCCGCAGTGGTTACCAAGTGTTCTGTGACTGTCTGTCCCGCCTCTCTCCTTCCACCGACCTGAGTTGGGTCCTAAGGCACTAGTGCTGATACCAGGGACACAGCCATTAACAAGAGCCACAAGGCCCCTGTCTACACGTCTTCGTCTTCTTTTTTTTTTTTTAAGATTTTATTGATTTACTTGAGGGAGAGTGAGAGAGAGAGAGAGAGAGAGAGCCTGAGCAAGAGGAGGGACAGAGGGAGAGGGAGAAGAAGACTCGGGGCTCTATCCCAGGACCGCGGGACCACCTGTAAGCCGAAGGCAGACACTTAACTGACAGAGCCACCCAGGCGCCTCCCGCAGGTTTTCTACATTTTAGTGTGTGTTTGGGACATGTGAGTGAGAGAGGGCCTGACAATAAACAAATACGCATATTTAATCTTTCTACAACACTGTGTCTCAGGTAGGACAGGTATGCCTGTACCCATTTCATAAATGGGAGATCTGAACCTTCGAAGAGGTCAAGTGCTTGAGGTTTTAGGGGAACTGGTTTATGCATGCATTTGCTCATTGATCAGGTGGATTCACTAGGGGCCTGCTATGTTCCAGATCATCTCCTAGGCTTTTGAAATGTGAAGATGACTAGGGTCTGACTTGCCTCCCAGGGCTCACAGTGTAACAGGAAGAGAGCCACAAAAACACATTTCAATGTAATAACTGCTGTAGCAGGGCCTGTGCTTGCAGAGTGGGGCCTTGGAGGAGGAGGCCCTGCACCTGCCTGAGGAAGTCAGGGATGCAGGAGACAGAGCTGGGCCCGACACAAGTGTGAGGCTACCTCCTGCTAGTGGCATGCAGAGAATGTGCTCAGCAACACTTGTTGCATTGAATTGAACCAGCTCTTCGAGGTCTGGCTTCACTATCTGGTCTAAAAAGAGTCCCCAGGCCATCAGAAATATTCAAATTAAGCAAAAAAACAAAAACAAAAAACCTCTTCTCATTCCAAACTGACAAAGAAATCGGTCACTGCACTTTCGTTCAGGCTCCCTGCTTTTATGTGATTAATTAAAAGCTGAGTAGCTGCTAAGTTGCAAGACAAATGGCAAAGTATTTATATCTTATTTATTAATGTAGAATGTCCAAAAACTCTTGTAAGAGTCTGCTGCATCCCCTCCCCTCATCATTCCTGCATAGCTACCCCGCCTCTGTTAGACTGGTCTTAATTATAAAGTGCTTCTGCCCATCCTCAACCATAGCAGTGTAGAAGGAGCCATGAGAACAAACTCCGGAAACACGGGCTTGTGTCCTGAGCCCACCATTAGCTAAAAATCTGACCTTGTGTAGGGTCCCTTAATCTCTTGGTGTCTCTGTTTCCTAAGCCATCAGTGTGATCATGATGCCTGTCTTACCTTATAACATGAATCCTTCTGAGGATCAAAATGGTTACAACATGTGACAGAGATTAAGGAGCAAAACACTCCGTACGTGTTAGGGGATGTCATTTGCTATTACTGTAGCAGGCCTACTGACAGAGAGAATGCTAGACGCTTGCTAACTTAGTTTGGTTTCTGGTGTGTGCAAGGGCGTATCAGACTTCTCATATTCCTTTGGTGTCAGAGGGCTGGGATGTGGCCCTGGCAGCTGAGGGCAAATATCCCACTTCAGCATTCTCCCCGTCCAAGGGTCGGCTTCCCCCTTAAAGGCTCAGTTTCCCCAGTCCAAGAAATTAAAACAGATTCTCATTTTTCTTTGATAAGTGACGACCCCTGGCTGCCTTGTCTCCTTTTAGGCTTGCAGCTGCTTCCATGAGCTGGCAACTCCAGTTCTCCTGGGCTTTGGCCAGGCCTGCACAGGAAGACCGTGGAGATTAGGATGAGGGTTATTCACATCCTCTGCAGACACCTTCTCCTGTTCGGTGTCTGCTTGGCTGGCATTACAGGGAGAGGGAGCGCGGAGCATGGGTGTGGAGGGGGTGCAGGAAGGAAGGGATGGGTAGTGAGAGTTCTCTTGCCAAGCTCACAGGGTTCTAGGAGGAAAAGTGGGTTGAGGGGGAAAGCAGAGATGGAGGATGTAATCACCAGAGCCAGATATTTTATTTGAATAGACAGGAGAGATAATATTTATTTATTTCTATACATAGAGTGATCATGTGTCCAGATAAAACATTGAGACTGTGGGCCAAGATCAAACAGGTGTATGTGTGACAACAACAGGACAGTATCATCTGAATGTAGACTGGGAACATTCTGGAAGAGTGTTCTCTTCTATCTATGACCTCATACCCTTGAAGGATTTCAAAGTTCCTGCGTGTAGGTTTGCTCTGAGGCACAAGTGGGATGTTTGTGTTTAGGATCTTTCTACCTATCCCTCTTTTCTTTCGTTCAACAAATACTTAGTGAGCACCTACAATATGTGGGGCCAGGAGCAGCTTCATGGGCACGGAATCTGTGCAGTTGCAACACAACCCCACCCTTAGGCCAGTGGCTTAATGTGCTACTGCTGTCATCTTCAAATTTGTAATGTTTCTTCCACAAGGGCTCCTGAAGTTTGATTTTGCATTGGGCCCCATAAATTACGGGGCTGGTCCTGTGTTGCATACCATGTTAGGTGTTGGAGATACAAAAGTGAAAAGACAGGTTTTTTTCCCTTCCTGTCACCAGCTTGCTGCCCAGGCAAGACCCCAGGTGTTGGACGTGGTTCTTCATGCAGTCATCTGCTCAGTGCTGTTAGCTGAGTATGAAAAGTTTCTCCTTAATTAAGTCACTAGAAAACATTACAAATTACATCAATATTTTCCTTGTTATAACAGTGGTTGAAATTACCATAGAAAATTAGGACTATGCAAAAAAAAATGAAGAAAATATAAAGCAATCTCTGGTCCCATCATCCATATGTGGTAGTTAGCTCTGGGTGGTGGAGTATTAGCTGTTTTCAATTTTAATTATTCTTATTTATATTTATATTCTTATTTATTAATTTTTAAAAAGATTTTATTTATCTGAGAGAGAGAGAGAGAGAACACAAGTAGGCAGAGCAACAGGCAGAGGCAGAGGGAGAAGCTGGCTCCTCGCTGAGCAGAGAGCCCGATATGGGACTCGATCCCAGGACCCTGGGATCATGACCTGAGCCGAAGGCAAACGCTTAACTGACTGAGCCACCCAGATGCCCCAATTCTTATTTATATTTTTAAACAAAGGTAGGATCCCACTGTGTTTGCAATTTTATAACCCCGCCTTTTCACTTAAAATTGCATTTTGGCTATTTTCCATATCATTAAATAATTTCTAAAAACATGGTGTTTTATGTTGGTAGCATTTATCACATGGATGGGCCCTGATCTATTTTCTTCTTTTTTGAAGACCTCTAGGTTGTTTCCAATTTTTAGCTGAGATAAATGTCACTTGGATGGATATCCCTGTATATAAATGTTTGTCTGCTTCCTTGGTTATTTTCTTGGGATAAGTGTCAAAAGGAGGAATTTCTGGCTAAAGGGTATGGAGAGTCATAGCACATATGCAAAGTGTCTTCCAGAGGATGGTGACAACTTCTAGTTTCAGCAGGATGTGAATAAGAGGACTTATTTCACAAATCTCCCAATACTGGCTATTTTTATTTTCTAGAACGGTTGGTTGTCCAAGTTGACTGGTGACAGCATTTCTTTGATTACTTATTAGACTGAATAGATCTTGCATGTATTTTTGGGCACATATATTGCCTCTTTTATAAAGTGTCCAATCACAACTTTTACTTACTGTTTTATCAGAGTGCTCCATGTTTTCTTGGTATCTGTAAGTTAGTTATCTTTTAACTATCTTAGTTTTTTTAAAAACATATTAGAGAACATGCAGAATTAGGTAAAAGTGGCTGATAATAAATGCATTTTTAACATGTTATCTCTGCTGAAGATTACCTTCATGAATTCTTTAAAATTGAGGAATTATTTTCTCTGTAAAAACTTTGGTGGTGTGGCACCTGGGTGGCTCAGTCGATTGGGTGTCCAACTCTTTTTTTTTTTTAAAGATTTTATTTATTTATTTGAGAGAGAGAGAATGAGAGATAGAGAGCACGAGAGGGAAGAGGGGCAGAGGGAGAAGCAGACTCCCTGCTGAGCAGGGAGCCTGATGTGGGACTCGATCCCAGGACTCCAGGATCATGACCTGAGCTGAAGGCAGTCGCTTAACCAACTGAGCCACCCAGGCGCCCTGGGTGTCCAACTCTTGATTTAGGCTCAGGGCATGATCTTGGGGTCCTGGGATGGAGTCCCACATTGGGCTCCATGCTCAGCGGGGAGCCTGCTTGAGATTCTCTCTCTCCCTCTTCCTCCACCCCTCTCCCCTGTTTGTGTTCGCTCTCTCTCTCTCTGTCTACAAATAAACAAACAAACAAAAAACGCACAACCCCCCCCCCCCACACACACACACATAAAACTTTGGTGGTGTTCAATATGGGAATGAGTTCCTGCAAAGGAAATGAAATTCCTGTAATGGTAAGAATTTCCTGTGAAGGCTGAATGAACATCTGCCAAGAGTGATGCCGATGGGATTCTTGCACCAAATGAGAGGTTGGGCTGACTGGATGATGTCCATCATTTTTCACTCTCTTTCTCTAATTTTAATGGCAAAATTTCAAATACCATTGTCTATCTGGTGAGGGCCCTTCCAGTTGTAACCCATGAGTAGTTACATGCAGGTACGTTCAGGCCTTCCTGGGCCAAGTAAGTTATTGTGTTAAAGAACAGTATATTATCTGAGAGAAAATGAGAATAAGTTCCAAATGGTATGATCAAGAGGACCACACTGAAGTATTCTAGGGAGTAAAAGAGAAGGGATCTTATGAGGGCTGTAGAATCAGGGAAGTCTTCCTGGAGGGAGTGAGCCTGGAGTGAATCAGGCTGTGCACTAGAGAGGGTGTGAAGTCTTTCCAGGCACAGAAAACATCAGTATGACTTGTTGTGGGCTATGAACCCTTTCGAGGGGTGGCCCTGTGTGTTTGTCACCAGTCAAATCTGGGTAGAGGAGGACTGATCATCCTGAACGCCAGAAATTCCTTGGAACAACAAGCAAGGAAGAATGTTTCCAGAGCTAAGGGAAATTCCAGTTGGGGATTCCACAGTGAAATTCTGGTGTTAGGCTCATCTATTTTGTTTAGAAATCCTAGATCATATTTCGTAGCTCTGAGACCTTGTTGGAGGCCATCATTCTGGAATAAATCCAAATGGGCTATGAGTTTTTCTCTTCCTTTCTTTTCTCAGTTGTTTGCTCCTGAACTTTTATTCTCATTGCTGAGCCTGTTGGCAGGTCGGGTGAGTTGCCGAGAGTAGCAGTTACCTTGCAGGAGGGTGAGCTTCAGCTTCTCCATCTGAACTTTAAGAAGCTGCTTTGGCATTTGGAAACAACAATGGCACAAAGTTGGGTTCTGTTGTAAGGGAAGGAGCCTTGGCACCTGCACTGTCGGTGTATCAAGGACAGCCTGCACCTTGTTTACTGAGTTAATGGAGCAAGGTGCTAGTGAGGCTAAGGTGCTGGGTTCAGTTCTCACTTGACTCAGTTATCTTCACTCTGTTCCACAAATGGTCCTAAATTATACTCCCTAATCTGATCCTTCAGTTTACAGTCAGTAGTTTGGACGGAGAGGTGTAGGTGCTTTGGCACAAACCACTTTCTCATCTGTGCCTCACAACTGAGATGTAGACACATAGTTCGTATCCCATGAATCTATTTGATGAGTTTTTATTCATCTCAAGTTCGATGTACTGGGAGCTGTGCTAGGTGCTGAAAGTGCATATTTAATTAAGGTGCTCTCTGTCCAGTGATAAATATGTGAAGGACAGCATTGTGAGACCCAAGAGGGACGGGCTGGAGGATAGGTGGCAGCAAGGGATGTGAGATCAGGGCTGACCATTATAAAGTGGACAAACTGTAATAAATGGGGGACAATCCGAAAGGTCACACTATCCTAAAACCCCATTTCTCTCAAGGTTTGTGGATTTCAAGTAGCTTCCAAATTGGTTTTGCTGAGTTCCCTTTTGGAATATCTGAGTAAGCACCAGAAAGGAAGGTGATGTTTAACTCAAGCCAGTGAGATTCTCCCATCCTAGATGTCTCTTGGCCATCACATTCCACTCTCAAATGACCCTTTACAGAGAGCTTCAGGTTGAGTTTTTCCATGGTACTAAAAGGTTTTGCTGATGCAGGAAGAGTATTTGAATGTTTAACCAGCACCAGGAAAAGCAAAGCAAATCTGCTTATTAGTCCCTGCCGCTTTTAGGTCTACCTATCACTAGTGAGGGATGTCAGTCAGCAGAGCAAATTCTTATTGCCAGCTCCTTGTGGACACACTTCCAGGTGTACGGTCCCATCTCTCCTGTCCTCCTTGCTAAGGACCTTGGGATGTAGTCATGGAGGTTCACATACCTAGTTCAACTCCAACCCTCTTGTAGGTGAAGTGGGTTTGGAAAGAAGGAGTTCTAGAGGCCACATCTGCATGGGGCACTTTCTGTGTTCTCTTGTTCCTTCCCATCTGCCATCATTCACAGGAAGAGGTAAACTGATTGTACAGTCTGTTAGTCCATTGGTCACTTAGGTGCCTGCTTCCTTCTCTCGTCCTGCTTCCAGTTTATGACCTTTTTCAAAAGGGAGAGGTTCCTGGATGGAGGGGTATATGAAGAATGTTGATCCATTGCCCCCATGGGTACTTTGGGACATATATCCATTAAAAAGCTTTACCTTAATAAATAATATTAACAATATTTATGGAACATATACTCTCTATTAGGTACTTTGTTTGGCAACTGAAACACATTATCTCATTTAAACACACCAGTCCCATTAGGCAGGAACAATTATTATTCTGTTTTAGGGATGAGTAAAGTGAAGTGTAGAAGACAATAATTCATGGTGGTTAGCAGATGGAACAATCAGGAGTCAAGTCCGGGTTTGTCACTTCAAACTCCATTTCTAACCGTTTCTAACCATTCCACCTCCAAATACCTTCAGAGACCGTATATACGCTCAGCATCTTGCTTATCAGAACAACATGGAAGGAACAGTGTTGGTCTCAAAAGTGTTTCTTTCTGCTCTAATTTCCTTGATAAGCACCAGGTCTTTTTGGCCAGAAAGCACTTCTCTTTCATCAACTCCTTGTGGCTTTTAAAAAGCCTAACTGTTGAAAAAGTACTTTTCTATTGGGAGGAAAAAAAAAGCCATTTGTGACCTCCCTCTGGTATCCACCGAATGCACTAGTCCCTCCTTCCCTTCTCCCTCCCTCTGGTTTTCTCTCTCACTTCTGTGAGTGGAAGGGTTCAAGCTTTGGGCGTGGCCTGCAGGCGCGAGCTATAACTCATGCCGCCCTCTGGCTCCCCTATGAACATAGTTGTGATGATAAATGATGAATGGTCCAGGACTAATTGCATCGTGGGGAGAAGTGGGTACAGCAGCTTTTTGGCAGGGCTCTTACTGTGGGTGGCACCTTGGAAAGAGCTGTCTGGAAGGATTACGTTAGCAGTTGCTCGCAGTTGCGTTCTTTCCGCCCCTTTCCGGCCGGCGCGGGAGAACATCTCCCAATAGCAAAGGGAAAAAACGCTGACGATGGTATTTCTTGGGAACTGGCCCGAGTGTGAGAACATCCATAGGGCCAAAAGTCCTGAACTGTTTCACGGTGAGACTCCGCTCTCACCTCGCAGGCGTGGGATGGCCCCACAGACTTCAGGCCTCTGCAGATGGCCCCCCCAGTTCCTGTAATCCTGCCTGTGTCAGAGGCCTGGGCCCAGCCCGCTTGTATGTTCCACCTCCAGATGCAGATGATCCGGGCTCTCTGCTCTCAGTCCTGCAGCCCTGATGATCTTCACAGGTCCCTGCAGGGGAAGCTGCCAGCGACTTGCAGGGGTTTGTTATGGGCTCCAGGAAGGGACTTTGCCCTCCCAAATCCTGTCCAGAAAACATGGAATTTCTCTAACAGGAGGCACAACTTTCAGTGTAAATTCCCAACTACAAATGCTAACTGAAATTCGCACTCACATGTAAATGTAAATGAGAAGCACCCCACTCCAGCTGCGAGCAGGAAGGTCCTGGATTGCTGAGGTGGAGGTGCCAGAAGATGCTGAATGAAGCTCACTCCCACGACCACAGCACAAGGACATTGAGAAGGGGCAGCTTGTGCTGACTTCTCCTGCTGCCCCATGTGGGCACATGTTTCTGTCCACTTCCTCTGCTCACCAGAGGCCCTGGTGGGTGAGGGGTAAGAATTCTCCCTTCTGCCCTCCCTTCAATGGACAGCGGTATCAGACTGTCTCTTCAGTTTCCTAATGAAGATGTCTCAGCATTCATCCACACTTTTCCCCTGTCCTTTCTAGACCCGAAAGCTGGAAAGGCAAACCAGAGGGACACGTTCTAGATTAGGGGGAGAGGAAAGGGATCAGGTCAAGAGATAGCAGTCAAGAGAAGTGGGGCTGGCGCCAGCTAAGCTCCACTGAACATTCTGAGGAAAGGGAAAGAGAGCTAAACTGAGAAAAAGAGTGCTTCCTCTGAAGGAAGACTTCTTGTCCGTGCAGGCAACAAAACAGAAAATGCAGAGAAATAGTCAACTCCCAATGAAAATGGACCAGAAGCAAAAAAAAAATGTGAAATAAAAACACAACCATTTTTAAAACAACACAACAATTCCAAAAATACTTTGTGCTTATCAGCTTTGCAGCAGCCTTCCTCAAGTGGCGTCTCCTCTAATCACTGCAGGATCTGATTTCTAATCTGGACACCACTGCGCTGGGTCAGTGACTTTTGGGGGTGTGTGTGTGGGGGGGTTAAAAGAGTAAAATCTGGCCTCATGGTTTAGCTTCAAGTTCCCAGGGGCTTATCGGGTCAAAAAGTACACCCTCAGAATGTGAGGGGCTGTTGATTCTAGGATCCAGTTTGTCTTCTCCAGCTTTTAAGGATTGTTGGCCATAGCTGGTGAATGTGTCTTTTTGGGTCAGGTTTATGCCTAAGCCAAGGAGAGCATGGGAAGGGAAGGGTTTGTTACTTGGCACAATAAGAACCCATGTGGAGCGGTGAAAAATGGACAAAGCTTAGGAAAGGAGAATTATGGGTGGTCCTGAGCTTGCTTGGTTCAGGCTAGAGGGATTTGAGGTGTTCCTCCAAATGGATGAGGAGCTCAAGCAGGGTTTCTGGGGACTTATTTTCCTCTAAGCTAATTAAATTTTTATTCTTAACTTTCATTTTCCCTGCCTTTGAAGACCCAGTTCAAGATTTCCCACCTCTGGAAAGCCCTCTCCAGATACCTCAGCTCATTTGGTGGTGTGTGTGTTTGGGTGTGTGTTTAATTAAAGCTTTAAAAAAAAATATAAAATAATCTGTCCAAAGAAAACATACAGACGGCCAATAGCCATGTGAAAAGATGCTCAACATCACTCATCATCAGGGAAATGCAAATCCAAACCACAATGGGATATCACCTCACACCTGTCAGAATAGCTAAAATCAACAACCAAGAAACAACAAGTGTTGATGAGGATGTGGAGAAAAAGGAACCCTCATGCACTGTTGCTGGGAATGCAATCTGGTGCAGCCACTCTGGAAAACAGTATGGAGATTCCTCAAAAAGTTAAAAATAGGACTACCCTATGATCCAATAATTACACTACTGGGTATTTATTTAAAGAATACAAAGATACTAATTCAAAGGAATAAATGCGACTCTGTTTATAAAAGCTTTACCTACAATAGCTAAGATATGGAGGCAACCCAAGTGTCCATTCACTGATGAATAAAGAAGATGTGGTATAAACTTACAATAGAATATTAGTCATAAAAAGACTGAAACCTTGCCATTTGCAACTACATGGTTGGAGCTAGAGAGTATTATACTAAGTTGAAATAAGTCAGAGGAAGACAAATACCATCACTGATATGTGGAATTTAAGAAATAAAACAAATGAGCAAAGAAAAAAAAGGGAGACAAACCAAGAAACAGACTCTTAGCCATAGCAAATAAACTGATGGTTACCAGAAGGGAGGTGGGGAAGGGGTAAAATATGTGATGGGGATTAAAAAAAATAATAAAATAAAACACAAATACAGAAAACCATACAAAACAAATGCAGGACTTAATGGATTGTTACAGGGCAAGCACCTATTTAACCATCACCCAGATAAAGAAAGAGAACTTTGTCAGCCATGTTGGAAGCCCTCCAGGTGTCCTGTCATGATCACAAGTCTCTCTATCCCTGAAAGTAACACCTATGCTGACTTCTAGAGAAATCACTTCCTCCTTTTTTTTTTTTTCTTAATGGGTGGGAGGTATTACTACCAAAGTGGCATCTCTAAACATTATAGTTTAGTTTTGCCCATTTTAAAATCTTTAAAATCTCTTTAAACCTATAGTTTTCTCCTCTAAACTTTTCTCTTCCATATAGCTGATCTGTTGAAAAACCAGGACATTTGACCTACAGTTTCTCGTAGTGTGGTTGTTGCTGACTGCACACTCCTGATGCAGTCCAACAAGTTCTCCGTTTCCTGCAAAATGGCAGCTGGATTTGGAGTCTTCCAAGTCAGGCTCAATCCCTTTGGCAAGATGATGGGTGATACATTAGGAAGTATATAATGTCTGGTTGTCTTCTTTGTTACTTTAGCAGATATTGATACTCAGGGTCTAGATCCAACAATTTATTTTGAGCTGCAGAATATTGTTTTTCTTGTATTAGTTAGAATATATCTATAAAAAGATACTTTTCTTTATCTATTTGTTTTATTAGTACAATTCAGATAGGAAAGGTGTTAAGTAAATGCTTCATTCTTTCCTTTATTTACTAGATGGGACAATGATGAATGTTTCCTGTCATCCTCGTAAGATGCCTTTTCATTTTAATTATCATGAACTCATGTTTCCATGTATTCATGCATGTATTCAACATACCCAATGGGTTTTAAGCAGTTGTAATAATTATTACAGCTCAATTTATCCCATCTTTTGTCAGTGAAACATCTTCCATTGGCACTTGAAGCCTTTGTCAAGACCCTAGTAGTCTTTGATGGCTTCCTTGCTGCCTAATGGCAAGATATTCTGTGCTCATCTTGTACCTTTCCTGCTTTGGACCTGGAATTTGCCATCTCTTCAAGAATCCCTGGTTTATTTTGGTAGGAAATGGTATTTTGGAAGCTCAATCCAAACACAAAGTATGCTCATTACTACTGTGTTTCTAGGCCTCTTTAGTGGACACAGTGGGGAAATAAAAGAGCTATGTATTTTAAAAGATAAAATGCCTCATGAGTTCATTTTGATACCTTTAATTCAATTTTGGTACTAAAGTTGTTTTTTTTTTTTTTTTTACAAATACAACAGGCTCAGAACACCAATCACCAATGTGATTGCTAAGAGTTAGATTTTTTTCAAAAGAGACAAACCAAGAAACAGACTCTTAACTATAGCCAACAGACTGATGGTTACCAGAGGGGAGGTGGGTGGGTGGGGGTTGGGTGAAATGAGTGATGAGGATTAAGAGTACACTTACATGATGAGCACTGAGTAATATATAGAATTGTTGAATTGCTATATCGTACACCTGAAACTATATGTTAACTATACTTGAATTAAAATTTTAAAAATCTATTTTTTGGGGAAAAAAAGAGTAAGTTTTTTTCATCTGCCCTCTGCATTTGCCTCATTTTTGGGGGGTGTTTTTAAATTTTTAATAGACTTTATTTTCTAGAGCAAATTTAAGTTCACAGCAAAATTGAGCAGAAGGTATAGGGACTTCCCATTAACCCCCCTGCTCCCACTTACATACAACCTTTCCCACTATCAACATCCCCTACCAGAGCAGCATGTTAGTTGCAGTTGATGAACCTACATTGACATATCATCATCAGTCAAAGTCCATAGTTTACATTAGGGTTCACTCTTGGTGTTAACCGTGTATGAGTGTGGACAAATGTGTGATAACATGTATCTGCCATTATAGTATCATACAAAACAGTTTCATTGCCCTAAAAATCCTCTGTGCTCTATTTATCCCTCCCTTCCACCTAACCCCTGATCTTTCTATTGCCTCCATAGTTTTGCCTTTTCCAGAATTTATATGGTTGGAATCATACAGTATGTAGCCTTTTCAGATTGGCTTCTTCCACTTAGTAATGTGCATTTAAGTTTCTTCCATGTCTTTTCATGGCTAATTGCTCATTTCTTCTTAGCACTGAGTAATATTCTGAGTAATTATCTGAGTAATTTGTCTGGATGTACCACAGTTTATTTATTCATTCACATACTGAAGGATATCTTAATTACTTCCAAGTTATGGCAATTATGAATAAAGCTGCTATAAACATCCATGTGTAGGTTTTTGTGTGGACATAAGTTTTCAATCCTTTTGGTAAATACCAAGCAGCATGATTGTTGGACCATATGGTAAGAGTATGTTTAGTTTTGTAAGGAATTGCCAAACTGTCTGTACCATTTTGCATTCCCACCAGCAATGAATGAGAGTTCCTGTTGCTCCACATCTTTGTTGGCATTTGATATCAGTATTTTAGATTTTGGCCATTCAAATAGATGTGTAGTGGTATCTCCCTGATGTTTTAGTTTTCAGTTCCCTAATGACATACAATGTTGAACATCCTTTCATATGCTTATTTGTCATTTGTTTTATTTTCCTCTGGTGAGGATTCTGTTCAACTCTTTGGCCCATTTTTTTTTTTTTAAAGTTTGAAACACAAAAAAGTAATGCTGCTATTTATATATACACATATAGGAAATTATAAAAGTATATAGCTTGTTATATACCAGCTTTAGGGCATTGGTTATATCTAGGATGGGAAGGAGGAAAAAGAGGTGGGGATGAGTCTCTAGCTATGACTTTAATGATTAATGTCTTAACAATATTTTATTAAATAAAATTATTTTTTCCTTTAAATTTTTTTATTGTTATGTTAATCACCATACATTACATCATCAGTTTTGGATGTAGTGTTCCATGATTCATTGTTTGTGCATAATACCCAGTGCTCCACTCAGAACGTGTCCTCTTTAATACCCATCACCAGGCTAACCCATCCCCCCACCCCCCTCCCCTCTAGAACCCTCAGTTTGTTTTTCAGAGTCCATCGTCTCTCATGGTTCGTCTCCCCCTCCAACGTCCCCCCCTTCATTCTTCCCCTCCTGCTATCTTCTTTTTTTTTCTTAACATATATTGCATTATTTGTTTCAGAGGTACAGATCTGTGATTCAACAGTCTTGCACAATTCACAGCGCTCACCATAGCACATACCCTCCCCAATGTCTATCACCCAGCCACCCCATCCCTCCCACCCTACCCCCACTCCAGCAACCCTCAGTTTGTTTCCTGAGATTAAGAATTCCTCATATCAGTGAGGTCATATGATACATGTCTTTCTCTGACTGACTTATTTCACTCAGCATAACACCCTCCAGTTCCATCCACATCGTTGCAAATTTTGGCCCATTTTCTAATCACGTTGTTTTTACCCACTTCTGAATGTGTGCCATGCTTAGGATTAGGGTGACAAGCAGGTGAATTATTCAGTATAAGCCTAAGCTGTATCCACCATGGACTTCTGATATTTGATGAATTGGTAGAACAGATAGCTAAAAGGTTATTTACATGTAGTGTTTCCAGAGGTGAATCCATTAGGGGCAATTCTGAAAATAATAAAGTGTGTATTTCTCCTATTTGTCTCATGTCTGGTTTCTACAGAGGCAGTTGGCTATAGTTAATAACTAAAAGGATGATTTCACTAACAACTATGTCCCAATAGTAAGGCTAGGCCAGGTTATGATGCAGTAACAATCAAGTGTGAAATTCCAGTAGCTTGATAACACAATAGTTTTTCTTTATTTTCTTTTTTTTAAATTTCCCTGATTAGAAGTTTATTTTTTTATTTCAAGTTTTTATTTAGATTCCAGTTAGCTAACATGTAGTGTTATATTAGTTTCAGTAGTAGAATTTTGTGATTCATCACTTATATACAAGTGCCCTCTTTAATACCCATCACCCATTTAACTCATCCCCCTGCCCACCTCCCCTCCAGTAACCCTCAGTTTGTTCCCTATAGTTAAGAATTTGTTTCTTGGTTTGCCTCTCTCTTTTTTTCCCCTTATGTTCATCTATTTCATTTTTTAAAATTATTTTTTATTTATTTTAGAGAGTAGGGGGGAGGGGCAGAAGGAGAGGGAGAGAGAGTCTTAAGCAGACTCTGCGCTGAGCCTAGAGCCCAACATGGGGTTGATCTCATGACCCTGAGATCATTACCTGAGCTGAAACCCAGGTTTGGACACTTAAGCAACTGCGCCACCCAGGCACCCCGTTCATCTCTTTTGTTTCTTAAATTCCACATATGGGTGGCTCAGTTGTTAAGCGTCTGCCTTCGGCTTGGGTCATGATTCCTGGGGTCCTGGGATCGAGCCCTACGTCAGGCTCCCTGCTCCGCAGGAAGCCTGCTTCTCCCTCTCCCACTCCCCCTGTTTGTGTTCCCTCTCTCGCTGTGTCTCTCTCTGTCAAATAAATAAATAAAATCTTTAAAAAAAATTAAAAAAATTCCACATATGAGTATGAGTGAAATCATATGGTATTTGTCTCTCTCTGCCTGACTTATTTCACTTAGCATAATACACTCTAGCTCCAACCTCATTGTAGCAAATGGCAAGATTTCATTCTTTTTTTATGGCCAAGTAATATTCCATCTTCTTTATCCATTCATCAGTTGATGGACATTTGGACTCTTTCCAAAATTTGGCTATTGATAATGTTTTATAAACATCAGGGTACATGTATCCCTTCAAATCAGTATTTTTTGTGTCCTTTGGGTAAATACCTGGTGGTGTAATTGCTGGTTCATAGGGTAGTTCTATTTTTAACTTTTTGAGGAAACTTCATACTGTTTTCCAGAGTGGCTGCACTAGTTTTTGCATTCCCACCAACAGTGTAAGAGGGTTCCCCTTTCTCCACATCCTCACCAACACCTGTTGTTTCCTGTGTTGTTAGTTTTAGCTATTCTGACAGGTATGAGGTGACATCTCATTGTAGTTTTTTGATTTGTATTTTCCTGATGATGAGAGATGTTGAGCATTTTTTCATTTGACCATCTGTATGTCTTCTTTGGAAAAATGTCTATTCGTGTCTATTCTGTCCATTTCTTAACTGGATTATTTGTGTTTTGGGTGTTGAGTTTGATAAGTTCTTTATAGATTTGTATACTAACCCTTTATCAGATATGTCATTTGCAAATATCTTCTCCCATTATGTAGGTTGCCTTTTAGTTTTGTTGATTGTTTCCCTTGCTGTGCAGAAGATTTTTATCTTGATGAAGTCCCAATAATTCATTTTTGCCTTTGTTTCCCTTGCCTCTGGAGATGTATCTAGTAAGAAGTTGCTATGGCCAATGTCAAAGAGGTTGCTGCCTGTGTTCTCCTCTAGGATTTTGATGGTTTCCTGTTTCACATTTAGGTCTTTCATCCATTTTGAATTTGTTTTTGTGTATGGTGTAAGAAAATGGTCCAGTTTCATTCTTTTGCATGTTACTGTCCAGTTTTCCCAACACCATTTGTTGAAGAGATTATCTTTTTTTCCATTGGATATTCTTTCCTGCTTTGTCAAAGATTAGTTGACCATATAGTTGTGGGTCCATTTCTGGATTTTCTCTTCTGTTCCATTGATCTATTCTGTGTCTGTTCTTGTGCCAGTACCATACTGTCTTGATGATTATGGTTTTGTAATATAACTTAAAGTCCAGAATTGCGATGCCTCCAGCTTTGCTTTTCTTTTTCAGGATTACTTTGGCTATTTGGGGTCTTTTGTGTTTCCATAAAAATTTTAGGGTAGTTTGTTCTAGCTCTGTGAAAAATGCTGTTGGTATTTTGAAAGGGATTACATTACATGGGTAGCCTGCTTTGGGTAGTATAGACATTTTAACAACATTTGTTCTTCCAATCCAGGAGCATGGGATGTTTTTCTATTTCTTTGCGTCATCTTCAATTTCTTTCGTAAGTGTTCTATAGTTTTCAGGGTATAGCTCTTTTACCTCTTTGGTTAGGTTTATTCCTAGGATTCTTAATGGCTTTTGGTGCAATTGTAAATGGGATTGATTCCTTGATTTCTCTTTGCTGCTTCATTATTGGTGTTTAGAAATGCAACAGATTTCTGTACATTGATTTTGTATCCTGTGACTTTACTGAATTTGTGTATCAGTTCTAACAATTTTTTGGTGAGCACAATAGTTTATTTCTTGCTCATTCTGTGTGTTCAGTGCCAGTTGGTGGGTGTTCCATTACCTCAGTCTTTGGGAACTCAGACTGACAAAGGTTCTACCATTTTTTGTTGTACTATCTGAAACACATGACCTTTTTTTTTGTTGTTGTTAGAGGAGAGATTCATGGAGGGTTCCATGTTGGATTTTCTGTGTTCTGGCCTGGAAGTGACACACATCCTTTCTATCTACAGTCCATTAACCAGCACTAGTCATATGGCTGCCTAACAACAAAAGGGCTGGAAAATGTGGGAAATAAGCTGGAATATTTGATGAGTACTCCTGTCTCTGCCATACTCTATCAGCCATTCTGAGATTAGTGGTAGTCATGACAGTGCCCACTTGGAGACTACAGAGTCCAGCAGGATATGCTGGTATCCAGTGGAATTAGAAGGGGTGCTCAGCAAGAGATTCCAGGGAATAGAGGGAAATGAGGACATCTAATTTCTATCCAAGGCTCACAAACTTCCTATTGTTATATTGCCTCACATAAAAGCTAAAATTGCTAACCCTTTTGATTTGCATAGTATAAAAGTGAGAGGAAGCTACTACCAGACAATGTGATAGTTTTCAAATCTGGAATATGAAAGAAGCCATAGGAATAGGAACTACTTGGTGACCCACCATGGTTCTGGAAGTAGCTGTGCTTTAAACCCCTAGGATTTTTTCCCTCTACACCTCTCCCCCCCCCTTTTTTTCCTGTGGCAAAATATACATAATATAAAGTTGACCATCTTAACTATTTTTAGGTGCATAGTTAAGTGGCACTAAATACATTCATACTGTTGTGCGACCATAACCACCATCAATCTCTATTACTTTTCATTATGTAAAACTCTTGAAAATTAAAAGTTTCAACATCTTGAAACATGTTGAAAGTCTGTACCTATTAAACAGTGCCTCCCCATTCCTCGCCCCCTACCCCCGAGTTTCTGGCAACCACCATTCCACTTCCTGGCCTCTATAATTTTGACTGTTCAAAGTAGATCATATAAATGGAGTCATACAGTATTTGTCTTGTTTTGTTACTGGCTTATTTCACATATTGTCATGTCTTCAAGGTTCATCTAATATTGTAGCAAATGTTGGAATTTTTTTCCTTTTAAAGGCTGAACAATATTCCATTGTATGTGTATACCATATTTTGCCT
The DNA here is from genome assembly GCF_037043125.1 of Eumetopias jubatus. Taxonomy (NCBI): domain Eukaryota; kingdom Metazoa; phylum Chordata; class Mammalia; order Carnivora; family Otariidae; genus Eumetopias; species Eumetopias jubatus. Next base: position 50,713,048 of record NW_028274818.1, on the reverse strand, counting down.
ATCCATCTATCAGTGGACATTTGAGTTGCTGTCCTGTTTTAGTTATTGTGATATTGCTGCTATGAATATGGGTATACAAATATCTCTGAGATCCTGCTTTCAATACTTTAGAGTATATATGCAGAAATGGAGTTGCTGAATGATATGGTAATTCTATTTAAAAATCTTTGAGGAACCACCATAGTGTTTTCCAAAGAGGTTGTACCATTTTACATTCCTATCAACAGTGCACAAGAATTCCAGTTTCTCTTCATCCTTGTCAGCTCCTGTTATTTAGTTTGTTTGATAGTACCCATCCCAGTGGGTATAAGGTGGTATTTCATTGTAGTTTTGATTTGCATTTTCCTAAAGATTAGTGAGGTTGAGCATCATTTCATGTGCTTAATTGACCATTTATTTATTTTCTCTGGGGGAAATGTCTATTCAAGTCCCTTGCTCATTCTGAAATCAAATTGTTTGTTTTTGTGTTGTTGATTTTTTGGAATTTTCTATATATCTTGGATATTAGTCCCTTATCAGATACATTATTTGTAATTATTTTCTCCCATTCTGTGGGTTACTGTTTTACTCTGTTGATATTGTCTATTGATGCACAAAATTTTTACATTTTCATGTTGTCTAATTTGTCCATTTTCCTTTTTTGCTTATGACTTTTGTATTGTATCCAAGAAATCATTGTCAAAATTGATGTTGTGAAGTTTTTGTCATATGTTTTCTTCTGACATTTTTATACTTTTAACTCTTACATTTATGTTTTTCATCCATTTTGAGTTAGTTTTATAAATGATGTTAGGTAATCTTCCAGTTTCACTCTTTTTCAGGTGGATATCTAGTTTCTCCAACATCATTGTTGAAAAAACTGTCCTTTCCCCAATGAATGGTATTGGTACCCTTGTCAAAAATCATCAGATCATACAATTAAGGTTTATTTCTGGGCTTTTTCTTCTATCTATTGGTCTATATGTCTGTTTTTTTATGCCACTGTTTTGGTTACTGTAGCTTTGTAGTAAATTTTGAAATCAGGGAGCGTGAGCTCTCTAGTTTTGTTCTTCTTTTTCAAGATTGTTTTGACTATTTGGGGTCCCTTGAGATTCTATATGAATTTTAGTATGAATTTTTCTATTTTTGCAAAAAATGTCTTTGGGATTTTTGATAGGGATTGCATTGGATCTGGAGATTGTTTTGAGCAGTACTGACATGTGAACAATGTTAAGTCTTCTACTCCATGAGGAGGGTATTTATTTCCTTTTATACATGTCTTCTCTAATTTCTTTCAGCAGTGTTTTGTAGTTTCATTGTACACCTCTTTTACCTCTTTGGTTAAGGAATTTCTAAGTATTTTATTCTTTTTCATGTTATTGTAAATGGAATTATTTGTAATTTCCTTTCTAGATTGTTTATTCTTCACGTATAGAAGTGCAGCTGATTTTGTGTGTTGACTTTCTTGCTACTTAACTGAATTCATTTATTAGTTTTAACAGTTTTTTTGTGGAGTTTTAAAAATTTTATACATATAAGATCATATTATCTGCAAACAGAAATAATTTTATGTTTGGATGCCTTTTATTTATTTTTCTTGCCTAATAGCTCCAGCTAGAACTTCCATTTCTATGTTGAAAGAAGTGATGAAAATGGGTTCCTTGCCTTTTTTTTTGATCTCAGAGGAAATGTTTTCAGTCTTTCATCACTGAGTATATGTTTGCTGCAGATTTTTCATTTATAACTTTTATTATGTTGAGTTTCCTTTTCATATTTTGTTGAATTTTTTTTCATGAAAGTGTGTTGAATTTTGTCAAGTGTGTTTTCTGCATCAGTTAAGATGATCATGTGATTCTTTTCCCTCTGCATTCCTCAGCATTTTCCTCTACATATTGATGTGGTATATCACATTGATGTACGTTGAAGCATCCTTGCATCTCAGGAATAAATCCCACCTGTCCATGCTGCTTAATCCTTTTAATATGCTGCTGATTTTGGTTTGCTAGTATTTTTGGAGAATTTTTGTATCAGTGTTGATAAAGGATATTGGTCTGTAGTTTTCTCTTCTTGCAGTGTCTTCGTCTGGCTTTGGTATCAGGGAATTAGAAAGTGTTCCCTCATCTTTTAAGTTTTGTAAATGTTTGATAGGGATTGGTGTTAGTTCTTCTTTAAATGTTTGGTAGAATTTGGCACATCTGGCTGGCTCAGTTGGTAGAGCATGTGACTCTTGGTCTCAGAGTCATGAGTTCAAGCCCCATGTTGATGGGCATAGAGCTTACTTTTAAAAAAAATGTTTGGTAGAATTCATCAGTGAAGACCAGAGCTTCTTAGGTCCAGGCCTTTTCCTCTTTGGGAGATTTTTGATTACTGATTCAAAATACTTATTAGGTGTAGGTCTATTTATATTTTCTATTTCTTCATAATTTAGTCTTTTTTTTTAAAGTTTTATTTATTCAAGTAATCTCTTCACCCAAGGTGGAGCTTGAACTTACGACCCCAAGATCAAGAGTTGCACACTGCTCTGACTGAGCCAGCCAGGTGCCCCTTCATGATTAAGTCTTGATAGGTTTTATGTTTCTAGGAAGTTATCCATGTCATCTAGGTTATCCAGTTTGTTGCCATACCCATGTGCATTGTATTCTCTTACAATCCCTTTATTTCTGTGGAATCAGTAGTAATGTCAATCAGTAAAATCATTTCTGATTTTAGTAATTTCAGTCTTCTCTCTTATTCCTTAGTCCATCTAGGTAAGGGTCTGTCAATTACGTTGATCTTTTCAAAGAACCAACTTTTGGTTTCATTGCTTTTCTCTGTTTTTTTTTTTTTCCTATTCTCTATTTCATTATCTCTGCTTTAATTTTTATTATTTCCTTCCTTTGCTAGCTCCTTCTGGGTTTAGTTTGTTCTTCTTTTTCTAGTTCTTTAGGTTGTACAATTTGGTTGTTGATTTGAGATCTTTTTTTAATATAAGCATTTAATATTTTAAATTTTCCCCTTAGTACTGCTTTTACTGTGTCACATGTTCTGACATGTTGTATTTTCATTTTCATTCATCTCTAGTATTTTCTAATTTCCCCTGCAATTTTTTTCTTTGATTCATTGGTTATTTAAGAGTGTGCTCTGTTTAATTTCCACAGATTTATGAATTTTCCAGTTTTGCTCCTGTTACTGATTTCTAACTTCAGCCTATTGTAGTCAGAGAAAATACTTTTTTTTTTTAAACTGTATGATTCCATTTATATGAGGTACTTAGAGTAGTCAAAATCATAGAGACAGAAAACAGAATTATGGTTGTCAGGGCCTGAGGGATGGGAGGAATTGGGAAATTATTGTTGAATACAGAGTTTCAGTTTTGCAGGATGAAAAAAGTTCTGGGAGGTTGTGGTAGTTGTATAACAATATGAATGTACTTAATGCCACTGAACTGTACATTTTTAAATGGTTAAAATAGTGAATTTTATGTTATGTGTATTTTACCACAATAAAAAATAATTAGAAAAAAATCTTAATACTTTAAATCCTATTTTTAGTTAACTTTCATTATTGATATAATCACAAAAATTTTAGTTGAGAGACGATAATAAGAGATATGCAAAAACAAAGGTATATCTCCCTACCCACTTAAGGCTGATATAACTTTCAGAGCAAAATAATGAGTTTATATGTGAAATTTTGAAATATAAATAATGCTCAAATCAATACTTTACCACATCATATTTAGAAGTAGAAATGTAAGCTCAGTTTGTTATAAATATGCTCTGTATTTAGATTTAAAAAAAAAATCCAGGATACTGGGGTACCTGGGTGGCTCAGTCATTAAGCATCTGCCTTCGGCTCAGGTCATGATCCCAGGGTCCTGGGATTGAGCCCTGCATCAGGCTCCCTTCTCTGTGGGAAGCCTGCTTCTCCCTCTCCCACTCCCCCTGCTTGTGTTCCCTCTCTCACTGTATCTCTCTCTGTCAAATAAATAAATAAAATCTTAAAAAAAAAGTCCAGGATATTGATTTACAGCACATATTTTCTAATTAAAGTACTAGAAAAACTAGCCTTATTATGACTTTATGCAGTGACAACTCTTTTTTCACTAATTAAAAAAATTTTTTAATTGAAGTATAGTTAATCTACAGTGTGATATTAGTTTCAGGTGTACTATATAATGATTCAATAATTCTATACATTTCTCAGTGCTCATCAAGACAATTGTACTCTCTTAATCACTATTATCTATTTTACCCCCTCACTGACCTCTCCCGTGACAACCACCAGTTTGTTCTCTGTACTTGAGTCTGTTTTTTGTTTGTGTCTCTTTTTTCTTTGTTTGTTCATTTGTTCTGCTTCTTAAATTCCACATGAATGAAATCATATATTTGCCTTTACCTGTCTGACTTATATACTTAGCAGTATACCCTCTAGATCCATCTATGTTATTACAAATGGGAAGATCTCATTCTTTTTCATGGCTGAGTAATATTCCATTGTATGTGTACATGCATGCGCATGGGTGTGCATCCGTGTGTGTGTGTGTGTGTGTGTGTGTATACCCCACATCTTTATTGATTCATCTGTGAGTGGACACTTAGGTTGTTTTCATATCTTGGCTATTGTAAATAATGCTACAATAAACATAGGGGTATATATCTTTTCAAGTTACTGTTTTCATTTTCTTTGGGTAAATACCCAGTAGTAGAATTATTGAATCATATTTCTGTTTTTTTTTAAGGTGGATGGAACTGGAGGGTATTATGCTAAGTGAAATAAGCCAATCCAAGAAAGACAATTATCATATTGTTTCACTCATATGTGGAATATAAGAATTAGTGCAGAGGATCAGAAGGCAAGGGAGAGAAAACTGAATGGAAAGAAATCAGAGAGGGAGACAAACCATGAGAGACTCAGTGAAACAAACTGAGGGTTGCTGAAGGGGAGGGGAGTGGGGGGATGGGGCAATTGGGTGATGGGCATTAAGGAGGGCAAGCGATGTGATGAGCATTGGGTATTATATGCAACTGATGAATTATTGAACACTACATCTGAAACTAATGATGTACTGTATGTTGGCTAATTGAATTTAAATTAAAAAAAATAAACTATTAAAAAAAAAACTAAAGTAGGATCCACACCCACTGTAGAACCCAGTGAGGGGCTTGAACTCACAGTTGTGAGATTGAAACCTGAGCCAAGATCAAGAGTCAGATGCTTAACCAACTGAACCACCAGGTGCCCCTCATATTTCTATTTTTAATTTTTGAGGAATCTCCATACTGTTTTTCACAGTGGCTGCGCCAGTTTGCATTCCCACCAACAGTGCATAAGAGTTTCTTTTTCTAAATATCCTTGTCAACATTTGTTATTTCTTTAAAATTTTTTTTATTTTGACCATCTGACAGGTATAAGATGATATCTCCTTGTGGTTTAATTTGCATTTACCTGATGATTAGTGATGTTGAGCATCTTTTCATGTGTCTTTTGGCCATCTGTATATCTTCTTCAGAAAACTGTCTATTCAGGTCCTCTGTCCATTTTTAAATTAGGTTATTTGGGGGTTTTTGGAGTTGAGTTGTAAAGGTTCTTTGTATATTTTGGATATTAACCCCTTAATGGATATATCATTTGCAATGTCTTCTCCCATTCAGTAGGTTGCCTTTTCATTTTGTTGATGGTTTCCATTGCTGTACAAAAGCTTTTTATTTCCATGTAATGCCAATAGCTTAATTTTGCTTTTGTTTTCCTTGCCTGAGGAGACAGAGCTAGAAAAATGTTTTTATTGCCAATGTCAAGGAAATCGCTACCTATGTTTTCTTCTAGGATTTTTATGGTTTCAGGTTTCACATTTAGGTCTTTAATCTATTTTGAGTTTTTTTTAGGTATGGTGTGAGAAAGTGTTCCAGTTTCATTCTTTTGCATGTAACTGTCCAGTTTTCCTAACACAATTTATTGAAGAGACTGTATTTTTCTCCATTGTATATTCTTGCCTCTTTGTCATAGGTTAATTGACTATAAAAGTGTGGGTTTATTTCTGAGCATTCTATTCTGTTTCATTGATTTATGTAGTTATTTTTGTGCCAGTACTGTACTACTTTGATTACTACAGTTTTGTAGTATAACTTGAAATCTGGGATTGTGATACCTCCAGATTTATTCTTTCTCAAGTTTGCTTTGGCTTTTTGGGGTCTTTTGTGGTTCCATACAAATTTTAGGATTGTTTGTTCTAGCTCTATGAAAAATGCTGTTGGTATTTTGATAAGAATTGCATTAAATCTTTAGTTTGCTTTGGGTAGTGTGGACATTTTAACAATGTTGGTTTTCCTAATTGATGAGCATAGAATGTCTTTCCATTTGTTTGTGTCATCTTCAGTTTCTCTCATCATTGTTTTATAGTTATCAGAGTACAGGTCTTTCATTCCTTGGTTCAGTTGATTCATAGATATTTTATTCTTTTTGGTTCAACTGTAAATGGGATTTTTTTCTTAATTTCTCTTTCTGCTATTTTGTTATTAGTGTATAGAAATAAAACAGACTTCTGCATATTAATTTTGTATCCTATAACTTTATTAAATTAATTTATTATTTCTAGTAGTCTTTTGGTGGAGTAGTTTTTAGGGTTTTCTATATGTGGTATCATGTCATCTGCAAATAATGAAAAATTTACTTCATTCCTACCAATTTGGATGCCTTCTCTTTCTTTTTTCTTGTCTGATTGCTGTAGCTAGTACTTCCAGTACTATGTTGAATAAAAGTGGTGAAAGTGGAAACCTTGTCTTGTTCCTGATTTTAGAGGAACAGCTCTCTGTTTTTTTTTTTTTAAGAAAAAGCTCTTTGTCCACTTTAAACATCACATTTTTTCAGTTTCATATGGTTTTACTGTTTTTCACCATTGAATATGATGTTAACTGTGGGTTTTTCTGATATGGTCTTTATTATGTTGAGGTATATTCCCACTAAACCTACTTTGTTGAGAGTTTTTATCATGAATGGATATTATACTCTGTTAAGTGCTTTTTCTGCATTTATTGCCATGATCCTCTGGTTTTATCCTTTCTCATTTACAAGAGAACCCAGAAATGGACCCTGTGATGTGATATATCATGTTGATTGATTTGCAAATATTGAACCACCCTTGCATCCCTGGAGTAAATCCCACTTGATTGGGTGAACGATTTTTTTTAAAAAAATTAACGTATAATGTATTATTTGTTTCAGGGGTACAGGTCTGTGATTCATCTGTCTTATATAATACATGGTGCTCATTACAACACATACCCTCCCCAATGTCCATCACCCAGTTACCCCATCCTCCCATCCCCCTCCCCTCCAGCAACCCTCAGTTTGTTTCCTATGATTAAGAGTCTCTTATGGTCTGTCTCCCTCTCTTGTTTCATCTTGTTTCATTTTTTCCTCTCTTCACCTATGATCCTCTGCCTTCTTTCTTAAATTCCACTTATCAGTGAGATCAGATGATAATTGTCTATCTCTGATTGATTTATTTCGCTTAGCATCATATCCTCTAGTTCTATCCACGTCTTTGCAAATGGCAAGATTTCATTTTTTGATGGCTGCATAATATTCCATTGTATATATATATACCACATCTTCTTTATCCATTCATCTGTTGATGGACACCTGGGCTCTTGACATAGTTTGACTATTGAGGACATTGCTGCTATAGACATTGAAGTGCAGGTGGCACTTTGGGTCACTACATCTGTATCTTTGGGGTAAATACCCAGTAGTGCAATTGCTGGGTCGTAGGGTAGCTCTATTTTCAACCTTTTGAGGAACCTCCATACTGTTTTCCAGAGTGGCTGCACCAGCTTGCATTCCCACCAACAGTGTAAGAGGGTTCCCCTTTCTTGGCATCCTCACCAACATCTGTCATTTACTGACTTGTTGATTTTAGCCATTCTGATAGGTGGGAGGTTATATCTCATTGTAGTTTTGATTTGCATTTCCCTGATGATGAGTAATGATGAGCATTTTTTCATGTGTCTGTTGGCCATTTGAATGTCTTCTTTGGAAAAATGTCTGTTCATGTCTTCTGCCATTTTTTGATTGGATAATTTGTTCTTTGGGTGTTGAGTTTGATAAGATCTTTATAGATTTTGGATACTAGCCCTTTATCTGATATGTCATTTGCAAACATCTTCTCCCATTCTGTCAGTTGTCTTTTGGTTTTGTCGACTGTTTCCTTTGCTGTTCAAAAGCTTTTTATCTTGATGAAGCCCCAATAGTTCATTTTTGCCTTTGTTTTCCTTGCCTTTTCAGACATGTCTAGCAAGAAGTTGCTGCCACTGAGGTCACAGAGATTGCTGCCTGTGTTACCCTCTAGGATTTTGAAGGACTCCTGTCTCACATTTAGGTCTTTAATCCATTTTGAGTCTATTTTTGTGTATGGTGTAAGGAAATGGGCCAGTTTCATTCTCCTGTATGTGGCTGTCCAATTTTCCCAACACCATTTGTTGAAGACACTGTCTTTTTTCCATTGGATATTCTTTCCTACTTTGTCAAAGATTAGTTGACCATAGAGTGGAGGGTCCATTTCTGGGTTCTCTTGTAAATGATTTTTTAATGTATTGTTGTATTTGGTTTGCTAATTTTTTTTTGAGGATTTCTGCATCTATGTTGATCAGACATATTGGTCTGCAGTTTTCTTTCTTTTTTCTTTTCTTTCTTTTTTTTTTTGTAGTGTCTTTGTCTGGTTGTGGTATCAGCATAATGCTGGTCTTGTAGAGTGAATTTGGAAGTTTTCCTTCCTCTTCCATTTTTTTGGAATAGTTTGAGAAGAATAGGTCTTAGCTCTTCTTTAAATGTTTAGTAGAGGGGTGCCTGGCCTGGGTGGCTCAATCTGTTTTAAGTGTCTGAGTCTTGATTGCAGTTCATGTCATGATCTCAGGGTTGTGAGATTGAGTCCCACATTAGGCTCTGTGTCAGGCATGAAGCCTGCTTAAGATTCTCTCTCTCTCTCATTGCCCCTCCCCTTTCTCTCTCTCTCTCAAAAAAAATTTTTTTTTTTTTTTTGTAGAATTCACCTGTGAAGCCATCTGGTGCTGCACTTTTATTTGTTGGGAGTTTTTTGATTACAGATTCATTAGTTTAAAAAACTTTTTTTGTTACTAATTGCTAGTAATTGGTCTGTTCAAATTTTCTAATTCTTCTTGGTTTGTTTTGGAAGGTTATGTGCTTCTAGGGGTTTATTCATTTCTTATAGGTTGTCCCAATTTGTTGGCAAATAATTTTTCATAATATTTTCTTATAATCCTTTGCATTTCTGTGGTGCCAGTTGTTATTTCTCCTCTTTTATTTCTGATTATTTGAATCTTCTCTCTTTTCTTCTTGATGAATCTGGCTAAAGATTTATCAGTTTTGTTTATCTTTTCAAAGAATCATATCCTGGTTTCATTGATCTGTTCTATTGTTTTTTTAGTCTCTCATTTATTTCTGCTCTAACATTTATTGTTTCCTTCCTTCTACTGGCTTTGGGCTTTCTTTGTTCTTTTTGTTTTTTTTTTCCTAGCTCCTTTATATGGAAGGTTAGGTTGTTTATTTGAGATTTTTCTTACTTCTTGAGGTAGGTCTGTATTATCATAATCCTCCCTTACAACAGATTTTGTTCATCTCAGATTTTGGATCATTGTGTTTTCATTTTCATTTGTCTTCATATTTTCTTTTATTTCCTTTTTTTTAAGATTTTATTTATGTATTTGACAGAGATAGACAGCAAGAAAGGGGACAGAAGCAGGGGGAGAGGGAAAGGGAGAGGGAGAAGCAGGCCTTCCGCTGAGCAGAGAGCCTGACGCAGGGCTTGATCCCAGGACCCTGGGATCATGACCTGAGCCAAAGAAGACGCTTAACAACTGAGCCACCCAGGAGCCCCTTTTATTTCCTTTTTGATATCTTTGTTGACCCTTTCATTGCTTGGTAGCATGTTATTTAGCCTCTCTGTTTTCGTGTTCTTTCCAGATTTTTTTCTTGTGATTGATTTCTAGTTTCATATTGTTGTGGTCAAAAAGATGCTGATATAATTTCAATCTTTTTTGAATTTATTGAAACTTATTTTCTGACCTAATATGTGATCTACTCTGGAGAATGTTCCCTGTGCACTTGAAAAGAATGTGTATTTTGCTATTTTTGGATGGAATGTTCTGAATATATCTGTTAGGTCCATCTGGTCCAATGTATCATTCAAAAGCACTATTTCCCTGTTGATTTTTTGTGTGGATCTATCCATTGCTGTAAGTGGGGTGTTAAAGTCCTCTACAATTATTGTATTACTCTCACTTTCTTCCTTTATGTCTGCTAATAGTTGCTTTATGTATTTAGGTGCTCCCAGGTTGGGTGCATAACTATTTACAGTTTGTTATATTCTTTTGTTAGATTGTGTTATCTTTATCATTCTGTAGTGTCCTTCTTTGTCTCTTGTTGCAGTCTTTGTTTTAAAGTCTATTTTGTTTGATATAAATATTGCTACCACAGCTTTCTTTTCACTTCCGTTTGCATGATACATGTTTTTCCATCCCTTCACTTTCAGTCCATATGTGTCTTTATGTCTGAAGTGGGTCTCTTGTAGGTAGCAGATAGATAGGTTTTGCTTTTTAATTCATTCAGTTACTCTATGTCTTTTGATTGGGGCATTTATTTCATTTACATTCAAAGTAATTATTGATAGATATGTATTATTGCCATTTTGTTTCTTGTTTTATGGTTGTTTTTGTAGTTCTTCTCTTTCTTCTTTTGTTCTCTTCATTTGTGGTTTCATGGCTTTTTTTAGCTATATGCTTGATTCCTTTCTATTTATTTTTTGTGTATCTATTGCAGGTTTTTGATTTATGGTTACTATTAGATTCATATATAACATGCATATAGAAGTCTATATTAAGTTGATGGTCACTTAAGTTTAAATCCATTCTAAAAGTTTTAAATTTTAGCACCCCCTACATTTTATGTATATGATGTTATACTTTATATCCTTTTATTGTGTGAATCCCTTGACTGATTTCTATAGATATAATTTTACTACTTTTTTGCTTTAAGTTCTCTATTAATTATTTGGGGATGTCTTAATTTCTCCTTCATTTTTGAAGTACAGTTTTGCCAGACATAGGATTCTTGGTTGACAGCCACCGCCTGCCCCCCCACCCCGCCATTGGAGGCTTCTGGCCTCCAAAGATTCTGAGAGAAATTTATTGATAATCTTATTGATTATCTTGTATGTGATATGTCACTTCTCTTGCTGATTTCAAGATTTTCTCTTTGTCATTGTCTTTTGAAAGTTTTATTATAAAGTGTATTCATGTTTGTCTCTGAGTTCATCCTCCTTGGGATTTGTTGAGCTTTGATTTTTATATTCATGTCTTTCATCAAATTTGGGAAGTTTTTAGCCATTATTTCTTCAAATATTCGCTTTGTTCTTTTCTCTCTCTTCTTCTTCTTCTGGGGTTCCCACAATGCATATGTTGGTTCACTTGATGGTGTCTCACAGGCTCCTTAAGCTCTGTTAATTTTTCTTCAATCTTTTTTCATTTTGTTCCTCAGACTCAATGATTTCCACTGTCCTATCTTCAAATTCACTGATTCTTTCTTCTGGATGCTCAAATCTGCTTTAAATCCTTCTAGTGAATTTTTAATTTTAGTTATTATACTTTTTAGCTCCAGAATTACTTTAAAAAAAAGATTTTATTTATTTATTTGAGAGAGAGCAAGTAAGAGAGAAAGCACAAATGGGGGGAGAGGCAGAGGGAGAGGGAGAAGCAGACTCCCTGCTGAATGTGGAGCCCAATGTGAGGCTGACCTGAGCCCATGGCAGATGCTTAACTGACAAAGCCACCCAGGCGCCCTCAGAGTAGTTATTGGCTTCTTTTTAGGCTTTCTCTTTATTGATATTTCTACACCATTTTTTGACTTCTTCCACATTATCCTTTAGTTCTTTGAGCTTCTTTAAGACAGTGTTTTAGAGTCTTTATCTAATTTCTCAACATGTTTTTCAGGGTTAGTTTCTGTTAATTTTTTTTTTTTTTGAGTGGGCTATTCTTTCCTATTTCTTTTGTATGTCTTGTAAGTTTTTGTTGTTATTATTGAAAACTGGATGTTTGAATCTAATAATCTTGTTAACTCTGGCGATCATATTCTTCTCCTTTCATAGGGTTTGCTTTTTTTGTTTTTGGTTTTTTCATTGCTTTTAAGAAAATATCTTACACTATCTCTATGCCAAGGATAATTCTGAGGTGTAAACTCAGGGTCATCTCAGGTCTTTTCTGAGTCTGCACCTTTCCCTGGGTGTGTATGGTCACTTTCTAATTTTCCCTGTATATTCAGTTGCTTTTGAATATTCTAGTCTTTAATGTCTGGCTCCTGAATGGAGAAAAAGAGAAAAATGAAGAGGTGGGGGGAAAGCATTAGCCTTTTACGTCTCCTGGAAATAATTTCAATCAGAGGGGAGGGGCTTGCCACATGGGCAGAAGTACAATAATGATGGCTACCTACCTCTTCATCAGCATCTCAGTTATTAGAAGGAGCAATCAGTGTTGAGAGCACAAATTTCTGATATTAGGAGGACAGGGTCTTATTGCCTATCCTGGCTTCTACAAGCTGTATGCAGATTGCTCCAGAAACACATGCACAGCTGTTGCTATGGAGCTATGAGTGGGGGATGGAAAATGCAACTGTGCTTAGAGCTAAAAGTGACCAAAATTAACCATAATTTACTGTTCAAGCCTTTCTCTGGAAGTTGCAAGGCTTCACTTGACTCCAAAGTTCCAAAATAGTTATATCAGACAGATTCTGCTAGTGCAGTTATTGTCTAGGTCAAGAGACAGATTCCTGGTGCTTCCCACTCCACCACCTCCTCAGAATCCTCTTCCAAAACCCAGGATTTTACATTTGAAAGTCATATGTTGTATACTTAAGTGGGAAAAATAAGCAAGATAGAAAATTATATGTGCAGTATGAACACATCTAGGTCAGACAACTACAGTACAAAATAAACACACATGGCCATTTATCCACACAGGAAAGGGGAAGAAAATAAATGAAAATGTGGTAGTCATCTTTGGTTTAAAGAGAAATTTCTTTTTCTACTACTTTTCTGTATTTTCCATATTGAAAAATAAAACAGAATGAATTTACATAATACACACTACATGGATGCTATGCCATAAAAGTGTTCCTGGGGCACGTGGTTCATCTAAAACATGTACATAGGCTTCCCATGGTGAAAAAGGTACATTGTCATTAACTCTGGGCTGGCACAGAGTAGGTGCTCAATAAATATTTGTTGAACGAATGAATGATTACATGTGTGTGTATGTGTGGGTATGACTTGGCTCACAAATAACCAAAGTCCTAGTATAGGTGAGTTTTTAATGGAGTGTTACTGAAAATAAAAAAGCCTAGATTCTTCACTCTTGGCCCAGCATCAGTTGTTACTGGCCTCAGTGCATCCTTACAGGAGGAAGGTCTACACTGGGGAGAGATGGTTACCTCTTTCAGTAAGCAGCAAGAACCTTGTGTACTGTTACTTTATCCTCCTGATACCCAGGAATAGCCTTGGCTAGAGAAGTTCCTGTCATTATGGATCTTCCAGGATGGGAACTGTGGAAAAAATTGCCAGACATATTTACTTTTCTGAAAATCTCACCAGACAAGTTAAATGATTGAAAAAGGTCATCTGGCAATATCTTGGCTGGGCCAAGAAAATAACCCAACATCTTACATTCCTTTTAAGAGAGATTAGTAATTTTAGTTTGCTCTTTCACTTTGCTTTTTGGAGGATGGGATAGGGAATTGGTGTAAGGAGGAGAGAAAGAGTCATGGCCATTTATCCACTTCATTTTGAAAGTCTCAGAAATGAGAAGAGAAGCAGCTGAATTATCTCTGTTATAACACCTAACTGGTACTTATAATGGAAATGGGAAACAGAAATCAGCAGAAATTACTGGGCTTGCAGAGAGTGCAATTTTTCAATATTATTAAGGTATTGGATTTTCTGAGTTACTGTAGTTATTTGGTGCTATGACTTTAAAAGGCTTTTGTGAGTTTTGGAGAAAAGACTATTTTATAAAGCTTTGATCATTTCTCATCCCCTTTAGTATCTTTTCTGATGACCAGGCTAGCATCCTTTTAAAAGGGTTAAAGAGAATATATTGAAAACACATTCTTAAGAAGACCTCCATCTCAATCTTACCAACATCTGAATCTTCTAGTGATGTAAGATGTGGTTCAAAAAATATCCACACAAGCACTGTGTTTAGGGTCAAGATTTTACATTCATTATGAGCAGGGACCTTGCTTATCTTGTTCCCTGTGTTTCAGCACCTGTAACAGTGCCCAGCACACTGGGGATTCCCAGTATTTGTTTGCAGAATATCATTTGTTTTCTGCCATACCTGTGGTTCTGAGCATCCAAGAGCTCTCAAGTCCCCATCATAAGGTAAACAGATGGTGACTTTCATTGTCTTCTAAAACCAGTTATCTTGCTTCTAGGTGATGTGATTTGTTGTGATGGGACTTGACAAAGGAGTCTGGGTGGGTTAGGTCAGTAGGAAGAGAGCATGGAGGCCATCAGATTTGTCTGAGGAGGTCCAAAAAGTGGCAATTGGGGTAGATGTCAGGGTGGAAATGGTAGTCACTTATACCTATGGCAGAGAAGTATGAGACATTTCCATTCCAATGGCAACATTAAGTAAGAAACCCAGCATAGCCTCTTAGGTATGGAAGATGAAAACTAGAAATCAGAAACGTCATGGTTCTGATGAATTTCAGTGATTGTTTTTAGTGGAAAAGCCCTGTGTGTTCTGGATGCCAATGTGGGGAGATTTTACTGGCACTATGTGGCTTCTGTGCCAAGGCTAGCCAGAATGGGCATCTGTGTTACTATTCTGAAAAGAGGCCGGTCTTCTGCCCTCTCCATTTTCAGACTTCCCAGGCATATAGCACTTAACAGATGGGAAAAGCAATACTCTTCTACCTTGGAGAGAATGGAACTCCACTAGGAAATTCTATTCCTCATCCAAGCTTGAGATGCATGCCTTTTAGAATTACCTGAACACTAGCCTTTGGAAGGAGTTCACCTTCCTTGTGACTTTAATAACAGGGATCTTTAGAGATTTTGTTTAGAGGAAAGACAGGGAAGTGTTCCCCTACCATGGTAATCCTTAGCCCTATTCCTTGCACTAACTTCTGGTAATTTTTTTGGACAATGTATGCTTGGAACAAAGAGCTCCTAGAAATCAAAGCATCCTTGAAGATTGCCAGAACAAATGTGTGGGATCCAAGGGCTCTGTACTGGTCAAAACAGGTGCTTGGAATCTCAGGTAACTTCAGACCACCTGGAAGTAGAGCTATAGACAGGGTGCTATTCTTAGGTACCCAGAAACAGTGAGCTAGTGCTCCCACATGTATGGCCCTGAGTGGGACTCTAGGCATTCTCCCACATGAGGATTAACCCATCCCTTACTCCTATCTAGACTCAAGAACTCCTACCTACCACTATGACTGCTTGAAATTTGTTCCCATTGGTATACTGCAAAGCCAACAAGGTCCCTGAACCCTTACTTCAAGGGGACTTTTATTTCACTTGGTCTCTTGGCCCAGTTGTTAGTTTGGAAAACTTGGTTGGGATGATTGTATTAACATCTTCTGGGAAGATTTTAATAATGACAGATATCTGGGTCCTTCCTTGGAGGTTATAATTCTGTATAAGAAGGTGGAAGTTCTGGAATTTGTATTTTTAGAAAAGATTCCGATGTGAAACCAGTGTGGAACCAATGGTCTATGCCCCTCTTTTGATACTTGGATATTTGCCTGGGGAAATCTGGAGTCAGGTGCTCTCAGCCCTGTTGCCATGTTGATGAGATACCAGGAACCTCAAAACCCTCCAAGGGTTTGACAACAACTTTTACATGGGCTATGGTCATCCTTAAGTAATCTCCATCTTTCCTTTCCCCTGGACACTATCTTTTTTGGCATTTCAAGGGCAGCTCCAAGGAGAAGCTCTCTCAGTCCCATCTCAGTGTTCTCAAGAAATCAGTTCTGCATGAGAAAGACAGTTTTTGATTCCTTTATCCCTATTACCAAAATCTACCATTCCACCAGCACTTCCTCTCAGGATCATGGACCTGTTGTACTTCCTTCTCATGACCAAGTGCTAGTGCTTCCCTTTGAGGGGCAAAGAGTTGGGAAATGTGTCTAAAATTTTAAAATCATGACTTTCAAGCATTTTTGTTTGTGATCCAAAGTAAGAAATGCATTTTATATTGTGATTCATTACAAACACACATACCTAAAAAAAGTTTTGTGTAACACTATTAACTCTCACTATATGCATATACTCCATTATCTATATCCTTCTGTTTAATTAAAATAAAGTAGACTGGCCTAGACCTGCAAAGTTATTTTTATCACTCCACTAAGGGGGCCCAACCCATTTTTGAAAGAAAACAAAACTGCTATAAGGATTTCCATATTGACCTATGCCTGAAATAAGGGTGTAGAGAGCATGAACAATAACAAAATTCAAACCTTTCACATATTGTCGGTCTAGTTATCTGCTCTTCAAGACATAGGACAATTATGCTCATTCAATACGTATTTGTTATAGCATATAACCAATGCTAATGCAGCATATCTGGGAACTGCTGGCATGCTAGTCTTGACTGAGATTTATGGTCAAATATTTTTTTGTGGTTCTGCTATTGAAAAGACTATAAAGAAAGAATCACATGCCAGACTACAGGCCATGAGCCATCAGAGGCACTTCATTTTCAACAAGAAGAGATTGAGAAATCTTTATTAAGAATCCATATTGATTTCAAAGACCATTCCAATGGACTATATTCTGATATAGTAGATTCCTTTTAATAATGGTTTAAATGTAAGTAGGAGTAAAGGCTAATAGTTAAGATCCCAGGCTCAGGAGTTGGGTAAACTTTGATTTGGTCCCTGGCTTTGCCACTTGGCTTTGTGTTCTTGGGCAAGTTACTTAACCTCTCTGAGTTTCAGTTGCCTCATCAGTAAAATGCGGAGAAAAGTAGAATCTACCTACTGGTAGGGATATTATGAGAATTAAATGAAAGAACATAAAATGTTAGCAGGATGCATTACACAGCAATGATCATAACCTAATGGTGTTATTTGCAACACATCAAATGCCAGATGTAGATTCAGATAGTGGATTTGTTTTTACCTCCATTAGAATGTGTGGACCTCAGTTTGAGAATGTGTGGATAGGGACCTTATCTAAGCTATCAGTATTATGCCATAATATTCTTGAGCAATTAGTTAGGCAGGATGGAGTGGCCAGCAAAACTTGGCCTGGCTTCTCATGCTCAGCCTGTCAATACTGTGTTCAAAGATAGGGGGCAGTCTTGTTGTGTCCCTGATGAAGCTTCTCCATATATTTATAGATTTTTTTTTAAGATTTTATTTATTTATTTGAGAGAGAATGAGAGAGAGAGAGAGAGAGAGAGCACATGAGAAGGGGGAGGGTCAGAGGGAGAAGCAGACTCCCTGCTGAGCAGGGAGCCTGATGTGGGACTCGATCCCAGCACTCCAGGATCATGACCTGAGCTGAAGGCAGTTGCTTAACCAACTGAGCCACCCAGGCGCCCCTATAGATTTTTTTAAAAGTAGGTTCCATGCCCAGCATGTTGCCCAACACAGGGCTTGAACTCACAACCCTGAGATCAAGACCCGAGCTTAGATCAAGAGTTGGATGCTTAACTGACTGAGCCACCCAGGCACCCTGATATCACAGTCACCTCTTTATATCATAGAGTTAAACTTTGCTCTCCATTTGGTGAACTTGAATCAAGCTAGATGGAGATGGGGTCTAAGTTACATAGGGCTTTGAGGGCAGACCAGCTGCTTCAGTGTCTTCACCGTAATCAACCAATGTGGACATTTTCTCCCCAGGAACTTGACAAGAATTCTACTCAACAAACCTGTGGGGGCATCAGTAATTATTGTAGTAATAATATCAGCTAACACATCTTTAGCACATACTTTGTGTTCTAGAAATCTTCACATATATTACATCGTTCCATTATCACAGCAACCCAGGTGGTAGGTACCATTATTATCTCCACTTTGAAAATGAGGAAGCTAAGGGCATGGAGAGGCAGAGTAATTTCTCCAAGGCCACAAAGCAAGTAAATGAAAGCACAAAGCCAGATTCTGTGAGAGCATACAGCAACAGCATTTTCAACCATCTCTTTGGGCTGTTTGGGCTTTTGGCTGTTTCTTGTGAAGGTTCTAGTGAATGGATGGTGGGGGCTAGCAGTTCATAAGGACTCAGCAGAATCATTTTTTTAAAAAAAGGGAAGGTAGTGATGCTTTGATCTTTGCAATTGTGAGATAATCGCATCACCGAGTCTGTGCATACCAGACTAATAAGCTGGTGTCCCAAACAAATAGCACCCCCTGACTTAGCTATTGCCAGATAGGGAGAAGTGTTAGAGAGAAGGTGGTATAGTGCAAGATTAGCAGGCTATGAGGACCCTCAGGGATTCCTGTCAGTGTTTGCCGGGTAATCATAGAGTGGCTGACTTATAGAAATGTCGTGAATAAGGGAGTATCCTCTCATGGCCTCTCCATTCCTTGTACTTTTCTTTTTATTGCTGGTCATCCCGTGTTATTTAGTACCTAATAAGGTTCAGGCTTCTCTAGAGAGAATCCAAATACCTTGCTTTCTTCACTGCATCTAGGAGCTTCCCTTTTCCAAGTGCTGTGGTCAGGAAACCTCTGCATGCAAGATCAAATACAGTGACTTGATTTGTAAAATTGACTCCTATTGCTTTATTCCCCAAGTTTACAGCACATCACCCTTAGAGCATAGGAAGTCTAAACAAGTTTATTTTCTCAAGCTTGGATTTGAAGAATTAGCCTTCAGAAGAGAAATACACAGGGAAGTGCTCATGGCTAGGGGCCCCTCTCCACCTTCTCCTGGTCATGGGGTAGGGTTTCCAGCTGACTGACAACCTTCGAGGCCTTATGTGGAACACTGCAGCTCACTTACTCTTGCTGGAGAGAAGACGGCTGGTGGGAGAGAGGGTGTGTGTGGGGAGCAGCCTTCCCCCCCAACAGCCCAGCTGCTCCCACCTACCTCTCTCTACCACACCTATAAGGGGGCCTCCTCAGTTCCCAGCTTGGCTTGGCTGTACTGCTCTGGGCACCAGTCTCCAAGAAGTCTCTCTGCCTCCCCAGCAACTGGGGCACCCGAAAGGGCAGAGCTGGAGAAGTCTCAGTAACACAGACCAGCCTGGGGAGAAGGCTGCTCCATGGTTTTTGGGCAGGCCGACCTGGAATGAGTTGGCAGGCTTTATTCCAGTCTTGAGGGACAGGTACCCACATCAGGAAACCACCATCCTAACTGGCCCCTTTTTTGGCAGTCTGAACCGAGAGGCTAAGAAGGGAAAAGGAGAATGTAGAATTCCACCCCACCTTAAGGGCAGGCATGTGGTTGCTGGGGAGTGGAGGTGGGCCAGCCTGAAGGGCCAGGTGGGGAAGGGGACAGGCACAAGTCGCTGTGTAGCACGTGAGCTGTCTGCTGGGCCAGGCTATTCTTGTAGATGCTCATCCTGTACCTCTTTTTACCCTCAGGAGGGGCACCCACACATGACAGAGAATGGATGAAGGAAAATATTTCCTTTCTCCAGCAGTAATTTCCTTCCATGACACTGGTTAGGACCTCCCCTTCTCCCTCTCTCCAACCCTCCCTCTGGTTCTCGCCAGGAAGGAAAATCCTACGTACACACCTGGAATCATAGACCAGACGAAAACACTAAAGCTAGTCACCCGACTATGAACACATTCTCCAGCTTCCCAGGGAAGCCACACTAAATGTCTCTCCTGGACGTACCTGTGACTGCGTGTGGGAGAGCACTCCTCCTTGTCCTCCACCTATACCTACACCCCACAGTGCCTTCTTCATGTTACTTCCCTGTGCCGTTGGCCCACCCACCACCACTCATCCTGTTAATGCAGCAGGATTGTGAAAGGGCAGAGGCTTTCTGAAAATAAGTCTGAACCCAAAGTGACGAAGGAGGGAAGAGCAGCTTTCTGAATATTGGATTAAGACTGGCTCCAAGAATATTGATATTCCCATAAGAAAGCGGTTAGCTTGCCCACTACTTTAGAACCCCATGAATATTTCATTGGTTGACTTAAGCTCTGAGATTTTAAAACACACAGACACAGACAAAGCACCTTTTCGGCAACAGGACCATCACACCATTCTCCTGTGCCTGGGGTTCAGACACAGCTCTGGGACAATGCCATGTGGCAGCATTGAGACAGAGTCATCTGTTCACCTAACAGGCATCTATCTAAATTTATATCTAACCGGGGATATCTCCTGGTGTGGTCAGGGCAAGGTTTCCAGAAGACAAACAGTGGTTTAACACACATTTGTGACTCGCTGAGGAAGCTGACTTCCTCAGCTACCCATTGCTGAAGGGGACCAGTTGTCAAAATAGCTTATTGTCTGCAGCTGAGTTAATGATGGGAGCAAATCAGTTATAGCATTTGGAGGTAAAGGAAAAATTGAGGCTGTGATTTATATTGCTCTGACCCTGGACAAAAATGGATGTTCATAAAAGGATAGATTTCTTTAAAAAAAAATTGATTTCTACATATTTTCAATAAATTTCAAAATAAAGAGTTTTTACTAGTTCCCTTGGCCAAAATGCCTCATTACTATGATACTTTGAAATTCTCCTTTCCTCACTATAAGAAATTCTAATGCCATAAGGGGAAAAGAACAGCTGTTCAACACAATTTAGAAAAATCTTTCAATCATACTGAAATCTATTAGTCCAAATCCCTTCCTTCCCGAAGCTGAATGATGGTAGTCATGAGTGATGCTGCATTCATTACAGGGAAGTTCAATATAATGGAAAGAACTGTTGTTTCGAGTGAGAAGACCTGGTGTATAGATTCAGCTTGGCCACAGAGACTTTGGGCAAGACCCTTCACTCATCAGTTGTTTTCTATCCTATAATCACTGATTAAATGTTATTATTTTGCTTATGACTTATTTTGGTTGTAAGTGAAGAAAATTAAAATCCAGTTGTCATGAATGGAAAGAAAGGAGTTTATCACCTCATGGAACTAAAAAGCTCAGGGGTGGTTTCAGGCTAACAAGATCCAAGGGCTCACATGAACGGCATAAGAATTGGTTTTTCTTGGTTCTGTTTTCTCTGTGTTGGCTCCATTTTCAGGCAGGCTGTATAGTTTGTGTGGCAAGATGACTACCAACATCTCTGGGTTTATAGTCTGTCTTTTTAGCTTCATGTTCAGTGAGAAAAGGATTCCTATTTCCTGGAAGCTCAGGTCTTGGTGTGTCTTGGGTATAAATCTCATTGGACCAACTTGGGTTACAAATTTATCCCTGAACCAATCACAGTAATCAAGGGGTTCACTACTCTGGCCAGGCTTCGATTGCATGCCTAGCTCTGAATTTAAGCCTATTCAAACCATATGTGATGGGAGAGGAGAATGGATTGTTTCCCAAGGACAATCAGGGCACTGGTATTGTATCATGAATTGGGGGGAAGGTGTGGGCAGGTAAAACTTATATATACTATTTTTAAGGTTACCAAGTGTCCTCCACGTTGTTGAGTCCCATAGTCAATTCTCCATCCTCTTACGGGATAATCAGCACCATTTGGCATATCGGATCATTCCTGCTTTATTTTATTTTTTTAAAGATTTTATTTATTTATTTGAAAGAGAGAGTGAACATGAGAGGGATGAGGGTCAGAGAGAGAAGCAGACTCCCCACTGAGCAGGGAGCCTAACACGAGGCTCAATCCTGAGACTCCGGGATCAGGATCTGAGCCGAAGGCAGACACTTAACCAACTGAGCCACCCAGGCACCCACCTCAATTCCAGCTTTCTTACAGTGTTTTCTTCACTTGGATTTTAGGCCCTCCCCATCTCCACCTGAGTCCTTTACTGACTGATCCTTTGCTGGTTCTTTTTCCTCTCCCTGACTGTATCAGTCAAGACTCAATCAGAAACCACACCAGTGATCTGAACATAAAAAAACACAGTACAAAGGATTATTTTGTATTAATGTTTTGTTTTATGCACTAGTAAAAAGTGGGTTAGAGAAGAAGGAAAACAGGATGCTAAGGGATAAACAAGTAGCAAATGCAGAAACCCGCCCCCCAGCTGAGATTCAGAGCTCTTTGAGGGGCTTGTGGCTGCTGTGGGAACAGAAAGCCTGGCAGTGGGGATGAAACTTGCCAGAGGCCATAAGCCAAAACTGGATGGTGTGGGCTGCAGCTAGTCCACGAGGACTAAGGTGAGGGTTTCCAGACCTCCCAACCCAGTTTTCAGTAAATGGCACAAAATCTAAACCTACCTCTCAGCAAATGGCAACTCTACTCTTGCAGTTGCTCAGGTTCTGGAACCAGCTTCACTTCCTTTCACACACTGAATTTAACCTTTCAGCAAATCCTATTGGTTCTACCTACAAAGTGTATCCAGAATTGGCCCACCTCCACTGCTACCTCCCTGGTCTGGGTCACAGCTCTCTCTCACCTGGACAATCGCATTGCCTCCTAACTGGACTCCTTGCCTTGGTCCTTTTGCCACCACAATCTCTGTTCAGCAGAACAGCTAGAATGACCTTATAAAAATAAAAGAGAGATTGCAGCAGGCATCTGCTCAAAACCCTTCACTCACTTCCATTTTGCTCAGAATAAAAGCCCAAAGTCCTTATAATGGCTTATGAGGCTCTAAATGATACGTCTCCCCATTATCTCTCTGACCTCATCTCATTCCTTCTGTCTCACTCCATTCCAGCCATGCTGGCCTCCTTGCTACTTCTCAAACTCCAGGCATATATTTTTCAGATCTTTCTACTTGTTCTTCCCTGTGTCTAAAAGGTACATGGTTCACACTCCTACCTCCTTCAGTTTCTTGTTATATGTTACTTTTTCAGGGAAGTATTTTCTTATAATTACACAGGCTTCCAACCATAGAGTGAGGAAGTCACAGGGATGAAAGGTACAGCATAAGGAATATAGTCAATGATATTGTAATAGTGTTGTTTGGTGACAGATGGTAGTTACCCTTATGGTGAACATAACAAAATGTATAAGCTTAGGGGCGCCTGGGTAGCTCAGTCATTAAGCGTCTGCCTTCGGCTCAGGTCATGATTCCAGGGTCCTGGGATCGAGCCCCGCATCGGGCTCCCTGCTCAGTGGGAGGCCTGCTTCTCTCTCTCCCACTCCCCCTGCTTGTGTTCCCTCTCTCACTGTCTCTCTCTCTCTGTCAAATAAATAAATAAAATCTTTAAAAAAAATGTATAAGCTTATTGAATCACTATGTTGTACACCTAAAACTAATGTAACATTGTGTGTCAACTATACTCAAATAAATAAAAGAAAAAAAAGAATTTTTTACCACACTTTTCTTCAAAGCACTCACCCCCTCTGACATCTAAATATATGTATTGTTTATTATCTGTCTTTCCCCACTGTAATACATAAATACAAGTTCCATGAGAACAGAGATTTTTGTCTAGTTTGATCATTGATATAATCTTTCATTTAAGTTTTTACTTAAATTCCAGTTAGTTAACATAGAGCGTAATATTAGTTTCAGGTGTACAATATAATGATTCAACATTTCCATACAATAGCCAGTGCTCATCACCACAAGTGCACTCCTTAATCCTCATCACCTATCTCACCCATCTCCCTACCCGCCTCCGCTCTGGTACCATCAGTTTGTTTTCTATAGTTAAGAATCTGTTTCAGGGCACCTGGGTGGCTCAGTTGGTTAAGCCTCTGACTCTTGGTTTCAGCTCAGGTCATGATCTCAGGGTGGTGAGAATGAGCCCTGCTTTGGGCTCTGTGCTAAGCACAGAGTCGGCTTGAGATTCTCTTCCTCTCCCCCTCTGCCCCTCCCCTCGCTAATGCCTGTGTGTGTGCAAACGCTCTTTCTTTCTCTCTCTCTCTCTCAAAAAAAAAAAAAAAGGAATCTGTTTCTTGGTTTGCCTTTCTCTCTCTCTATTTTTTTTTTTTGGAACAAGAACTAAGAAGCAAGTTTATTTGTTCATTTCTTGCACTTGAAGTATTCCTCGATGACATCCTTCACCTGAGACTCTTTGCCATAGTCCTTAACTACCACAAAACTGCAACCAACCACTTTACGGGGTTTTCCCTCTCTGTCAATTTTACAGAGTCCTACCCATTCCCCTAGTTTCTTGTTGTCATCAACCTTGATTAGGTTGATTTGGTGTTCAGCACAAAGGGCCTCCACCAACTTGACATAGATAGGTTCATCACAGTTGGATGCAAGCACACAAAGATGGGCCTGGCGCTTGTCTAAGGCTTTGGCAGCTTCGTGAATTCCACGTGCTAGGCCATCGTGGATGAGGGCGGTCTTCAGCACCTCTTGTAAAGCAGTATTAACATCCATTACACCTCCAGCAGCAATGCCTTCCTCGGCCATGGCGGTGGATTCTCACTGCACATTTGTTTCTTAAATTCCACATATGAGTGAAACCATACAGTATTTCTCTTTCTCTGGCTTAGTTCACTCAGCATAATCCTCTCTAGCTCCATCCATGCCATTGCAAATAGCAAGATTTCGTTTTTTGAATGGCTGAGTAATATTACATTGTACATATATATACCACATCTTCCTTATCCATTTATCAGTTGATGTACACTGGGGCTGTTTCCATAATTTGGCTATTGTTGACAATGCTCTATAAACATTAGAGCGCATGTGTCCCTTCGAATCAGTATTTTTGTATCCTTTGGGTAAATACCTTGTAGTGTAATTGCTGGATTGTAGGTTAGTTCTATTTTTAACTTTTTGAGGAAACACCATACTGTTTTTCAGAGTGGCTGCACCAGTTTGCATTCCCACCAATACTGTAAGAGGGTTCCCCTTTCTCTGCATCCTCACTAACACCTGTTGTTTCCTGTGTTGTTAGTTTTAGCTATTCTGACAGATGTGAGGTGATATTTTATTATAGTTTTGATTTGTATTTCCCTGATGATCATTGATGTTGACCGTCTTTTCATGTGTCTGTTGGCCATCTGTCTTCTTTGGAAAAAAAATGTCTATTCATATCTTCTTCCTATTTTTTAATTGGATTATTCATTTTTTGGGTCTTGAGTTCTCTAAGTTCTTTATAGATTTGGATAGTAACCCTTTATCAGATATGTCATTGGCGAATATCTTCTCCCATTCTGTAGGTTGCCTTTTAGTTTTGTTGATTGTTTCCTTTGCTGTGCAGATACTTTTTATTTTGTCAATAAGATAACTAGGAATAAACCTAATCAAAGAGGTGAAAGACCTGTACTCTGAAAACTATAAAACACTGATGAAAGAAATTTGAAGATGACACAAAGAAATAGAAAGACAAGGGTGCTTGGGTGGCTCAGTTGGTTAAGCAACCAACTTTTGATTTTGGCTCAGGTCATGAGATTGAACCCTGCATTGGGCTCTGTGCTCAGTGCAGAGTCTGCTTGAGATTCTCTCCTTCTCCCTTTGCCCCTCCCCCTGCGCTCTCTTCTCTCTCTCTCTTCCAAATAAATAAATAAAATAAAATCCTTAAAAAAAAGAAATAGAAAGACAATGCTCATGGATTGGAAGAACAAATATTGTTAAAATATCTATACTACCCAAAGGAACTACACATTTAATGCAATCAGAATACCAACAGCATTTTTCACAGAGCTAGAACAAACAATCCTAAAATTTGTGTGGTACCACAAAAGACCCTGAATAGCAAAAGCAAATTTGAAAGGCAAAGCAAAGCTGAAATTATCACAATTCCAGACTTCAAGTTATATTACAAAGCTGTAGTAATTGAAACAGTTTGGTACTGGCAGGAAAATAGACACATAGATCAATGGAACAGAAAAAACCTAGAAGTGAACCCACAACTATATGGTCAATTAATCTTTGACAAAGCAGGAAAGAATATCCAATGGGAAAAAAATCTCTTCAACAAATGGTATTGAGAAATCTGATGGCAACATATAAAAGAATGAAACTGGACCACTTTCTTCTTCTTTTGTTAAAAGATTTTATTTATTTACTTACTTACTTTTAGAGAGAGAGAGAAAGAGAGTGAGTGGGGAAGGGGCAGAGGGATAGGGAAAGGCAAAGAATCTCAAGTAGACTTCCTGCTAAGCATGGAGCCTGACACCGACCTTGATCTCATGACCCTGAGATCATGACCTGAGCTGAAACCAACAGCTGGACACCTAACTGACTGAGTCATCCAGGCACCCTCAAACTGGACCACTTTCTTACACCATACACAAAAATAAATTAAAATGGATTCAAAGATCTAAATGTGAGACCTGAAACCATAAAAATCCTAAAGGAGAAGGCAGTAACCTCTTTGACATCAGCCATAGCAAATTCTTTCTAGATAGGTCTCCTGAGGCAAGACAAACAAAAGCAAAAATAGATTGCTCTTCAATTTAATCTTAATGCCTGGCTTATAGTAGATATAGATTCAAGAAATATATTTTTTTAAATATTTGAGGAAACACCACACTGTTTTTTCTCTGGTGTGTACTCTGGTAATATGTGTGAAAGTCACTGAGATGTAATAGCAAATAGTCCTTGCTGAATGTACAATCTAGTAGGAGTACTTAAACAGGTACAGACATATCCACAGTACAGGGTAGAATGGGATATATATACCACAGGAGAAGTTCTTGTATCAAGGGTTATTGGGATTTGAAACTTAGATCATATTGAATTAGGGAATCAGGAAAGACTTCATGAAGAAGGTGGGATTTGAGTAATATCTTAATTCTCCTGGATAGAGAGCAAATGGAAAGCTTTCAAATGGAGGAACCATCACAAGCAAAGCCTAGAAGTGGAAAAGCACAGAGTATGGTTTGAAATGAGTAAACAGTCCATTTTGGGTATCTCTATGAGTAGGGATAGCAGCAGTGGGAGAGGAGAGTGGAAAGACACATTGGGCCTAGATTGTAGTTGGCTTTGCAGGTCAGGATAAGGAAAGTGTACTTTGAGAGCCATTGAGGGCTTTTGAAGAAAGGGATTCCAGATAGCTTGATCATGTTTATGGGTAAAAGAAAAGGGGCTAATATGGAGTGTGAGGAGGATAGATTGAAGAAAGAAGTAATACTTGAAGTGGAATCAAGTCTAGAGAAGGTGAAATCAAGTCTAGAGAAGGGTGAGATCAAAGGCCAGGAGGAAATAGCCAAAATACCTTTCCCAGATCCTAAGGAGGAGAGTTTAAAAAATCTACCTCTCACTCCAGATAATTTGTTATCAACCATTTAAAGACATACCTTAGAAAATACAGAGGTAGAGGATCATTGAGAATCAGCAATGAGCAATTCTAAAAACATGGCCCTCAATGTTAATAGTGTCTGGGTTTTCTGGCCAAGGCCATTTGATTAATAGCCATAATCTAACATGTATCTCTTTGAAAACATACTCTTAACTCCAACAGCATTAAGAAAGCCAGCAGCTTCAAAATCTCCATATCTACCCTCAAGACTACCTTGTTGCTAAGGAGTCTTCACTCCTGGAAGAGGTGATGCCCAGCTGCTGTCCTCGGCTGGAGTCCACATGGACCTTGGCTACTGTAGCCGGGTAGTCAGAATCTAATTGGAAAGCAAGTTGGTGAATTTCCAAAGCAAAAGTTCTAAACCATAACTACCAATCCAATTATGAGAAATCCTAGAGGAACTAAATAACCCGGAAGCTTTTATTCTTATTTTAGATGTTCATTACTTCTAACAGTCCCTGTAACCCTGGTTTTGGACAAAGCACACTGAGACATAATGGGGTGGGCAAACCAAGGAGTGGCCAGAGCTGAGGTCAGTAGTCACAGCATAAACACAGCCCATTCCACACACCACCAGTCAGGTTGGTTCCTTGTTTTAACTCAAATAAGCACATTTATTGAATGTGAGTATATTCAAGGTCCTTGCTGGGACCCAGTGGAGCCAAAGATAAATAAAATGTAGTTCCTGTTCAAAAGGATTTCAGAATCAAGTAGGGGTCAGATATGTGCATAACTAACCCAAGGGAGACAATAAGGGGGACAGGAGGGGCTAAAAAGAAGAGTAGTTGGGTCAATGATGGTGTCCAGGCTCTGGATTCCAAACTGAAATGCTGGTGTTAAGAGGCCATGTCTAAATCCAACTCAAGCAATGGGGTTGATGTGGGAATCCTATCAGAGATTTTAGGCAGGAGAACAGGAAAAATGGAGAGAAGGATGATTTTCCACCCTGTTTTAAGGGTGAGCAGCAAAAGTATCTTTTTTTTGTTTTGTTTTGAGAGAAGGAGAGTGAGTGTGGGGCAGTGGGGCAGAGGGAGCAGGAGAGAGAGAACCTTAAGCACACTCCATGTCCAGCTTAGAGCCTGACACGGGGCTCAATCTCATGACCCTGAGATCATGACCTGAGCTGAAATCACGGGTCAGATGCGTAACTGACTGAGCCACCCAGGCACCCCGATAAAACTGTCTTTGAAGGTATTAAACCCTCAAGTTACTATTCTATTATTTCCTCTCTGTATGATACTGTTCCTTCTCCAGATGTCCTGTGTGGATAGAAAATAGGCTTAGGTCTTTCTCATTCTCCAGAATAACTAAACTTTTATAGGCATCTTTTCTTTTTTTAAAATAAGAATGAATGGTAGAGTTGGTTGTGTCATAGGCTATTCCTTCTTAGGGATGCTTTAACCTTATTCTATAATATATGAATCAAAATGTGGAGTATAATGAGGGTTGAAGATTTTATATTTCTACAGATATACACACAGATACATGTATAAGTTTATATAATATATAAAAATAACTTAGAAGTGCATATAGAGGGGGAGAATGGTTAAAATATGGGAAATAGGGTTGAAATATATCTGGAAACAGGGTTTTGGTGTAGAGAGTTTAAAGGAGTGACTTTGAAATTAGATTTGGGTGTGAGTATTGGCTCTGCCACCAAGATACTGCATGGCCTTGGACCAATACCCCAAATCTCTGATGTTGTTTCATCACCTGAATAATTGGGATGATAAAATTATCTATTTGTGGTTGACATATAAGGTACCTAGTATGGTGCAAGGCCCATAGAAAGCACTTGGTAAATACTACCAATTATCTCTATTCTTGTGGGTGGAATATGGTTGCTCAGACATGGTGTGAAAGAAGCCCAGGGCAGCTTGTGTCTAGTTGGTAAAAGGAGACCCAAAAGTTGAGCTCTTCCATCCTTATCCTCCCTTTTGGCCTTCCCTTACCTACTACCACCCCTGCCCTCCCCATCAAGACCCCGTGTACATTGTGATAGGGTATGGGGAAGCACTGAGGTGGGAGTCAGGATAATGGGTTCTAGTTTTCATACTGTCACTAACAAACTGTCAAACTGGGCAAGTATTTTCATTTCTCTGGATCTTAGTACCCTCATCTGGATCGTGAGGTTGGGCCTCATGCTGTCTAGGGTGGTGTTTCTCAAACTATGGATCACCACCCACATTTTATATGATGACTCAGTATGTGTCCATGCATGCACACACACAAACAAACCTCCACTCTCATGAATGTAACTGAAACATAAATTTTACAAAACAATACTTACCATTACTGTGTGTGATAAGCTCTGATATTTTCTATTTTGTTCTGTTCTATATCATTAAACAGTTGCATATTGTGGCCAAGTTAATTGATTTCAAGACCAGCAGTGGTTGGGATTGGAGTTTGAACAATCCTGGTTTTAGCACCCTCCTCACCCTAATATATGGGGTTCTAATTAGCCCTTCCCAAGGGCTGCAGTCTCCAGGGCCCTGAGTCAAATATCCTTTCTGCATTCTTCATAAACAGCAGCCCTCATCCAGAAACAAATACTTGGAGACATTACCAGTATTGGTCCTCTTGGCTCTTTGGAGAGGCTGGTGACATGTCATAGTTGGTAGGTAAATGCCCGAAACCCATGGTTGTTGTACATCTTTTGGGGTTCCATGTCATCCCCTACAGATTTGGGGTGAGATCTCTGACTTGCTAATCCTGTGTGTCTACTGTCCCCACAGAAGGCCAGGCTCATGCTATCATGCTAGGCTTATTTTCTTTGTAGTCTAGGTATGCTGAGTCTCCTTATGATATCTTTTTTTTTTTTAAATGCAAACAAATGAAATGCTTGAGCTCAGGCCCATTGATGACCCCCTGAAATTTGAACTTTATATTGATCATAGCACTTATGGCGCTATATGGTACTTATTAGCTTATATATCTGTGTCCCCACTGAACTATGAATTCCTTAAGAGCCAAGACTGATTTTCAGTCAGCTGTATTTATCTCCAGATCATATCAAAGTGCCTAGCAGATAGTAGATACTCAATAATTTGACAAATTGGCTTACTTGAACTGTGAAACAATTTCAGACAGGAATGCCTTTTTCCTGATCTCATTCTATTCTAGCTAGACCAGACTCCAGGAAAAGAGAGTCCCCATCATCAGAACATGTGCTGCTTGGGCTCTATTACTTTAGGGTAAGTATCTGTGGAAGTTTGGGAAAGAGGCAGTTTTTTGTTTTTTTTTTTTTTTTAGGTGTCCTTTCTTTTTTCTTTGGTTCCTTTTTTCCATTAATGATAGGCCTTTCTTCTGTTGAGGCCCTGGGACCTGTCTGGTCCATCTTCTATATCTGAAAGGATTTGACAAACTGCTACCCTATGGTGAATACATTATCCTTTCCAGGAGCATTTAATAAAAATAAGAAACAACAATTCAAAGGAATTGTAGACTTTTAGTGTTGAATCTTCAGTTATCAGTTAGCCTGATAAGGGAAGTGTTTTGGGATAGGGAAGTGGGCTGGGGGGAGTGGGAAGGATTTTCCTGTTATGTTGAAACTCCACCACAAAAGTGGTTGTCTTTTCTGTTAGCCTGTAAAACCATACCAGTTTATGTTTGTGTGATACAGATGTAGAATCATAAACTAGGAGACCTATTGTCTGTTTGGCATACTTTGGTCCCTGGTTATATATTGCTGTTCATTCTCTTCCAAACATTTCATGTGTGTGTTCATCTTCTCCCCCCAGGGATGCAGAAAGACTCCATTAGTCCATGCACATTGCTTGGGGTTTATGTTTGTCTGAAGTGACTGGGGCTCCAAGTAGACAATACAGGCATCAGGAATTAGCTGGCTCAATCATGGTTCGGTATTTCTTAGTGAGGACCCTGCACTTTCATGGAGGATGGGTAGGGTCAAAGGACCCAAACCACTTGACTCTTCTACCTTATGGTCATTCTACAGCTGTAATAGGAGTCCCATAGTCTACCTGAACCCCAAGATTCCCAACATACCCAAAATAGGGATTTTTTGTTGTTGTTACCATGTTTCTTAGTCCAAACTAGAGACTATCTTACTTACTACAAAATGAGTGGTGACCATATGCTAGTCTCCCCAGCCTGATCCCAAGTGCTGGCTCTGCCTTTAACTCACAAGAGCTGAGCCCCTGCTGGCTTTGTAGCCTGAAGGAGAAAGAATGAGAATCTCCTTCATAACCTTATCAAAGGCTGTGAATCTTGAAAAGTTAAGATAACTTTGTTCTTTGATCAGACATTTACTCTATGCTAGGTAAGTGCCAGACTCTATGGAAAGGCTAAATACTCAAACATGGGTGAATAGTCTCTGCCCCCAAGGTGCTGATGGTCTAGTGGGGGTGGTGGTGGAAATAGAACTGTGAGGATATCCTTTGGTATGCCCTACACTATCTGTTTGGATTAAGTGTTATGGAAATCCTCAAGTAGAAAAGGTTAGTTTTGCTTGGGGAGGAGTTGGGAGCTACCTTCACAGATAGGGTGACTACTCCACTGGGCTTGAATGCAAGCATGGAGTTAGGGAAGAGAGGACATTTGCATGAATAGAAACAGGGAGTTATGAATACGTCTGACATGTTTGGGAAGAGCCAAGGCTGAGTGTAGCTTCAGCATAGGATGAAGAGAGTAGGGGGAATGATGGAAAATGAAGTAAAAAATGTAGGTAGAACCAAAACAATGAATCATGGAACACTACATCACAAACTAATGATGTAATATATGGTGATTAACATAACAAGAAAAAATTTAAAGAAATGAAAAAAAGTGTAGGTAGAACCAGATTGTGACAGGTGATGAGTGTCAAAGGAATTTATTTGAATTGATAAGTGTATTTGTGGGGGGGGGAATCAAGGTTTCTTTTTAAATAGTAAAGATCAACATAACAAAAGAACAGTATTTTTTTTTATTTACTTAAAAGCATTTCTTTTTTTGGGGCGCCAGAGTGGAGTGGCTCACTTGGTTAAACATTTGCCTTCGCTGTAGGTCATGATCTTAGGGTCCCGACATCGAGCCACATGTTGGGCTCTCTGCTTGGCGGGGAGGCTGCTTCTCTCTCTCCCTCTCCCTCTGTCTGTGCTCTGTCTACTTGTGCTCTCTCTCTCTATGTCAAATGAATAAATAAAACCTTTAAAATTCTTTTTTTAAACAAGATTTTATTTATTTGAGAGAGAGAGTGAGAGCACAAGTAGGGGTAGGTAGGGGCAGAGGGAGAGGGAGAAGCAGACTCCCTGCCAAGCAGGAAGCCTGACTCCAGGCTGGATCCCAGGACCCTGAGATCATGACCTGAGCCGAAGGCAGATGCTTAACTGACTGAGCCACCAAGACAACCTTAGAAACATTTCTAAAATAAAAAATGTCACAGTGGTTATGTATTTTGCTTCCATTAATATCATTAATATTCCCAAATTTTTATTCACTGTTCTTTGAGTCTTGATTTTCTGCTTGGTTTCATCTGATCTTAGTGAAGCAGGAAAGTAAGATCAGA
Organism: Eumetopias jubatus; assembly: GCF_037043125.1. Taxonomy (NCBI): domain Eukaryota; kingdom Metazoa; phylum Chordata; class Mammalia; order Carnivora; family Otariidae; genus Eumetopias; species Eumetopias jubatus. The sequence goes on along the minus strand of NW_028274818.1, from coordinate 50,680,265 downwards.
GAGATGAAATGACTTAGCAAAGGTCACATGAGAAATTGGCAGAACTGGAACATGAGCCAAAGTCTTCCATCCCTTACATGTAACACTTGTCAAATGTAGTAGACCCCAGATTCTTCTATTCTGGACAAGTGTGTGGGTGGATGCCCACAGGATGCTCTTAAACATGCAGCATGAATCCTAAGTCACAATGCTAGTGGGTCAAATGCATGAGATTAGAAATAGCAAGATATAGACTTGAGAACGAGAAATGTGTGTAAAGCTAGTAGAGTCAGTAGTACTTACACAGCATGGGTGGTAGAGTTCCGCACTGTGGGTCTCACTGGCGCCTTGCACAGGCCATGCTTAGGTAGCTACAGAGCTGGCTTAGATTTGCTCTTTCTCCTCCTTTCCCGGCTCTCTCTCAGCTCAGGCAGCACCTATATCTCTTCATTGGCTCTGCAGTTTCTCTAGTGAGAGTGAGGAACATTTCTTCTCTGTGTTTCCAGAATATAAAACAAAAGTCATTGTTTTGATGACATTGACGATAATGATGATATCCCAAAACTCAGGGAAGTTAAATGATTTATCTCAAGTTGTGTAGTTCATCAGTGGCAGAGCTAAATTTGGATCCCAGTCTGTATAATTCCAAGGTCTGTCATAACCATTACCCTTCCATGCAGCCTAAATATGCTATCAGATCAGTGCTACCTCGACTGATCTGGGGCTCTGGCCCATGCCCTACATGGCATTGGTAGCTTCTTAGAAGAGTGTGGGTATAGGTTGGGCTGGTTCTATGGCTGCTTTCATGTTGAAGTGATGTACAAAATTAAAGGTCAGCTAGCTTGGACATCTCTCCACTGATAATAATAACAGTAATAATGATGATGATGTTGATGATCATGATGATAATGATGGTGATATAATCAAAATAATACCTTAAATGTGGTTTTAGCTTTATAGTTTCCAAACATTTTCATATGCATACTCTCATTTAGAACTGCTTGGCTTGGTCTATGAAATGGGTATTATAGTTAAGGAAACTCATTGAGGGTTAAGTAGGAAATTGGAAAAACTGAATAGATTCCAAACATTTTTTATTATAATCCACAATAAAAATGTATTTTATATTGTGATCCAGATCCCAGTGCTCTCTGATCTAGTCCATTTATTTCACTGCATTGCACCAATTTCAAAATGTTGGTTACAATCCAACAAATTGATTTCATGACATGCTAACCAATTGTGACTCTCAATTTGCAAAACACAGGAGAAGATCTATTGGAGTCTCTCCTACTCTGATATGTTATTGTTCCATGATATATTAAGCGTGGAATCAAGAACTGTTTACCAAATGTCAAAATGAAGTTGAATGTTGAAGGAGAGTGAGGGTAGTGACCTGTTGCCCTAGCCCATGTCAGTTCTCCCAATCTGATTTTCAAGGGCAGCCACTTTCAAACTGTTCTTTTCCCCTTCATGTTTGCTTCTTTATTTCTAAGTAATACTCTTAGTCTGTTAGTTTTTAAATGGCCATTTTCAGACATTAGCTAGTAACTTCTTGGCACTTGTCCACCAATGCCCCTTCATTAAAATGTCAAGATGGCAGTTCTGTTGCTTCTGAAGGTGTTAGAGAATGTGGTTTATATATGATGGATTCATAAATATCAATCTCCTGAATATAAGACTTCATCCTCAGTTACAGGTAATGCAGTCTCCCTTCTCAGGGGCAAAATCTGTAGTTTGGGACCAGAACAGAATATATGCTCTCTGCAGGCAGGAAGATCCCAAAGAGCTTAGGTATATTCTGTTATTGTTCCCAGATTTACCATTCATATAATGTATTCCTCCCCTGAAAAGGGGAGAATGAGAAGTGGTAAGTGGCCAAGAAGGCTTTGCTAGGTCATGTCATCCACAAGGAAACTCACAGCATGGGAGACACACTTAGGCATACATCTATTTAAGTTCTCAATAACCATTCAAGAGAATGTCTGCTTCTCTGGACCCAAAGCAGGAAACAGAACTCTGAGTACTTGGTTAAAGGAACCAAAAACATCTCCACTCTTAGTTAAGGGATTTTTTTTTTTTTTTTTTGAGGGGGGGTAGTCATTGGGCTGGCCTTATATTTCTCTTGAATTATGTTTTGCCACTCAGAAACTTACTACCAGATGCTCAGGTCTGGGAGATCCAATTGTTAACATCACTGCATAAAATTAAATTAAATTTTAAAAACCACACAAATATTAAGACAAAGCTATGGATATGTCTGAACACAAATTAAACTGAAACATAAACTGAATACTCTAAGAATGCTAAGTCCCCAAATTTCATTACATAATTCTCCAATCATCTAAGGTGGGGAGTGGAGTCTGTTCGGCACCACCAACTGATTTCAGCATTGTTAAAACTCAGACCGGGAATGAAATCCTGCAACTGACAATGAATTTGGGCTATGTGTTAGCCTTTTATCTGAAGCCACAGACAAAATCTTGGAATCATACTTAAAGGTCTTACTGCAATTGGAGGCCACACACAACTCATAGGCATAATAGTATCAGGGGCTTCCAAGTCAGGCTTGAGAAATTCGGGTCTTGCTTAATTACATGGCCTGTGCAAAAGATGAGATTGCCAACAGAACAATGTTCAGTTGCATTTTCTTGACCCTTTGGGGTTTAAATTTGCAACCTGCATCAGCAAAACTTTTGGCATTTAATTCTATTAAAATCAAAGAGCCAAATTTCTGCCTCCTGTTACATGAGCACAGTTCTTACTGACGTCAATGAAAGCTGTGCATGCATAACTGAGGGCAGATTTTGGCCTGGGCTATAGACATATGAGAACTGGCACACGACACTCACATCAAAACTCTGGTCCCCTCCTCTCCCCGCCCCACCCCCCAGCCTTCTGATAACACGACCTCCTCATTTGTAGCTCTCTGTCCACACATTGGGAGCTGGGCCTTAACCCAAAACACAAATTAGAAGCATCATCTAATACAGAAATTTAAGCCAGATGCAAATTTAATGTAGATGTTGCAAAAGCCACCTGAGTGGGTCACTGTCTAACTGCAAATTTTGCAAACAGATTATGGGTGACCTCCCATTGAAACATACTCAGTGTAGTATCTAATTTATGCATTTAATTAGATAGAAGGAGGCTTGCACCTCCTTCCACTTTACTGTTTAGTTTTTGTACTTGAGAATGCACTGCCTACACTAATGAAACTCCTGCTGCTAGTTTAGAAAATACTACACATATTCCAGTGCCTCGTGCAGTGCTTGGTACAGTGTCTGGGATAGAGGAAGGAGCCTATTGAATATCTACAGGACACATGGAATCTATGAGGCAAGAGATAATAATAACTTACAGTTACCTCGCACTAACTACGTGTTGGGCACCGTCTTATATATATTATTTAATTCTCACTACACATGTAGGTTTACTATTTTATAAAGGAGGACACTATGCAGAAGTTAAGAGACTTACCAGCTAGTAGGTGGTGGAGCTGCGATTTCAATTCAGGCAGCCTGGCTACAGGAGGCCACGCTATAACCCACTCTGCTAAACTGCCTCTAGTTAAAATGCAGGTATTGTGTATTATTAGTTATTAGTCAAATCATGTATATGGTAGCTGGGCAATCGTACTGAGAAAGGCAGAAACATTTTACTAGTAAGAGCTTGTCAACAACTGTATGTGTGACCTTAATTGTCTGAAAAAGTTTTTGTTTGTTTGTTTGTTTAGCTTTCCTATATACTAGGAGCAACAGTATAACCTCTCAGACTAAGCATTTTAGTCTTATGGCATCTTTGTTGTTTTAGCAAAAAGGGAAATGAATATTGCAGTAAATTTCGTTTTTCTTTTAAAGATTTTATTTATTTATTCATGAGAGAGAGAGAGAGAGAGAGAAGCAGAGGGAGAAGCAGGCTCCCAAGGAGCAGGGAGCCCCATGCGGGACTCGATCCCAGGACCCTGGGATCATGACCTGAGCCGAAGGCAGATGCTTAACCATCTGAGCCACTCAGGCGCCCTTGCAGTAAATTTTGAAGACAAATTTATGTGTACCACTTTTAAACAAATGTTAAGGTGACATTGACCATTATCCCCTTTAACTAATTTTTCTGCAGTCACTTACAAAAATAATTAAATATATCCGGGCATTGGCAGTGTTAGGAGTCACATAGCTGCTTTTTAAATAAGGGTCATATTTTCCCTCTTAAGAATATATCTAAAGTGGCACCTGGGCAGCTCAGTTGGTTAAGCATCCGACTCTTGGTTTCAGCTTGGGTCATGATCTCAGGGTTGTGAGATCGAGCCCAGCGTCGGGCTTTGCGCCTTAGTGGGGAGTCTGCTTGGGATTCTCTCTCTCCCTTTGCCCCTCTCCCCCTAATAAAATAAATAAGTCTTTAAAAAAATACATCTAAAGTTATCATTGAGTTTGTTAGATACATACTTTACACTGAAGTTTGAGGAACATGGCTATACTACAAGATGGAAGCTTCTCCCTTGCCCAAAATCCTACAGGCAAAAATGGGAAGAGGTGGGTGCTGTCTTAGAACTTATCTGGACTCTGTAGAGGTAATTTCTGAGCTTTCATTTGGTTTTTATAATGCCCAGAGTATACCTTTACTAGTCCTGTGGCTCAGCAATTGACCTTCCTTATTGTAGGCACCTCATTGTTTTTGGTTTCAAGTGGCAATTCCTTACCTTGTCCACTATACCAAGAACTTGAATTTCCTCTTTAGCTTATTGCTTATGATGTCATCTCAGAGACCTCCCTTCATGATAGTGGGCAAATGATAGGCCAGTGGAGTCTAGGAAGAGTTCAGATTTTGATGCTTCCCTTGACATGAGGAAATCAAGAAAGGAAGTTTGAGAAAAAAAAAGTGGGAATACTATTTTAGCAATATTGAAGTTGAAATGATGGCAAATCATTCTAGTTGTTTGGAGAGTGTGGGATGTTACTTGTCCATGGTCATGTGACTCATGAGTAACAGACCAAGGATAAAAGTCCAGAACACGTAACCCCCAAAACCACACTTCCCTCAGTCCGAACATCCTAAAACATGTCACAGGTCTAGGAAACCTTTTTTTTTTTTTTCCTTTTCTTCTTGGAACTACACAGAAAGAGATTTGGATTTATGTCCATTAAAATCCTATCCCATTGTCAGGACATGTATTATATATGTATTTTCAGTGTGGTCTTTCTTGCCTACACTTAGAAATATTGTGTTACGTTGGTTTTCCCCACTGTCTCTTTCAGCAGTGTGTTTATTTTTTTAATTTTATTTTATTATGTTATATTAATCACCATACATTACATCATTAGTTTTTGATGTAGTGTTCCATGATTCATTGTTTGCATATAACACCCAGTGCCCCATTCAGTACGTGCCCTCTTTAATACCCATCACCAGGAAAACCCATCCCCCCACCCCTCTCCCCTCTAAAATCCTCAGTTTGTTTCTCAGAGTCCATTGTCTCTCATGGTTCGTCTCCCCCTCTGATTTCCCACCCTTCATTTTTCCCTTCCTGCTATCTACTTTTTTTTTTTTAACATATACTGTATTATTTGTTTCAGAGGTACAGGTCTGTGATTCAACAGTCTTGCACAATTCACAGCGCTCACCATAGCACATACCCTACCCAATGTCTATCACCCAGCCACCCCATCCCTCCCACACCCCCAACCACTCCAGCAACCCTCAGTTTGTTTCCTGATATTAAGAATTCCTCATATCAGTGAGATCATAAGATACATGTCTTTCTCTGATTGACTTATTTCGTGCAGCATAATACCCTCCAGTTTCATCCACGTCATTGCAAATGGCAAGATTTCATTCCTTTTGATGGCTGCATAATATTCTGTTGTGTGTATATATATATATATATATACACACACATATGTATATACCACATCTTCTTTATCCATTCATCTGTCGATGGACATCTTGGCTTTTTCCATAGTTTGGCTATTGTGGACATTTCTGCTATAAAGATCGGGGTGCACGTACCCCTTCAGATCACTACATTTGTATCTTTGGGGTAAATACCCAGTAGTGCAATTGCTGGGTTGTACAGTAGCTCTATTTTCAACTTTTTGAGGAAGCTACATACTGTTTTCCAGAGTGGTTGCACCAGCTTGCATTCCCACCAACAGTGTAGGAGGGTTCGCCTTTCTGCGCATCCCCGCCAACATCTGTCATTTCCTGACTTGTTAATTTTAGCCATTCTGACTGGTGTGAGGTGGTATCTCATTGAGGTTTTGATTTGGATTTCCCTGATGCTGAGCGATGTTGAGCACTTTTTCATGTGTCTGTTGGCTATTTGGATGTCTTCTTTGGAAAAAATGTCTGTTCATGTCTTCTGCCAATTTCTTGATTGGATTATTTGATCCTTGGGTGTTGAGTTTGAGAAGTTCTTTACAGATTTTGGATACTAGCCCTTTATCTGATATGTCATTTGCAAATATCTTCTCCCATTCTGTCAGTTGTCTTTTGGTTTTGTGGACTGTTTCTTTTGCTGTGCAAAAGCTTTTTATCTTGATGAAATCCCAACAGTTCATTTTTGCCCTTGCTTCCCTTGCTTTTGGTGATGTTTCTACGAAGAAGTTGCTGTGGCTGAGGTCGAAGAGATTGCTGCCTGTGTTCTCCTTTAGGATTTTGATGGACTCCTGTCTCATGTTTAGGTCTTTCAACCATTTTGAGTCTATTTTTTTGTGTGGTGTGAGGAAATGGTCCAGTTTCATTCTTCTGCATGTGGCTGTCCAATTTTCCCAACACCATTTGTTGAAGAGACCATCTTTTCTCCGTTGGACATTCTTTCCTGCTTTGTCAAGGATTAGTTGACCATAGAGTTGAGGGTCCATTTCTGGGCTCTCTATTCTGTTCCATTGATCTATGTGTCCATTTTTGTGCCAGTACCATACTGTCTTGATGATGACAGCTTTGTGATAGAGCTGGAAGTCCGGAATTGTGATGCCGCCAGCTTTGCTTTTCTTTTTCCCAACATTCTTCTGGCTATTCGAAGTCTTTTTTGGTTCCATACAAATTTTATGATTATTTGTTCCATTTCTTTGAAAAAAGTAGATGGTATTTTGATGGGGATTGCACTGAATGTGTAGATTGCTCTAGGTAGCATTGACATCTTCACAATGTTTGTTCTTCCAATGCATGAGCATGGAATGATTTTCCATTTCTTTGTGTCTTCTTCAATTTCTTTCATGAGTATTTTATAGTTTTCTGAGTATAGATCCTTTGCCTCTTTTGTTAAATTTATTCCTAGGTATCTTATGGTTTTGGGTGCAATTTTAAATGGGATCGACTCCTTAATTTATCTCTCTTCTGTCTTGTTGGTGTATAGGAATGCCACTGATTTCTGTGCATTGATTTTATATCCTGCCACTTGACTGAATTCCTGTATGAGTTCTAGCAGTTTTGGGGTGGAGTCTTTTGGGTTTTCCACATACAGTATCATATCATCTGCAAACAGTGAGAGTTTGACTTCTTCTTTGCCGATTTGGATGCCTTTGATTTCTTTTTGTTGTCTGATTGCTGTGGCTAGGACTTCTAGTACTATGTTGAATAGCAGTGTTGATAGTGGACATCCCTGCTGTGTTCCTGACCTCAGCGGGAAAGCTCTCAGTTTTTCCCCATTGAGAATGATATTCGCTGTAGGTTTTTCACAGATGGCTTTTATGATATTGAGGTATGTACCCTCTATCCCTATACTCTGAAGAGTTTTGATCAAGAAAGGATGCTGTCCTTTGTCAAATGCTTTTTCTGCATCTATTGAGAGGATCATATGATTCTTGTTCTTTCTTTTGTTAATGTATTGTATCATGTTGATTGATTTGCGGATATTGAACCAAACTTAGAGCCCAGGGACAAATCCCACTTGGTCATGGTGAATAATCCTTTTAATGTACTGTTGGATCCTATTGGCTAGTATTTTGGTGAGAATTTTTGCATCCATGTTCATCAAGGATATTGGTCTGGAATTCTCTTTTTGATGGGGTCTTTGTCTGGTTTTGGGATCAAGGTAATGGTGGCCTCATAAAATGAGTTTGGAAGTTTTCCTTCCATTTCTATTTTTTGGAACAGTTTCAGGAGAATAGGTACTAATTCTTCAAATGTTTGGCAAAATTCCCCTGGGAAGCCATCTGGCCCTGGGCTTTTGTTTGTTGGGAGATTTTTGATGACTGCTTCAATTTCCTTACTGGTTATAGGTCTGTTCAGATTTTCTATTTCTGGAAGAAATAGAAAATCTTCCAGATTTCCTATTCTTCCTGTATCAACTACCAATTTTGGTAGTTGATACATCTCTAGGAATGCATCCATTTCTTCCAGGTTATCTAATTTGCTGGCATAGAGTTGCTCATAATATGTTCTTATAATTGTTTGTATTTCTTTGGTGTTGGTTGTGATCTCTCCTTTTTCATTCATGATTTTGTTGATTTGGGTCATTTCTCTTTTCTTTTTGATAAGTCTGGCCAGGGGGTTATCAGTCTTGTTATTTCTTTCAAAGAACCAGCTCCTAGTTTCGTTGATCTGTTCTACTGTTCTTTTGGTTTCTATTTCATTGATTTCTGCTCTGATCTTTAATTATTTCTCTTCTCCTGCTGGGTTTAGGCTTTCTTTGCTGTTTTTTTCTCTAGCTCCTTTAGGTGTAGGCTTAGGTTGTGTATTTGAGACCTTTCTTGTTTCTTGAGAAAGGCTTGTATTGCTATATACTTTCCTCTCAGGACTGCCTTTGCTGCATCCCAAAGATTTTGAACAGTTGTGTTTTCATTTTCATTGGTTTCCATGAATTTTTTTAATTCTTCTTTAATTTCCTGGTTGACCCATTCATTCTTTAGTAGGATGCTCTTTAGCCTCCATGTATTTGAGTTCTTTCCAACTTTCCTCTTGTGATTGAGTTCTAGTTTCAAAGCATTGTGGTCTGAAAATATGCAGCGAATGATGCCAGTCTTTTGGTACCGGTTGAGACCTGATTTGTGACCTAGGATGTGATCTATTCTGGAGAATGTTCCATGGGCACTAGAGAAGAATGTGTATTCTGTTGCTTTGGGATGGAATGTTCTGACTATATCTGTGAAGTCCATTTGGTCCAGTGTGTCATTTAAAGTCTTTATTTCCTTGTTGATCTTTTGCTTAGATGATCTGTCCATTTCAGTGAGGGGGGTATTAAAGTCCCCCACTGTTATTGTATTGTTGTCGATGTGTTTCTTTGCTTTTGTTATTAATTGCCTTATATAATTGGCTGCTCCCATGTTAGGGGCATAGATATTTACAATTGTTAGATCTTCTTGTTGGATAGACCCTTTAAGGATGATATAGTGTCCTTCCTCATCTCTTATTATAGTCTTTGGTTTAAATCTAATTTGTCTGATATGAGGATTGCCACCCCAGCTTTCTTTTGGTGTCCATTAGCATGGTAAATAGTTTTCTACCCCCTCACTTTCAATCTGGGGGTGCCTTGCATCTAAAATGAGTCTTTTGCAGACAGCATATCGATGGGTCTTGTTTTTTTATCCAATCTGATACACTGTGTCTTTTGATTGGGGCATTTAGCCCATTTACATTCAGGGTAACTATTGAAAGATATGAATTTAGTGCCATTGTATTGCCTGTAAGGTGACTGTTACTGTATATTGTCTGTGTTTCTTTCTGGTCAATGTTACTCTTAGGCTCTCTCTTTCCTTAGAGGACCTCTTTCAATATTTCTTGTAGGGATGTTTCGTGTTTGCAAATTCCTTTAGTTTTTGTTTGTCCTGGAAGATTTAATCTCTCCTTCTATTTTCAGTGACAGCCTAGCTGGATATAGTATTCTTGGCTGCATATTTTTCTCATTTAGTGCTCTGAATATATCATTGCAGTCCTTCCTGGCCTGCCAGGTCTCTGTGGATAGGTCTGTTGCCAATCTAATGTTTCTACCATTGTAGGTTACAGATCTCTTATCCTGAGCTGCTTTCAGGATTTTCTCTTTGTCTCTGAGACTAGTAAGTTTTAGTATTAGATGTCAGGGTGTTGACCTATTCTTATTGATTTTGAGGGGGGTTCTCTCTGCCTCCTGGATTTTGATGCCTGTTTCCTTCCCCTTACTAGGGAAGCTCTCTGCTATAATTTGCTCCAAATATACCTCCTCCCCTCTCTCTCTTTCTTCTTCTTCTGGGATCCCAATTATTCTAATATTGTTTCATCTTATGGTATCATTTATCTCTCAAATTCTGCCCTCATGATCCAGTAGTTTTTTATCTCTCTTTTTCTCAGCTTCTTTATTTTCCATCATTTGGTCTTCTGTATCACTCATTCTCTCTTCTGCCTCATTTATCCTAGCAGTTAGAGCCTCCATTTTTCATTGCACTTCATTGATAGCCTTTTTTTTCTTTCGGCTTGGTTAGATTTCAGCTATTTTATTTCTCCTGAAAGGTTTCTCTAATATCTTCCATGCTTTTTTGAAGCCCAGCTAGTATCTTTAAAATCGTCATTCTGAACTCTAGTTCTGACATCTTACTAATATCCGTATTGATTAGGTCCCTGGCAGTCAGTACTGCCTCTTGTTCTTTTTATTGAGGTGATTTTTTCTATCTTGTCATTTTGTCCAGAGGAGAGTAGATGAATGAGAGAACAAAATGCTAACAGGGTAACAAGAACCCTAGAAAAATATACACTAAACAAATCAGAAGAGACCTGAAACTGGGTGAAAAGAAAGGGAAAGAAAGGGAAAGAAAGAAAAAAGAAAAAAGAAAAGAAAAAGAAAAAGATAAAAAACAAACAAACAAAAAAACAGAATATGATCAAATATGATCAGACTGGTGCATAGATCAGTGCCACACAGTAGATTTTGGGTGTATTTTGGTCTGTTAGAAGAAAGTGCCTCCCCAAAATTTTAAAGAATGAAAAGCTTATATATATACAAAAATAAGAGTAAATACGATGAAGGGATGGAATATGATTGTCAAGATGAAAATTATAAAAGATTTTATAAAAGGAATTGATAAGATAAGAAGTTGGTTGAAAAAAGAAGAGAATTAAAAAAAAAGGGGAGAGAATGTGATCAGGCAGGAGACTAGAACAAAGCCATACACTAGAGATTTAGGGTATATTTTGGTCTGTTAGAAGAAACTGTATTCCAAAATTTTAAAGAGAGAAATATATATATATATATATATATGTATATATATGTACATATATGTATATATATGTATACCAAAAACAAGGTTAACTACTATGAAGGGATAGAATATGACTCTAAAAATGAAAAATAAAAAAGGTTTTTTAAAAAAGGGATTGAAAAGATGTTGGTTGGAAAAGGGAAAAAGAGGGCACCTGGGTGGCTCAGTTGATTAAGTGACTGCCTTCAGCTCAGGTCATGATCCTGGAGTCCCTGGATTGAGTCCCACATCGGGCTCCCTGCTCTGCAGGGAGTCTGCTTCTCCCTCTGACCCTGCCCCCTCTCATGTGCTCTCTCTCTCTCTCTCTCTCTGTCTGTCTCCAATAAGTAAGTAAAACAAAAAAAAAAAAAAAAGGGAAAAAGAAAAATTAAAAAAAGAAAATTAAAAAAAATTAACTTTGAAAGACTAAAGAATCATGGGGAAAAAGCCATTAATTCTATGTGCAGTATTCCCCTAGCGCTGGAGTTCTGCCATTCTCATTGATTGGTAAACTTGGTCTTGGCTGGCGGTTCTTGCTGATCTTCTGGGGGAGGGGCCTGTTGCCGTGGTTCCCAAATATCTTTGCGGGAGGGGGAATTGCCCTGCCCTTGCCTGGTCCGGGCTAAGTAATCTGCTGGGGTTTGCTCTCGGGAGCTTTTGTTCCCTGCAAGCCTTCGTACAGCTTTGGAGGACGAGAGTGAAAATGGTGGCCTCCCAACTCTGCCCTGGAGGAGCCAAGAACTGGGGGCCCCACTCCTCAGTGAGACCCCAGAGAAAAGCAGTCAATCACTCATGTCTCCCCGGTCTCCGGCCGCACTCCGTGTTCACCTGGCCTGTGACCGAGTGTTTCTGTCTCTGGCACCCGACCCCATGTGGAGTCTCTAAACCCAGCAGATCCCTGAGATGCGCTCCCACGCTGCTCCTCCCCGGGGGAGGAAGGGGAGACTCCCCAGATCTGCTGCTTGTTGGGTCCCTGTTGGAGAAGCAGAGGCCCGACTGTGCCGCGGATCATGGTTTATGGCAACCCGAGCTGAGAGCCCACTCCTTGGCTCCATCTCTGCAGCTGGCTTCCCCGCTCTGATACCTGGGAGTTCTGCCGCTCTCAGGCACCCCCGGTCTTTCTGTGACCCCGAGGGTCCTGAGACCACACTTTCCCAGAGAGTGTTCCACCCCCCGCTTAGCTACTAGAGCAATGTCCCTCAGTGGAGCCAACTTCTAAAAGTTCCGATTTTGTGCTCTGCTGCTCTAGCCCTTGCCGGTAGTGGCTGATGGAGGCCCCCTCCCCCGCCATCTATCTTCCCAAATATCACCTCGGATTCACTTCTCTGCACGTCCTGCTTTCCAGAAAGTGGTCACTTTTCTGTTCAGAGTTGTTGCTATGTTAGCAGTGTGTTTAAATCCAAAGTAGATTATATAGTCCTCATATGTTGTCTTTTACTTCTTTAGGACCTCTTTCAGAGAATGTTTTCTGATCTCATTTCAAAAATATCAGTCAATCTGTAGAATTTTATTATGAGTAGTCAGACCAGGATTCATTTCTACAATATTCCTTAATAATGGTCATCAGCTTCTATTTAGTGTGTGCTTACTACATCACAAAGCATCTACTACATCATGATTGAAGAATTTTTGTTACTAAACTACATATAAGTTATAAAGACTAAATACTTGTCTCTTAACTTTGATCCACTAGTTCTAGTTTTACCTTATAGAGCAGATATTTCAAACTGAGGCTGCAAGGGAGATCCCTTTCAACATTGTATTTTGTTTGGCCCACGTGGTGTTTTTAAAATAATGAGCCAACATTGAAGACACAGAGATTTTACATAAAAATCAGGTTTTCTGGCTCTTATTGAAAAAGAAAGATCTTGCAATATTGCACCCACATTACTACAGGGCAACAATGATATGGACTTGAGTGGGCGCTGCTTCCTTTAGATGGGGCATATGTTCTGCTGTTGTCCACAGCCCTCCACTCCCTACGGATTTCCACATCCTATGGCTGTCACTTGCCATTAATTATCACACATGCACTATTGTTTTTCAAATATCTGGCTAGTTCCATGCCCTTATGTTACCTTTCTGAATCCTGTAGGTATATTTATGACCCCTATAACTAGGCAGCGTAGAGTAAATATGCTCCTTCCTCTGCATGAAAGAGATGCCTTTGCCCCCATGCATTTCTTTAGTCCTCCTTTTTGCAAGACAGTAAGTTTCAGTTCCTTTAACCAAACCTTGTAAGGTACAGCTTTTAATGCCATTACTCCTCTGGAGACTCCTTTAATTTGTCCAGGCCTCCTTTAAAACATGGTACCCAGGGGGGCACCTTGGTGGCTGTCGGTTAAGTGTCTGACTCTTGCTGTCAGCTCAGGTTGTGATCTCAGGGTTGTGAGATTGAGCCCTGTGTTGGGCTCCACACTGAGCGTGGGGCCTGCTTGGGATTCTTTCTCTTTCTCTCTTGTGTTCTCTCTCTTTCTCTCTCTCTCTCATCAATCTCATCAGTCACTCAATCAAACAAACAAACAGAAAACTGTTCTAGAACTGAACACAGTGGTGAAAAGCTGGAGCCATGGACTTCCATTATTCTTTCTAATTCTCAAGTTAAAGGTGTCTTCACAATCTGGTGAACATTATAGGTTGAATGGGAAGGGTGGACATTTTCTGTTTTGTTTGCACAGTATCCTTCTTTCCTCTTGGAGATAGTACTCTTCTCTTCTCTCGGAACTCCTCCTTGCCATGCTCTACTCTGGGAGCTGCTAACTGCTTATGAGACTTTGACCACAGAGATTCATCCCTGAGAGAGCAAGTGTTATGAGGCAGGACAAGAAGATCTTTCCTGGGATTTTTCTAACCAGAGCTTGAAATTTTGGTTTCTGAGATTGTAAGGATATAAGTCTGAAGCTACAGGTGACCAGCCTTCATTTTGGAAATGCTGGTCAGAAAGAAACCAGCACACAGAGAGAAACAGAGAGAAGAATCACAAGAAGAAATACCAGGAAGCATCACTGAAGTTCCTGGTACCAAGCACCTCTAAGCCTGTCTTTTCCACATTTTGGTTTTTTAAGCCAGTGTATTCTTTTTCCTTCTTTCCCTCTCTCCATGCCTCCCTTCCTCCCTTTTCTCTCTCCTTCCATCTTTTTTTCCTTCAAAACTTTATTTGTGTATTTATAAAGAAAAAAAACACAGCACTGTATTATTTCCATTGCTAAGGATAGGCCTTTGCAGGATGTCAGACTAATTTCTGACAACAGGGTGGAGGCCTCTGCTTGCCATCAGTGAGTGGGTTCTGCAGGACCATGATGATTGAGTCTCTTCACAGGAGCATCTTGGAGATGTAGGGGTCCTTGTTGACTGGCTTGGACTTCTTACCTTTGTTGCTCTTGGGGACCTTGGTCTGAATCACCTTCACATTCTCCAGCACTGTGTTGCAGTGCTTGTCAGTGGCCTCCACACAGCACAGGAGCTCCTTGTTATTGCCACAACTCATGAGCCCTTACGTAGGTGTTGTTCCTGACTGACTGTGTGAGCATGGAGAATGGATTTGTGTTAAACTCTTCCTCCTCCCACTTTTGCAGCTCCTCCAGGGTCATCTTGCTCTTGCGCTTCTTGGGTAGGCTCCTGGTGATCGTGGCTGTACTCTCAGACCACTTGTGTCTCCTCTGTGTTGTTTCTGCTTCTATAGAGTCTTATGCTAATTTAAATTACCTCTCTCGAGCTGGCAACCAAGCTAGAACATCTTCTCTGGCATATTGGCTGACTCACAGGCGATATGACTGTATGAATGAACAGATGACTGCTTGGCTGAATGAAAAACTGGTTTCTTGCTAAGGTGGACCATGGATTTCCTGTGATTTCTAGTTCACAGCAATCTGTGAATGTTCTGATCTCTATGAATGTTATGATCCCTCAAATCTGACTGTGAGCCCAAATCTTGCTTACAACTGGGGAGGGGAGACAATTGTGGACAGTTCCTTCCATCAGCTTTCTTTCGTACTGCCCCCCTCTCCAATTCACAAAAAGGAGTTCTGAGGCTGAAAAGACCCACTGCAAAGAGGAGAATTGTCTACCATTGGCCTTGTCACAATCCATCCTTTCTGGATAGTCAGCCAACCCATGCCTTTATTTATTTTGTGGGTGATAACCTTTGAAATCTGTAAGTAAGTTACTGTCCCTCTCTTAGCTCATGGTAACTGAACAAATACTTGCAACCTTTCCCTGGGTCTGAATCCATGATGTGTCTCTGTGTGTATGTATGGATGTATTTGGAGATCACCATGTTCTTTCAATAATAAATGAGAACACCATGCTCTAGGTTTGAAATGTTTGCCACTTTGCAATTTAATTAGAAAAAATAATCCTAAGATAAATGAGTATGTGTTTAGTTGCCCATGGATAAATGTACTTGAGTCAAAGGAAAAGTGACACCTTGGAAAAATTTCACATTTAGAAATATGTATATATATGCAGAAAGTTGTGAGGTTTTGTTAACTTAGTAAAAATAGGATAATTTCCCAGATTTTTTTCCCTCCAATCCCCTCCCCATTAGAAAAATTTCCTATGTGTTTTTTCATTTCTAGGTATTACTGTTTCAAAAATAAGAAAAAACTGGTATTAGGGACAAACCAAATTAAATGTAGTATAGTTCTACATTCCTAAACAAAAGAAAAAAGTGACTCTAGATCTGAAAGGAGACAGAATGAAAAAAAATCAGTTTCCTTATGTAGTTTATTTACAAAATTTTTTCACCATAAGTTGATTTTTAAAGAAAATTTATACCTCTAAATATATGTTCATATAGACATAACCAGTTGATTTAGTTCATGCCTGATTTATTAGCTTTAAACTGTCTTACATTAGCAATTGCAATTTATGTCTATTTATCTCAAATTTCTTTTGACCAGCAACATGAATTTGGAAAATTTCTGGCTTAGATTAGAAATACATTCTGTAGCCATGCAATAAATCAAATATAACCAGTTTTTGCTGGAGTTAACTTTTGATAATGACTCAATACCAATTTCCCCTAACCTATGTACATGATAGCATAAATCTAAACCATGGTTACTGTTGACGTCAGCAATATTAATTGGCTAATGTCCTTGAGAAATCATCCTGTAGCAGCTCACTTAAAATATTGACGAATACGTGCTTTACTTTGCTAATAGTTTGAACAAATTGGTTTTCTATTATAGTATCGTAGTACTTGGAAGGCTGCTGGGCTAGCATTAACTGGCTATTGTCAACTGTACTCATTTCTAAATAATAATCATAAAATGTTTGATGCCTCAGACAACATGCACACATATATTATAAAATATAAAGGAAATAAATACATACCCACTTGTAAGACTGAATCCAAAAGCTAACAGCACAGAAGTGGCAGCAAAGCAAATTCCCAGAGTTGATGGAAAAGTCTTTTCTCACAGTTCTATTATCTCTTAAAAGATAGTTTTAATGTGGTTCTAATAAATATCTTCCTATATTTTTAGTGATCCCCTTACTTGTTTCTTTTAGTTTGAATGGCAATTACAAACAGAGCTTTGGAAGAGGAATGGTAGAGGTTTGTAAGAAAATCTATTATTGCTCCAGAATTCTTCTGTCTGAAGCTGCCCTGTCCCTTCCTTCCCCATCCGCATCCCTCAGGCCACTCTTCTCTAACCCCCTCAGATCAGATCCTCCTCTATTTCCAAATGGATGAAACACAAAACTACAGGAACTTAAAATGGGAGCAAACAAGCTAATAATGAACTGCTGTACCCCTTGGCATTTGTAAAACCTTTTTTCTCTTGCTAATGTAATTTTCCAACCAGACATGGGGAAGCCTTTCTCAAGGTTACGTACAAATGGTTGTAGAAGAGCCCAGAGACTTCCATTTCATTCTTTGAAATAGAGAAGAGTGATTGCTTCCTTGACTTTGTGGCTCTGACCATTCTTTAAGTGGTTAAGTAAGAAACAACAACATGTCCCTGAAGGAGAGCTTCCTAATGGTTTTTCTGTGGCCCATTGCCCCTGGGGAGCTCACCATCACAGCAGGTCACCATGGTAATGCCATACTCTTCAGCTTTCCTCTGAACCTTTTGTGATAGCGATGCCAACATCTCATTTATAAATTTAATGCACTGCGGTGCAGCTTCACAGTTGCTAATAAAAGACAACCTTTTGTGGAATAAATGAGTAAAAAGTGATGAACATAGACTAGCATAACGAATCACTTCTGGTGTAATTTCTGTTTTAAGTCTGGATTAGCTATTTTAAAAAATAAGCAGGGCTAACACTTACTGTTAAATGTAGGGATGACCTATTAAGCAACAACAACAAAAAAATGTGAGTTTTATTATCCACTTTCCTTCCAACATCTAATTCAAGACATGCTAGCTGTCCACACCATTCTTTCAGAAGAATGGTTTGAGAGCATTAAGACAAAGTGATGACACCTCAGACAAGGTTCTTGTCCATATTTCTTTACATTTAAATGATATTAGTGAAAGTGATATTTGATATGGTACAAGCATCTATCACATGGCTGTAAGGGTAGAGTTGGATTAGTTGTATCCTCAGACATTATTACGCACTTACTCTTTCCCAGAAATGGTTAATACAATTGATATGATCAATTATTGATCATTTTTTTTCTTGGAAAAATTTTTTGTTTTTGAGTTATGCTAAATAATGTTCTGTATATTATTCTTAATAGTCTCCACCTCTGCCCTGTTTCACCTTTGATGAAATAGATATTACATCTGGTCAACTTTTCAGGTAAAAAAAAAATTCCTAGTTATGTTTCACGTAGGATGGATAAGTACTAGGGCAACAGGGCAGTCTCACCAGATGAAAAGTGGATAAGTCCTGTAGAAGGCTTGTGCATGGTATGACTAAGTTGTCTTTCTTACATGCAACTTATTTCACATCCAATTGAAACATGATCCATTCTTGGAGTTCTTGAAGTTAATTATGTGGCTTCATTATTGAGAAGACTTTTTTCTTTTGTTTTTTAAGATTTTATTTATTTATCTGACAGAGAGCACAAGCAGGCAGAGCAGCAGGCAGAGGGAGAGGGAGAAGCAGGCTCCCCACTGAGCAGAGAGCCCAACGCGGGGCTCGATCCCAGGACCCCAGGATCATGACCTGAGCCAAAGGCAGATGCTTAACCAACCAAGCCACCCAGCATCCCAACATCTACTGCTTTTAAAAGTAGGAAAAGACAAATGAGCACTTGAGAAGTGGTAGAGAAACCCATGGTTGTTGTACATCTTTTGGGGTTCCATGGCATCCCCTACAGATTTGGGGTGAGCTCTCTGACTCCCTAATCCTGTGTGTCTACTCTTTCTGCAAGAAGGCCAGGAGCAGGAGTATCTTGTCAGTGGCAGTTCTTGAGGGAGAAAAACATGGCAAGAAAGGAGTTGCACAAATTAGCATTAAACTCTGATTTTTAGGATTATGAACTAAATCTCTCTCATCTGCATGGGCTGAAAACCCACAGTATCAGTGTCAGGATGTAAGGAGGTAAGTTGAAAGTTTCATTTCACATTTTCCTTTTTTCATTAGGCTGATCTCTGGAAATTGTGAAGGAGTGAGAGTTAATTTTTGATCCCTGATCT
Source organism: Eumetopias jubatus (assembly GCF_037043125.1). Taxonomy (NCBI): domain Eukaryota; kingdom Metazoa; phylum Chordata; class Mammalia; order Carnivora; family Otariidae; genus Eumetopias; species Eumetopias jubatus. The sequence continues at coordinate 50,661,541 of NW_028274818.1, read as the reverse complement.
CTGTTATGGTCATTCTGCATTTACCCTTTATGATGCTCTGGAACATTGCTGGGGAAATTGGTTGACTGATAAAATCTTCAGTGTACATGAAGGAGGGAATTTTTAAGGAGTCATTAGGGAAATAATAAACACACTGAAAAAAAATTAAGTGGTACAAAATGGTATGTAATAGGAATAGCTCTCCCAGTATAGACCCCTATGTTCTGTTCCAGAGAAACATTTTCCTGCATATTACTTTAGAAGCATCTGTTTCCTGTGCATTCTTTTAGAATGTTTCCATGCATACATACACATGCAGATATATAAATATATGCTCCTCTTTACACAAAAGAAAGTATATAATAAACACTAGTTTGTATCTTATTTTTGTTCACTTTATATAGTTTGGAGATCTTCACATATCAGCAGATATAGATTCCCTTTACTCTTTTAATAGCTCATAGTAGTCATTTAAGCCTAGACTTTGTGCATTTCCAGGATGGAAACCACATTTAAATGCTTAGCTACATTTCCTGATGCTGCCTAGCTATTTTCTAGGAGCTAATCGAAGACAAAGATACTGTGTGTAGGAGTATCATAGGTTATATTAATCATAAAATATCTTAATTTTCCCTATGGTGCCTTCCCTGTTGAAGGATTTTACATCCTTGGCTTGTTGGAGTAGTGCACGGCCGTGTGATTTGCTTTGGCCAATGCAGTGTCAGAAATGTGACATTTCAAGGCAGAAGTTGTAAGGGCCATCTTATAGAGTGCTATAAATCTTTTTCCTTTTCCATAAAAGCTGTGTATGTCCCAGATGGATGTTAATCCTTCTGCTAGGTTATGGAATGAAGATGACATGGACCAGAGCTATAATCTATAACCTATCCAAATGGATGGTTGGCATGAGTGAAAAATAAAACTGTTATCTTAAGTAACTGCTATTGGGAGGTCACTTGGAACTACAGAATGACCTAGCCTATTCTGCCTGATACAGGGAGCAACCTAAGGAACAGTCAAAGAAAGTGACAATTTGTAATAAAATAGTTCTTCTGATTGTGAAATGGCTTTCCAATGACCCTGTCTTTCCTAATTCCTTCCTCCCCAAATCATTAAATCAAATCACCAAAAAACCCACTAATAATATAACACAGTATTCATTGACATGTATAACATTTTAATTCTATTTATTAATTTTATAATGTTTTCATTATATTTCAACAACTGTTAGGCTATTTTGTCCCCAGATTTAAGTAATCAATATTTTTGTGCTTTAAAAACAACAAAAACATATTGAGAACAAATGTCTGCTTCTGGCCATGATGGAGTCACTGGAGTCACCAGACTTCCCTTCCCACCAAAAGTAACTTAAAAAACTGGGCAGAATACATGAGGCAACTGTTTTGGATATTGGAAAACAGGTAGTGCAGGACTGTGACTTCTGAAAGTAGAGAAACAAGTGAGATGGACCTAAGATTGCCCAACTTTATGCCTGGAGACCCTTTCCTGACTCTGGTTCCAAGAGGGGGCTCCTAAGCAGAGCACTGCAGAATTGCTGAGTTGCAGAGATACATATTAGAGATCGGGAAGGCTGAACTGAAACTATCAGGACAGACTATTGGAAAGGAGGAGGTTGCACAGGCAGTGTAAAAAATTTCATAGGGATTCCGTTGGGTCTGTGTTTGAAGACCTCACTGTGCATGTATAAGGAGAAGTGCCCCCAAAAGCTAGGCTGGAAGATATTCATATTCTGAGCATCCAGAGCAGAGAGTCCTTGTTGAAAACTTGGGCCATTTGGTGGAGACCTTAGAGGGGTCATGCCTTAATAGTGGGGCTAAACGAGCCATGGAGTAAAGACTACTCAAAGCTTAAAAACAATTGTCAAAAGATCCAGCTGATCTTTAAGTAATGTAATTCTGTCAGAACAATGTCCAACACTCTTTAAAAGGAAGACCACCAAATCCAGCACTCAACAACATAAAAATAACAAAGTTCAGCATTTGATAAAAAAACTAGTCGTATGAAAACAGGAAAGTATGATCCATACTCAGTAAAAAAATAAGGTGAAAGAAACATATCTGGAAATGACAGAGATGAATTAGTAAATAAGAATATTTAAATAGCTATTATACAAGACTGTTGAATCACAGATCTGTACCTCTGAAACAAATAATGCAACATATGTTAAGAAAAAAGAAAAAGAAGATAGCAGGAGGGGAAGAATGAAGGGGAGTAAGTCGGAGGGGGAGACGAACCATGAGAGACAATGGACTCTGAAAAACAAACTGAGGGTTCTAGAGGGGAGGAGGGTGGGGGGATGGGTTAGCCTGGTGATGGGTATTAAAGAGGGCACGCTCTGCATGGAGCACTGGGTGTTAGGCACAAACAATGAATCATGGAACACTGCATCAAAAACTAATGAGGTAATGTATGGTGATTAACATAACAATAAAAAATTTAAAGATTAATAAAAAATAGCTATTATACATATACATAAACTTTGAAGAAAAATTGAACATGATGAGAAAAATGAAAAATGGAAAGAAACTTTAGTTTTGTTTTTTTTTTTTGAAACTTTAGTTTTGAAAAACAGAACATCTGAAATGAAAAATCACTTGGTGGAGGGTACCTGGGTGGCTCAGTTGGTTAAGCGACTGCCTTCAGCTCAGGTCATGATCCTGGAGTCCCAGGATCGAGTCCCGCATCGGGCTCCCTGCTCAGCGGGGAGTCTGCTTATCCCTCTGACCCTCCCCCATCTCATGAGCTCTCAATCTCATTCTCGCTCTCAAATAAATAAATAAATAAATATTAAAAAAAAAAAAAGAAAAATCACTTGGTGGAATTCATAGCAGATTAGACATTGCAGAAGAAAAAAATAGTGAATTTGAAAACATAAAAATAAAAAGTATCCAAAATGAAGCATATAGATTAAAACAAAACAAAACAAGACAAAACAAAACAAAAATGAACAGATCCTCAGTAATTTCGGAAAAAATTTCAAGTAGTCTAGCATATATGTAACTAGTGTTCCAGAAGGATAGGGGAGGACAGAAAAATATTTAAATAAATAATGGCTTGAAATACTCTAATTCTGATGAAAACTGTAAGCCCACAGATCTGAAAAGCTTAAGGAATATGCTGAACACACACACACACACACACACACACACACACACACAGAAAACACATTAAAGCATATCACATGATCAAATTGGTAAACACCAGTGATAAAATCTTAAAAAGCAGGTGGAGGAGAAAACAGGGATAGAGGAATGAAGATAACAATTACCATACTTTTCTTATCTGAAACTGTGTGAACAAGAAGATAATGGAACAGCATCTTGAAAGTACTGAAATCAAAACCAAACCAAAACTAAAAACAGAACAAGAAAAGCAAACAACAGTACCTGTCAAACTAGAATGGAAACACTTAAAAATGGAGGTGAGATAATAATTCTTCAGATAAACAAAAGTTAAAACAACTTGTATCCAGAAGAACTGAACTATAAGGATTGTTAAAAAGATATTCTTGAGGCAGAAATTTAGAACTATATACAGAAATAAAGAGCCCTACAAATTGCATGTATATGGGTAAATTTAGCAGATATTTTTATTTTAAGATTTGTTCAAAAGATAATCAACTAGGGTCATTTATTTCTTAAATTCCATATATGAGTGAAATCATATGGTATTTGTCTTTCTCTGATTTATTTTGCTTAGCATAATACTTTCTAGCTCCATCCATGTCATTGCGAATGGCAAGATTTCATTCTTTTTTATGGCTGAATAATATTCCATTGCATATACATACCACATCTATATCCATTCATCAGTCGATGGACATTTGGGCTCTTTCCAGAATTTGGCTATTGTTGATAATGCTGCTATGAACAATCATAGTGGGGGAAAGAAAGGCAAACCAAATAACAGTCTCTTAACTCTAGAGAACAAACAGATGGTCACCAGAGAGGAGCTGGGTGGGAGGATGGGTGAAACTGGTGATGTGGATTAAGGAATGCACTTGCTGAGATGAGCACCAGGGGTTGTATAAAGTGTTGAATCACTATATTGTACACCTGAAACTAACATTTTAGTTAACACTGTATGTTAACTAACTGGAATTTAAATAAAAACTAAAAAAAAAGATAATCAAGTGAAGCAAAAATAATATTACATTTTGAGGTTTATCATTTATGCAGAAGTAAAATATATAATAGCACAAAGGATGGGAAGGAGGAAATGGAAGCATACTGACAGAAGGGGTGTAATAACATTTGAAGGTATAGACTGTGGTAAGTTAAAAATGTATGTTTTAAACTCGAGAAGCAGCACACGGGCATATGCACAAACCAAAAACTAAAAAGCATAGCGGTCGAGCTAATAAGCCAATAATAATGGTAAAATCTAATCAGAAAAGATATTTAATCCAAAAGAAGGCACAACAACAGGGCAAAAAAGAAAGAATTAATGGGACAAATAGAAAACACTACCAAGATAGTCAATTAAAGCCTAACCATATCAACAGTCATTAGATGTGAACTCTAAACACTTCAGTTAAAAGAGTGACATTGTCAGAATGGATAAAACAACAAAAACTAATTGTTCTTGTTCTTTTTATGTTATCTACAAAAAGTCTAAATTAAATATAGTCACAGATTAAATATAAAAGGATGGAAAAAGATATACCATAAAGACACTAATCAAATGAAAGCTCCAACTGCTATATTAATATCAGAAGAAGTAGATTTCAGAAAAAGGTGTGTTACCAGGGTTATGATACAGAAAAAGCAATTGAAAAAATGCAACCCCCGTTCATGATCAAAACCCCCAACAAACTAGGAATAGAAGTACATTTTCTTAACTTGACTTAATGGGACATTTACAAAAAACTACAGTGAACATTATATTTTATTGGGGAGCAATTGAGTACTTTTCCACCCAAGATTGTGAACAAGTCAAGGAAGTTTGTTCTCAACACTTCTATCTAACATGTTGTTGATGGTCCTAGCTGGTACAATAAGGTAGGAAAAAGAAATAGAAGGCACACAGTAAGGAGGAAGAAAATGTTTTTATTTCTGGATAACCTGATGGTTGTTATGGGCTGGAGGAAGAAAATGTTTTTATTAGTGGATAACCTGATGGTTGTTATGGGTTGAATTGTGTCCCTCAGAATTTTTGTGTTGAAGCCCTCACCTCCCAGCACCTCAGAATGTGACTATATTTGGAGATAGGGCCTTTAAAGAGTGATTAAGTTAAAATGAGACCATTAAGGTGGACCACAGTCCAATCTGACCAGTGTCCTTTAAGAAGAGGAAACTTGGACACAGAGAGACATCAGTAGCTTATACACAAAGAAAACACCATGCAAAGACATAGCAGAAAGGTGCCATCTCTAAACCAAGGAGAGAGTCCCCTGAAGACAACAGATCTGCTGATACCTTAATCTCCAGAACTATGAGAAATAAATTTCTGTTATTTAAGCCACCCAGTGTGTGGTATTTGTTATAATAGACCTAGCAAACCGTAAGTCCTAAGTTATCTGGAAAAAAAAAGTTATTAGAACAAATAAGTAAATTTAGCAAGGTCACAGGATACAAGATTGATAACAAAATCAGCTGTGTTTATTCATACATGCTACATATTGGAAAAATGGACTCAAAATGCAATACCACTACCATAGCAACAACAACAACAAAAAACCATGAAATCATAAAATACTTAAGAATAATTTAACAAAATATTTTCAATATTTGTTCAATAAAAACTACAAAGCATTGATAAGAGAAATTAAAAAATAAATTGAGAGGTATATCATGTTTACGAATCAAAAGTCTCAGTATTTGTAAATCACATTTCCCCTACTTTCATCTGCAGATTCAATACAATTGCAATCATGGTTCTTCTCTTCTGTATAAATTGACATAGTCCTTCTACAATTTATATGGAAATGTAAAAGGCTTAGAATAGCCAAAAAAAGTTTGAAAAAGTAAAACAAAGTAAGAAAAGACTTGCATTACCTAATTTCAATTATAACTACACAACTACAGAATTTAAGACGGTGTGGTATTCATGTAAGGACAGTTCATGAAACACAATAGAGTCCAGATAAAGATCTACCGCATATATAGTCAATTGATTTTGACAAAGGAACCAAAGAAATTGAATGGGAGAAAGGATGATCTTTTAAACAAATTATGTTGGAACTAATATTCACATGGAAAAAGGTCAGCATTTAGATACTTTAATATAAGTAGTATATATAAATATAATAAATATAATATATACATATAATAGATATATACTTTATATAATAAACATTAATGTACTTGAAATGGATCATAGAACTTAATCTAAGAGATAAAACTTAAAACTTCCAGAGGAAAACAGGAGAAACATCTCTACAACCTTGAGATAAAAATGTTTTTTTGACATATAAAGCATAAAACATAAAGAATTTATGAATTGCATTTACAATTTTTAAAAAATTAAAATTAAAATCTTTTCTTTAAAAGGTGAAAGTAAACTATTGCTTTGAGCATTGAGCATTGAGTAAAAATGCTCACAGTATCTCTATCAGGAAAGGACTTGAATCCAGGATATATAAAGAACACTTATAACTTGATAATAAGAATAAAGATGGCTCCATTAAAAGTAGCAAAATATTTCATATCACTTCACAAGAGAAGATACATACATGGCCAATAGCACATGAAAATATATTCAATATAATTTCTCATCAAGAAAAGCAATTAGGGGCACCTGGGTGGCTCAGTAGTTAAATGTCTGCCTTCGGCTCAGGTGATGATCCCAGGGTCCTGGGATCGAGCCCCACATTGGGCTTCCTGCTCGCCGGGAAGCCTGCTTCTCCCTCTTCCACTCTCTGTGCTTGTGTTCCCTCTCTCACTGTGTCTCTCTCTGTCAAATAAATAAATAAAATCTTAAAAAAAAAGCAATTAAAACCACAATGACATACCACTATAACTCTTCTAGGACTGAAATTGTAAAAAATGACCACATTAAATGTTGGGGAGACTGTAGAGTAACTGGAGCTTTCATACATTGTTGATGGGAATGCAAAAGGTTACAATTTGGAAAACAGTTTTGCAGTTTCTTGTGAAGTTTAACATATACTTATCACACAACTCAATAATCCCATTTCAAGAGAAATGAAAACATGTCCACATGAAGAATGGCACATGAATATTCATAGCAACCCAAATCATAAGTCTCAAATCATAAGTCTCAAACTGGGAATAACCCAAATATCTATCATTGGGTGGCAAATTGTGATATGTCCATACAGTGAACACCACTCACCAACAAAAGGAATGAAAAATATGTGCAACAACATAGATGAATCTCAAAAACATTATGCTAAGTGAAAGAAGCCAGATACAAAATAGTACTTACGCTATCATTGCAATTATGAGAAGCTGAAGAATACATAAAACCAATCTAAAGGAGTAGAAAATAGGTCATTGGTTGGATGCAACAAGGGGTGGAGGACTTGACTATAAAGGCTACAAAGGAACATGAAGGAAATTGTTAGCGAGATGGAAATATTCAATGTTTTTATTATAGTGCTGATTATACTGATAAATATACACACACACACATACACAAACACATATTTGTCAAACTCATTAAACTATACACTTAAAATGGGCATTTTAGTTTATGGAAATTTTTCAATAAAATTGATCAAAATAGTTTAAAAAACCTTATTAAAACATAATGGAACTTTGACATTTCAGCCTCTCTACAGATGAATAAGAGCAGTGTAAGAGGTACAATGCTGAGTCATAAGAACAGTGCTTCTGGGCACCAGACTGAGCACCAATATCACCAGATGTTTTTCAGGAGGCTGATGAATTTTCACAGTTTCAAAATTTAGGCATAACCCAATCCTTCTACGGATTGTGAACGATCTTACTTATTTTTCCCCTCATATTCTATAGCTTGTTGGATAAATTATTATTTGCTTATATTTTTCTAAATTTTCAAATAAAATTTTTTCTTACTGCCCCTCTGGCCTTTTTTTTTTTTTTTTAACTACCAGCCACAAAGTGTTTCCCTGGCTCTTAAGCTGTTTCAAAGGGAATATCTACATCTTTTCTCTCACCCTCACAAGTTCTCCCCCTCCACTTCTTACTGAATGAAACATTTACTGAAGTGAAAAACACAACCTAACTTTTGAGAAAAGAAATCACAGCAAAATATCAAGAGAAGTTGGAAGATCTGAGTTCCCATCTCTTCTAGGAGACCCATGTTATTTTGGTCCAGTTGTCCAGTCCCTCATTCTACAAACTCCCTGACTCTGACCTCAACTTCCTCATCTCCAAAAGGAGAAAGGTGAACCATCTATGAGCTATTTTGCCTCTCATAGTTCTTCCTTTAAAGACCTATAGAAACCTTACAAACCTTCTCATTTGCATACTGCATCCTCTGATAGATAGCTGTCCACTTCTTGCTGGCAAGCACAGGAGGAGGAAGAAAGAGGATGCATTTCAAGCATCTTCCCAAGGCTCACAGACAGGCAACTGAAGTGATCACATCTTGGAGGAGACACAGCTGTAACAACTTTCTCCAAAAAGCACAGCATACTCGCACTAAGGGCTCTCATGCACATGGATCACCACAGGAATGGGCAAGAAAGGTTCATTACCACAGTTTTATGGATGCCTATCTTAAACCACAAGTAATGCCTTGATCCTTCAGACCTTAACCTGGGATCAGCCTCTGAGGTCTTTCCCTTCACCTTAGGGATTTGGCATAAATCAAAACCTCAGTAGAGAAACCTCCTCAGGCTTCCAATCATTTGGATGCAACCTCGGTTTCACTGCAGTTTAGGCTCATCACCAAAAATAACATTTTGACAAAATATAAGACTGAAAAAAAGATGTATAAACTTATTTTTTCCACAGCCTTCACGGGTTGAATCTGTTTCAAGAAAAGTTTGGACTTTGCATAAAATCTTAGGTGTGGCTCGGACCAAAAAGGAGGCTCTGTGGGAATATGGTGGCAAAGATGACAGACCACAGAAAGCTTCTTCCTCTGATGCATGTCTGTAGTAGGTTTTGCCCATTTCAGACCGGACCCATGGGTCAGATTTGCTTCCACATCCCATCAAAAGGATCCTTCTTCTGTGTACTAATCTTTGTTGAACTCTTAATGTTTATTAAGCATTGCTAAAGAGACAACAATGAATAAGAACCTGGGGGCTCTGGAGTCCCAACTGCCTTGGTCCTAATCTTGTTTTAGCAACTCTGTGACCATGGGCAAGATATTCATGATATTCACTAAACTTTAGTTTCTTCATCAATAAAATGGAGAGAATAAAAAAATATACCTTCAAGGATTAACAGAGCTAGTGCCCAGAAAAACACTGAGCACAGTGTTTGGTACTTGGAACATCTTCTATAACTCTTAGCAAGTGTTCTCATCATTAATTGAGGTAGAGAGACTTTAGTGGTAGATGTGAATGGAGCAGGAGTATTCTTTGGGGATCCCAAGTAAGGAGGGATTAGTTCTGACCAGGTTAGTGGGGATGGCTTTTCAGAGGAGGGGACACTTTAACTGCCCTGAAGCATGAGTGAGAGTTTGATAGCGGGGAACTGTAAGAGGGCATTCTGGTTGGATGGGTCAGCAATACAGTCCCTACACGATCTCATCCAGAAGGATGTGATCGCTCAGACTTTTAAAAGGTAAAAGCCACAAGCTCACTATGGGAGCAACTGTGGTGGAAGGACAGTTAAGCTGCAGCCTGTTCATGGACCTCCTGCTGAACCTAAACAGATTTCTCAGACCGGTGACTCATCAAGAGAACAAACTACATGTACCTGTTGCATAAACCCAGTGCTTTTGGTTTATTTTTATCTTGTTTCCCTAACCCCTCTTTGTTCCATTATTAATACCAAATGTACTGGTGAGACAGGCTTAAATATGATGAACTCCACTGTGGCTTTTTGCACTTGTTATACATTTTTGTGGCCAAGAGAGTGCAATTCTTCTTTGCCCCATCTTTCTTTATTCCTTCTGGAAAAGTGGCCTTCCCTAGAACATGGAGAGCTGTCACTTCTGCACGTTGTTCCAGAGTAGATACACAACTGAATTACTCTTTACTGAGCCTGTTACACGGGGCACTTTCAAGGCTTTTTCTCACTTAGTCCTCACAACAATCCTCTGAAGGTGACCTTGTTTTTCCATTTTATGGTTGAGACTCAGTGGTGAAGCCACTGGCCAACATCAGCCAGCCTGAATGTGAGGTGCTCTGCTTGAGAGACTTTTTCTTGTGTTCACTCTCATCACTAGACCACACGTGCTTGAGACACTCAGGATTGGGAAGAACACTATGTGGGGAAGGCAAAGCCCTAAGGCCATTTCTTTCTTCACATCTCGCTCAAGCTCAGGTCCATGGTGATCAAACTTTTCCTCACAAAGGCTGCTAAGATCTCCATTTCTATGCTTTGAAGTCATGTAGAGAAAGCTTAATTCTCTCCTCTGCTTTCACATATCTGAGGAAAGTTTAACCATTGATACCCTTATCTCCATCACTTATCATGACCCCTTCTCTAGTCTATTTTTTTTTTAAGCAGGCTCCACACCCAGCATGGAGCCCAGGGCAGGGCTTGAACTCATGACCCTGAGATCAAGACCTGAGCTGAGATCAAGAGTTAGTGCTTAAATGACAGAGCCACCCAGGCACCCCTATTTTTTTTTAAAGGCAAAACTGTTCCCATTTGTAAGCTTTGGTGTTGAAGGATGGCAGAAGCAAAGAAAAGCAAGTGACGATGTGATTATGTCTAGGAATCTGATTGGTTCTCAAAGGTCCCTGAAGGTGAACCACTTTTATTTGTGTGGATGGTCTTCTCAGGTACTGAATAGTGACAACTTTCATCACCATTTTCACTTTATTTTACTTAAGGAAAAAAAAATCTATTACCTTCCTCTTCAAGTTCCTGTTCTGTGATTTCTGGCACAAATGAAATTTGTGAAAGCTCTTAAAGATGCACAAATTGAACTCACTCCAGTGTGAGCAATTAATCTACAATCCCTGGTCAACTCTTCCAGTCCTACCAAATTCCCATGTTTATAGAGACTCTTCCTCAACTTTCCTCATAAACCAAGAGAATATTTCCATTAGTTAAAATGCTTTTTTCTCATTAAGAAGCCAACACTGCAATGGCATTTTTTCCTTTCTTCCCCTGCCTGCTTGCTTTGACTGGTGGTAGGATTAATTGGGCCATGATCAATCTCCTAAAAGACAGCAAATTGGGAATGGCAGGTGGAAGGAGGAAAGCATGAATATTAATTAGCCAAGATTCCAAACAGAAGCCTTTTAATTATATTAAAATGTACAGGCCTGCAGGCAGTGAGCTAGTTCCTGTTGTAAATCTGCCGGCAAGGCCATTACCTCAGCAATGTCAATGCCTTTTAATGAATGAATATATACATTTCAAGTGGGGGAGAGAAAAATACTTTCCTGTTTATAAATATTAAAAGGAAAGCTATCAATGTGAGGGGATATCCACGACAGACACTCTCAGGCTGGAGGTGTTTGGGGAAGGTGGAGAAGGCAGTCTCCCTAGACAGCTCATCCCAGGCTGTAAAACTGAAGCCTATGGCTAATATGGGGACCAATGCAATTAGAAACAGATGACTGGGAGCCAGGCTGAGCCAGAGGCTCTGCTTTTCTGTAGGTCAGTAAGCTAAGAGGCACGTAAGGAAGTTACATTAACTTGTCAGGGCACTTCAGAATGATTTGCCACAGGAAACAAGGAAGTCAGGGGCCTTTGTACTTGTGAATGCGAAGAAAGCATTTACTGATGGAAAGGTGATCAGCCCCTGTCGGGGGAAGGGGCCATGAACTGAGAAGTGCTAGAATTCAAGGGCAATAAAGAAATGAAATTTGAGAAAGCAGATGTCAGAAGATCTAGGATTCCCTTGGGAATATCCATGAAGGAAGTCAGAAGGAAATACAGACACAACGGTGGTGAGAATGGGACGGTGGGATGGGAAGGCAGGCTTGATGTAGTTTTGGAATATAGGTGAGGTTCAGTGGGGTGAGGTTGGGAGTCGACGACCAAGAAAGAAATCTTGAGACGTCTTGGTACAAGATGGTGGTTATTAAAGCATGGGGACAGAACCCGTGGGCAGAAAGAGCTGCTGCCCCAGGGTTGTGAGGGCTGGCTGATTGTGTACTTGGGAGTTGGGGATAGGGAAAAAGGGAGGTTTTCAAAAGAACTTTCATATGCTAAAGAGGACCTAGGAGATACTGGAGGCTTTTGCCATTGTCAAGTTAAGGTTGTTTTTCCCTCAAAGAAAAAGAAGAAGATAGCAGGAGGGGAAGAATGAAGGGGAGTAAGTCAGAGGGGGAGAGGAACCATGAGAGAGGATGGACTCTGAAAAACAAACTGAGGGTTCTAGAGGGGAGGGGTAGGGGGATGGGTTAGCCTGGTGATGGGTATTAAAGAGGGCACATTCTGCGTGGAGCACCGGGTGTTATGCACAAACAATGAATCATGGAACACTACATCACAAACTAATGATGTAATAGATGGTGATTAACATAACAATAAAAAAATTTTTAAAAAAGTTGTTTTTCCCTCTAGTAAGACATTAACATTAAGAAAATTGGCAGCTTCCTGGAGGAATGTCAAACACATCCCACCCAGGAGTGTGTGTGTGGTGGCGTTGCAGGGTGTCAGTTTAGCTAGCCTTCTGCTCCCTCATCAGGCTGATCACAGATTACTTCAGAGCTGGTCGCAGATTACCTCATAGACTCAAAGGCCTCGAACAGAGTTTAGTGACCAACTAGCCCAACCCCCCTCAATTTCAGAGAACTAGAAATAGGCCCAGAGGGGAGGAATGAGTCTTCTCAGAATGCTAGTTAGTAGGGAAATCCTATTTATTTATCGACCTATGTACCTCCTTACCTATTTATGTGTTAATATACTACGTCCTTCTAAAAAAATATATGCACATTTTACATAATCTGAAAATCTTCATATACATGGCCATGATAATTTAACCCAAATGCAGGGAATCTCTAAGGTCCATCTCAATCTATTGGAATGTCAACAGAAAGACTGCAGAGCCTTTGTGGAATCACCCTTGATTTTGGAAAGCTTGATAGGTGAAAAAAGAAACTCACCAGAAAATACCTGAAAACTTTAGCACCTTGAAGTTTGACATTAGCCAACTTTGAAAGGAAGCTAAGCAGAGAATAATTTTTTTGAGTGCAATTAAAAAATAACTCCATGCATTTGAAATCCAATTGAGGTTCCTTATGATTTTGAAAAGCTTTAGGTGGGCTTTTCAAAGAAAAATCAGAAATTATCTGTAAAGGGGCACACTTCTGTTTATGAGCCTGTGTGTGAGTGGAAGTGGGTATGTGGAGGGTTGATGAGGGCAAGTCCTAAGTTAGTTTCATAGAGCAGGGGCACAGCATTCCCAGAATGGACATACATCTATCTTATAGCATCTGCCTTCAGTTTAATAGGAACTCAGGAGTTTGTGGATGACTTCCTACAGGAAAAGCAACTCCATGGTCAAATGATCTTCGACAAAGCAGGGAAAAAATATGCAATGGAAAAAAAGACAGTCTCTTCAATAAATGGTGCTGGGAAAATTGGACAGCCACATGCAGAATAATGAAACGACCATTCTCTAACACCCTACACAAAGATAAACTCAAAATGGATGAAAGACCTCAGTGTGAGATAGGAATCCATCAAAATCCTAGAGGAGAACATAGGCAGTAACCTCTTTGACATTGGCCACAGCAACTTCTTTCAAGATACATCTCCAAAGGCTAGTGAAACAAAAGCCTTTTGGGACTTCATCAAGATAAAAAGCTTCTGCACAGCAAAGGAAAGAGTCAACAAAACAAAGAGGCAACCCACAGAATGGGAGAAGATATTTGCAAATGACACTACAGATAAAGGGCTGGTACCCATGATCTATAAAGAACTTCTCAAACTCAACACCCAAAAAAACAAATAATCAACTCAAAAAATGGGCAGAAGACATGAACAGACATACAAATGGCTAACAGACACATGAAAAAATGCTCATCATCATTAGCCATCAGGGAAATTCAAATCAAAACCACTCGGAGACACCACCTTACACCAGTTAGAATGGCAAAAAGTGACAAGGCAAGAAACAACAAATGTTGGAGAGGTTGTGGAGAAAGGGGAACCCTCTTACACTGTTGGTGGGAATGCAAGTTGGTACAGCCACTTTGGAAAACAGTGTGGAGGTGCCTCAGAAAATTAAAAATAGAGCCACCCTATGACCCAGCAATTGCACTACTGGGTATTTACCCCAAAGACATAGATGTAGTGAAAAAAGGGCCATATGTGCCCAATGTTCATAGCAGCAATGTCCGCAATAGCCAAACTGTGGAAAGAGCTGAGATGCCCTTCAACAGATGAATAGATAAAGAAGATGTGGTCCATATTTAAAATGGACTATTACTCATCCATCAGGAAGGATGAATACCCAACTTTTACATCCACATGGATGGGACTGGAGGTGATTATGCTAAGTGAAATAAGTCAAGCAGAGAAAGTCAATTATCATGTGGTTTCACTTATTTGTGGAACATAAGGAATAGCATGGAGGACATTAGGAGAAGGAAGGGAAAAATGAAGGGGGGGATCGGAGGGAGCGATGAGCCATGAGAACCTATGGACTCTGAGAAACAAACTGAGGGTTTTAGAGGGGAGGGGGGCGGGGGATGGGTTAGCCTGGTGATGGGTACTAAGGAGGGCATGTACTGCATGGAGCACTGGATGTTATATGAAAACAATGAATCATGGATCACTGCATCAAAAACTAATGATGTAATGTATGGTAATTAACATAATAACATAAAATTAAAGAAAAAGAAACGCAACTCAAAGATTAAGTCGAGATTAATAGGAAAGTACTGCTACTCTGTTGCAATGATATAAATGTTCACACACATTTATCTAGAGAGCAAAGATTAGGCAGGCTCAAAACTTCTTTGAGATGCATTCAATTTTGCCTCATGACTATGAGACATAGTAATAGGACTTATTTGGTAACATTGAGAAGAAGGAAGAGGATGGTGAAAGTTACACAGCATGTTAGATGTCCATTCAGTTCATTGTAGATGCAATACTTTCTGTGTGACAGACAGGGGATTAGGATATAATGATTCAAAGCAGAATAAGACAAAGTGCTTTATCAGCCTGATCTTCTCAAGAGACACATGAACAAGTAACTTAAACATTTTGGACAAAAGTGCTGTAGTGGGGGTGTGCAAGGGAACAAAGAAGCACAAAAGAACAGTGCTTGCCTCATCTAGGTGGTAGGAAGAGGCTTTTGGAGAAGATAGAGTCTGAGTTGCATGGGTGAAGAAGAAGGTAGAGGAATAGAAGGGGATAGAAAGATGAAGGGACATGACCTTCAGACCTAATGGCAGTAGCAAAGGTGCATAGCACAGAACACTGTGTGCTTTGCTCTATACATTTTTTCTCATTAGAGGAAAACCTATTTTGCTGTTCCTGTCTCCAGATGAAGGTCCACATCCATGTGAATTAGAAATTTGCCTCTCTATGGGATGATGATAGGAAGAACTAATGAAATAGAGCAATCAACAACCCACCATTCACTGTCCTGAGTTGCTCCTGTTTTTCCACCTGGAAGATTGGGCTGCTGATAATCTCCAGAAAATGGAACCACCATGGATGTCCATCACCTGCCTGCATAATGAATTGCAATTAATATAAACCAAACATGGTGATTTATCACAAACTCCCTGTACTTGCTGATAGTATCTTTTTGTTTTTAATATTCATAACCCATCAGTGAAACTAAAGTCCGTAGTTAGCTGGAGGCTACAATGGAAAGAACCCCTGTCATTGTCCCTCCAGCTGTTGTCAAATTGTTCTCGACCATGGTTCTTCTGTAAGGTGAGCAGGGAGCAAAGCAGTTTGAACGAAGAAACTTGGTCTGGGAAAAGACTGCACCTTATCTCTGGGTTAATTTGTTTAATCCTTAACTGTCCTTGAGGCCATTCTTAGCAGTTGGCCAAGGTCAAAGTCTTAACTGCCTGTAGGGGGAATTGGAGGAAAGTCATCCCTTTGCAGCCTGAGCAGCATTAGCCTTTCTCTAGACAAGGGACAAGGTGAAATTAAAAATATTATACTCCTCTTCTTCCTCTTTGACTAATCCCATCTCCTATCTTTTTTCTGTTTTTCTTTTTCCCTATCCGTCTTGTTTCCCTACTCGTGTTGGTCTTGGGTCTAGACACAAGGCTGGTCAGAGAAAGTACCATGCTGGGGATTTTTTGTGGGGGGGGGTGATTTTTTCACCCTCTTAGCTTCCCAGAACTACCAGAAATTCTGGAAGTACACCAATTCAGTTGAGTTCAGGAACTTGACTCATCGGGAGTCTTTCTAAAGTAGCTGAGGTTCAGTCAGTTAAGCCACACTTTGAGAGAGCAGAATTGCTGCACTGAGTTGGAGTTGGGGAACTTCCAGTGATTTACAGCTATCATGACACTTTGAAGATCTTGTCATCTCTGTGCCAATGCTGGATAAGTAGCAGAGACATTTCACAGTTAGCCTCTTATCAGAGATGGCACATGCATATCTTTCTGATTAAGGTGAACTCAGTTTTTTGAGTAAGCCAATGAAATGAACGCTTCAAAAGAACACACAAGCCCTGTGATAAATGGGCTGGTCACAGGAGGAAGGGTGGGTGACCAAAAAGGCAAGGGAGTTTGGGGAGGAGACTGCTTGACGGGGAAGGATTAATTCAGTAAACTGGTCCTGTTACCAGACTCTCCTGGACTTGTTTCTAAGGATTAGGGAGCTGCCAATAGAAATAGACCAAGTGGTTCTCATACAGACTCTGCATGAGGTTGGAAGTAGAGGGTGCCTCTGGGATTTAATATAAGGACGTGTGTGTGTGTGTGTGTGTGTGTGTGTGTGTGTGTGTATGAGAGAGAGGGAGAGAGAGCATGAGTATAGGGTGGCATGGTAGGTTAAAGCTGCCTACAACTTTCTTCCTTCCTCCCCCTTTGCCATTCTATTCTTCCCAACAGAAAGTGGAGTACATTTTCCCTCCTCTTGGACTTCACCAATAGAACATGAGGGAGATGGTGCTATGAGGCCAGACCTTAAAAGATCTATAGCTTTTTCTCTCACCATTCCTGGAACTCAGCTACCATACTGTGAGGAATCCCAAGAAACCATGTGGTGAGACCAATTGGAGGGAAACCAAAGCCACCAGCCCCCAGCCCTAGCTGAGCTCCCAGCCTACAGCCAGCACTCATATCCAGCCATTGGGAATGAGGCTTTTTTGATCATCCGGTCATCCTAGTGCCCCACCTGACACCACGTGAAGCAGAAGAAATGCTCAATCGATTCATGGGATCACGAGAAATAATAAGTTATTTTTTTTAAGCCACTAAGTTTTGAGGTGGTTTGTTACACAGAAATAGATCATCAAAACATGTGGAATCACCACACTTCAGAGAGATGATTGACTTCCCTGGAGTGCAGCTTAGTCAGGGGAGGGGTGGAAACAAATGGAAGCAACAGCTGTGGTAAGACCTAAGCCAGCTGCCAGTGGGAAGTCACTCCCACAGGACAAACAGGGAAGGAGGAAAAGTGAGGGTCACTAAGGAAAGGCAGGTAGTCCTTATTCTGACATACGTGGGCAACATGCACATCAGGAACTTCTAGAAAGATTTGGGGAGACCTTGATGGAAGCGAACGTGAGACCTAGAATTTACACAATAGTGAGTAGACTTGAACCAGAGAACCCCAGCCTATGCAGACTTTTGTTATTAGTCCGTAACCTTGATGTCGGCTGGGTCCTCTCTTCTCCTTGAGATCTAGATGAGATTGGATCAAATCTCCAATTTCACATGTTGTGAAAGGTCAAAAGTCTCCCCAGGATTACTGTGAATTTCGAGGGGAATTACTTTCTTCTCTTTCCCACTGGCTCCAAACTCTTGCTTCCTCCATTTATGGGTCATCTCACTGTCCCTCTTATGCTGTTTCTGTTTCACATAATATCAACCTAAACACAAAATTCAATTCACAAAATGTCAACCTAAGCATGAAATGTAAGCCTTCCCTTCAATGCCACAATTTCTACTTAACAAAGCAATTTTTGTGATTAGTAGATTTTAATAAGGAGTTTGGGGATATAAAAAAAGGATTTTAAATTGTAGCAGGACAAACTTGAAATTGAACCTAAGTCTGTCCTCCTTCTTAAAAATGTCTTGGGGTGCTGGGCCACGGGGGCTTCACGAGCACTGTCATTCCAAGTACCGGCCGAGCCTCATTCTGTGTCATAGTTCCTTCCATCATTCCATCTTTCACTTGGAAACACAAATTCCTTTCATCTTCTCATGTAGAACAGCTGTCTATTTCTGCTTCACTCTCTGTCCTAAGCTGCTTATCAGGGTATTTACTGAGTAAAGACGGTTGCCCTCCAAAGAGCAGCTATGATGTCAGTTGTTATAGTAATAACATTTCACTTTTCCACTTTATACCCTACTAAAATCACATAGTTTCCTGCAAAGATGCCCAATGTTGGTCTTTTTCCTCCTCTCCCTCTCACTGTATGTGTGTGTGTGTGGGTGTATGTGTTGAGTGAGAGGAAAATCAAACATAATAAACCTGGACCAGACCAGACTCACTGCCTTTCCTCTTTTCTTCCTCTTAGAGGGTAGGGATAATGCCCTGTTAAGGGTCCTGCAGGGTGGTGCTTTCTTTGTAACCCCCCTACATTGCCCAGGTGAGGAGGGAAAAGTTTATGAATCTCTTCTCTGGGTTTCTTGGTACAGGGTCTCTCCCATCCCATATCAGCTTCCCCTCCTAGACTAGGGACAGGCAGGCAGAACAGCCTTGCAGGCTTTGCAAACTTGGGCATGGGGAGACAGCCTCTTAGGAGCAAACATGGCAATGTCCTGCCTTGACATGAAGAATCCCTTGTCATCGTGCTGAATTTCCCCAACACCCTGGATGTGCACAACTTCAGGATGTACCCATCTGTGTGTGTGTGTGTGTGTGTGTGTGTGTGTGTGTGTGTGTGTGTGTGTGCTTACTTCTCCATGGGTAGCGTGGGCTGAATCTCCAGCCTGGTCTTCTAGGACACCTTATCCAAACCAAATACAAACCATTTTGTGCTTGCAGAGCTGTGGAATGGGCTGATGAGACCTACTAAGGTCTTTTTGTGACGTCTAAACCCATCTGATGTGTATTAGCTGGCAGCAACTCCTTCCTCCTTCCTGCACCCCCACCCCCACCGTCTCCTCAGAACTTCCAGAGCAGTCTGTTCTCTGGCCTGGACAAAACTACTCCATTGGAGGAGCCCTACATTTCCCCTAATTCTTCTCATTCGTTCAACTGAATATGGGGCCTAACTGGGAACCCAGAGACTGTCAGCTTATCTCTGCTCCCTGAAAGGCAGACTGTGAGGAGCTTGAGCCTCTGTCTCCATCCCGAGCCTGACTCAGCACCAGCTCAACATTCTTTGTCTCACTGGTCTCCTTTGAGGAGGCCTTGACACTTAGAAAATTGCTGACAAAAATTATCTGTGCTCAGAACTTGTGAGGTTTTGTTTGTTTGTTTTTCTAAGTGACATGTCAGAGAAGGTGAGTATACAGTTTCATTGAGAAATTCATTCATTCATTCATTTTCATGGCATGACTCCATAGTAGATTCCATAGGAAGTCAAGTATGAATGAGCCATAGAATCTTGTGTTAAAAGAATTTACAATTCAGTAGGAAAATAAGATAATCTATCTAGTTTGCAGGGTTGATGCCCTCTTGGAATGGGGAGCTCTAACGGGGTCAGAGCTGTATGGGTTATTCATGGCACCATCCTGTGGAATCCCATTCTCTCTCCCCTCCCAATTCTCTGAAGTCATGACCTACAGCATTCCTGCAGGTCCATTCATGGCCGTCTCAGGTGACAGGGATGTTTTAGGCCCCTCGTTATGTCAAAGAACTCCCACGAATCTTTAATTGCCTGCTGATTTTGACTCTGTTTTCTCATCCATGGCCATTTCCTTGAAGAATTCTCAAGCTGCCCCCAGATTTAACTTTCAGTGTACATCATGTTACTCTTTGCGTACTTCTTCCCAGTACTATAATTTGCAGACATTTTCTCAGTCATTATGTGTCAAAACTGTTGATCTATAAACATAAAGTGTTTATAGTGGTGGAGATAAAGTATACGTTGGATAAGCCACACCCACTGCAGGATGTGCTCAGCTCAAGGTTGCATGGTAGTACCCTTTCCCAGTGGCCAGCATTTGCAATGTGGTGCAGCAACACGCGGTGGCCGAGGGTGCAGGCATCAGGCTGCCATGCTAGCTCTCGTGGGTTGGTACTCTCGTGGGGAAAGAGAGCTATATATCTAGCATACTTCAATGGATTTTTTTTCCTGAAAATATTTTAAAGAAAACAGCATTACAACGAGTCAACACTATAAGGGAAGGGAGATGACATTAAAATACATATACAAGGATAAGGTGTGAACCTAGAGTAAATAAAACACATAAGAAACTATTATTTTTGGCTCTGGTGATCAGGAGAGGCTTCCTGGAGAAGGCAGCCTTTGATATGGCATTATATTCTTTGCAATGAATAATGAGACTATTCACCATGGAATAAACACATTAACTCCAGGGGAATGAAATGTGATTAAGAGAGCAGAAGTATGACCCTTCCTTATGGAGCTGCATTTGCTCCCAATAAAATGTTATAAGCTTACAGTTTCAGGAGCCATTGTGCTGGGTACTCACAGGAAGCAAGTTTGGCTGTTGCTTTTTTGTCTTTGTCTTCTTGAAATACAGGAACTATTTCCTATTCATATTTATATGCTTAGAGACCAGCACAGTACCTGGCAAATGGGTCAATAATAATTTGTCAGCTATTGGCTGAATGAGTGAATGTCCAGTCACTCACCTAGTAGAACTGTTTTGGTTTCTGACAGGCCCCATGTCTACATTCAAGCATTTATCTGTCAAATGTGAAGTGTCTATATTTGACATTCCAGTGCCTTTGCTTGTGTAGTTCAACACTCTGAAATGTATTATACACGAGGGCGGTGTTCTGCTTTATTTAACAAATTATAAAGTAGATAAATAGGTATGTCAAAAAGATGTTTAGGATTTCTTTTAATATGTTAGGATAGTGGTTCTTAATGAGGTTAATGGAACACTGCCAGTCTGACTGCCTCAGAATTATCCAGGAAACGTCAAGCAATTCAGATTTCAGGGCCTTCCTTCTGTGTTTTTGAAAATTTCTTCAGATGATCCTATTATATAGCCAGGTTTGAGAACCACTGCTTTAATCTTTAAAATAAGATTACAATTTCAAAAATCCTAGCTGTTGGTGTTTTTCAGAAATGGATCACTTAGTAGAGGCCCATTGAGAGTCCACCCAGGCATCTTTGGGAAGGGAAGAATGGTCTCGCTGTAGGCATTCACCTAGTGCTCTTCTGCTCTTCTCCCAACAATATATTTGTTGTGTCTTCAAAGTCTCTTTCTCTGAATGCGAATCGGTACCATTTATCTTGGGATTTTGAGACAGTACTCATTTTTAAAAATTTTTTTATTTATTAGAGAGAGAGAGAACGAGCAGGGGGATGGGGAGAGGGAGAAGCAGGCTCCCCGCTGAGCAGGGAGCCCGATGTGGAGCTCAATCGCAGGACTCTGGGACTATGACCTGAGTTCGAAGGCAGACGGTTAACCGACTGAGCCACTCAGGTGCCCTGAGACAGCACTCATTTTGAATAACCTTCCTTGTTATTCTCATGAGGAGGGGGGGCTACTGGCATCCATACTTTTGAGATGTAGTTCCATGGTCACAGAGATCATCAGACCTGGCCAGTGACCTAGAGCTGGTGAGGGGAGCTTGAGGTCATATCAGTGTCACCACACCTTGCTTTGTCTCTTCAGAGGCTTTGGCCCTGGAGCTCTGTGTGCATCTCTAGTCCTCACAACAGTCCTGCAAAGGAACCGCTCTCTGGAGGCTTCCATTTTGTGGATGGAGTGTTCCAAGAGCTGATAATCTTTAGGACATTGCTGCCATTCAAATCCTATTGCCCACCCTGGCAAAGACTTCTGGGTGTTCACTAAACCCCATTGCCTTTTCCTCAGGGACACACAGCTGCACTACATTTCCCAGCATCCCTTGCAGTTAGGTGGGACCCTGTGACTGAGTTCTGGCTAACAGAATATGGGTCCACTTCTGAGCTTAGCCCATTAAGAATCCCCGGTATAGTCCTTTGGGTCCCTTTTCTTTTCCCATCTGCAGGCTGAGTGCAGCAGACAAACAAACAAGCCCTGGAAGATTCAGAAAAAGCCCTGAATGATTGTATGAATCCTCATCAGAGAGTCCTATGGGAGCAATAAACTTTTCCTGAGTTACAACACTGAGGTTTTGGGGAGACTTGTTACAGTAGTGACCCTCCCCTGACTAATAGAGCTACCCAGCTTTTGATCCACAGCCTCTGCCATTGTCACCCCAACCCCTAATAGAAGAGCTCCAGACCAGGGGGCTAAGGGAAGAGGTCTTTCAAAGGAGCTGCCAGGAGGGAAATGTGACATGGTGCATAAGTACAGGCTTGGAGTTGGAAGATGTGGGTTCAAGTTCTCCCTTTCTGCTTAACCGTGCGACCTAAACAAATTGTGTATCTTGCCAGAGCGTCCTGTGAAATGGGAATTACAAGAGATAACCTGAAAGAGAATCTGGCAATGGAGCTCATAATCTAAAGACTTCAGAAATGTAGCAAGGCTGTAGCAGAAATTGAAGAAAGTATCAAAGAGAAGCAGTTTGTAGCTTCCAGTAGCAAGTCTAGACAGTCCAGCTCACCACTGTGGCTCTCCTGCGCAGTATCCTTCCGGGCAGCTGTGGGGCTAGTGCTTTCCACTCATTATCACATTTGGCACCATAGTGACAACTCGATGGCGTAGGTACTATAATCACCACTTTGGAGATAAGGCTTATCTAGATCAAGTGTGCAGCTGGATAATTGAGGTATTTCTTCCTGCTTCTTTCTTGTTTCAGAATAATGATAGAAATGTAAATTCGGTGAGGGGAGGGCTATTGTCTATCTCTTCCCCACCATATGCCAGGCATCTAGCCCAATGCCTAACACAGAGTATACGCTCAATGCGAAGCTCTTGGAGGGATGATGGACTAATCTCTAGAAGAATAAATGAGTAATTTGTTCCTTTGCTTCTATCCCCACACCTTCCTCCTCATACCTAGGGATAGAATGTTCAGGCCTGTATGTTCAGGCTTCTGGACTCCCGTGCTTCTGGAGTTGTTTGATAATTTTTTGTTTCAAAGCCAAAAAAAGAAGTTGCCAGGTATTCAGAAGAAATGCCTCCTCAGGTTGATGCTTTGATTTAAAGAAGTAGAACGGGCTTTGAGAGAGATAGGGTAGTAATAAGTCCTATCACGCTCCCTGACAGAGCTCTGGGTGGACCAGAGCTCTCGTGGGGTGGCATGTGAATGCCATTGGTTTGGTCATTGAGTGCCAGGCAGGGTGCCCAATTCATCCTAGTTTTCCAGGTTTTAATACTGAAAGGCTTGCTTCCTGCAAACCACTTCAGTAAAGCAGGACAGTTGGTCACCCTCTACGGCCATGTCTGGGGATCTATAATGAAAGGTCATCATGACAGGCTTGGCATGGAGAAAATGGAGCCTTCCGTCTTCAAACAGACCCTCAGGGCTCAGACTTTAAGAGCTCAGGGTGCCTGAGACTAAAGAACAGAGGCCCTTCCCCATGTTCTATGGACACACACATCTTCTGAGATTCTTGAACATTCCCATGGAAGGGCAGCTCATCCCCTGACTTTCCCCCAACCCCAAATATTACAGAGAATACATTTCTTGCCTGCTAAGATCCAGAGGCAGATTTAATTTGACTTGGAAAAAGAGAGCAATATGATGCTTCTTCTACCTAAGGAGGTGAGCTAATTCGTACCGACTGCAAAGACTAGTCCAAAGGTCCAGAGCTAAATCATCGTAGAATCACTACTTGAATACAGTCTGTCTGGCCCACATGGTGGTTTTCTTTCCATTGTATGGTACCTTTGGAGGCACAGTGGCCCCAGACACTGAGTGAAGAGGAAAACAACAATTGTCCACTCAAATGAACTTTTGGACACAACTATTTCTTTTTTTGTCTGATTGATTTGATTTAGCCTACAGCACCAGATTCCTTTCCTTCCAGTCCAGATTTCTCAGTCTGACATTCAAGACTTCTGCTTTTAGCCCTAACCCACCTCTTCTGGCTGAGAGCCCATACCTTCTTGCATGTTCCCTGTGCTTTAGCCAAGCAGGGCTTTCTCCTGCTTTCCCGCCTCTTAGCACCTGATTGCTGCTGTGCCTACTTCCTGGGACACCCTTCTCCCATCCTCCCTTATCCTTCAAGTACTCAGGAAGTCGTCCTTGATCCATCCTTTCTGATCTCCTGCAGTTAAGTGCCCCCTGCATTCAGTTACTGCTGTAATAACTCATTCTGCTTATGAGAGGGTTCCTTGAGGGCGGGACACATGCCGTGCATCTTTTATAGCCTCCGAGATAACCTAGCACAGCCATCTGCACATAGTAGGCACTCTATAAATATTTGTTGAAATGCAGTGCAGAGGATTAAAGAAAGAAACACATGGTTAAGTTTTCCCTAGCTTGTGAGTTAGAATTGGGACAAAAGCTAATTTGATGGAGTGTGTTTATGGTGGGAAAATCTGGTAGGAAAAGTGAGAGTGGGGCCAGGAGCCCCTTGCATTCTAAGAGTGCCCCTGAAAGTCTCAGAAAGAGCCAGAGACTGATCTCTCTGATCAGTCAGAATGATCAGAAGTCAGCTTCATCCAAGTGTCAGAACATAGCTTCCTGTGGGTGAAAGTCCATTCAGAGGCTCCCCTTCCAACCTGCAGTTAACCAGGGGAGGCAGACAATCAGAGGACTCTCTGGATCTGCTCTGCTGAATTCCCCCAGGTCTGTGCTTGGAAGTGCTGGGCATGTCAATTATCCTAGGTTAGTAAGGCACTGTCTTGGATCCTGGGGAGAGGGGAGGCGGATGGTGTGGGGAGGAGGGAAGGAGAGCAGCTCAGCCTGGAGAACTGCTAGAGGAGCTAGTGCTCTGCCTTCCCTCACCGCACACATCTCCTCCAAATGTGCCCTTGATGTTGCATCCTCCAACCCAAACAAAAATCCTGGAGAAAAAATGATTTTGTGGCTAGCTCTGTTTTCAATACCGTGGAACATTTGCTGGCATGGTGATCCATCACCAGACTTTTTTATTTTTTAACCCTGCAAGATAGCCACTTGCCTTTTTTATCAGCATGTTCGCATCCACGTTGCTACTTACTTTCTCTTGAGGCCAAGTTTTCTTTTTTTTCCCCTGATTTTTGCCATCTGTAACATATTTCTTTAGAGTTTTTCTTCTCTCATCCCTTCTTTAATGCCAGGAGAAGTAATACCAATGGCCTGGAGAGATTCCAATGCTTGATGCACAGGAACTGGCTAAAAATCTCAACAACATGACTTCACACACATTCTGGAAATTTCTCTCTTTCATTTTTGCAAGTGGGCATGTCACATGCACTGCAGAAGAAGATAAGGCTCACAGTTCAGCCCTATTCAGGGGTCAGTGAGCTACCTGCTCTTAGAACATAGATCAGTGGGGCCCAGGTCCCTGCTGCTTCCTGCAGTCCTGGGAGACAAGATGCCCCTGGTGACCGAGGAATCGTAACTTCAACTGAGGGAAGTGAAACCTTACTCTTTCCTCGCGCATTGACCTCTGTCTCAAGTCAGGAGCTGTGAAATCTGTGAAGCCTAAGACGTAGATACGTCTTTAGAGGGCTGTAGGAGTTTCTCCTTTTCCCCTCAAATTATCCTGTGGTAGAAAGAGGCTGAGGCTGAGAAACAAAGACTTCTACCAAATAGCTTTGTGGTCTTGGACAAGTCACTTCAAATCTCTGGATCTTAATTTCTTTGGTTGTAAATTCTAAGAGTTGGAAAAATGCACGAGTCTATATTACAGGTATATATTTCATGGACTTCTCTCAGATACTGGGGTTGGGCTGCTATGAGAAACTGGGCCTCAAGAGCTGGAACCCAGAACTTTCTTGGGCTAAGGAAGCTCTTTTCCCACTTTTCTTCTGTCCAGTTTATTGCATCTCTACTTCTTGCTTCCAACTGGGAGAATCAATTCCGTGACCACATGAAAGTCTCATCAGGCCCAGTACCTTAGGCCACTTTGGTAGTTCATAAAAGGCAACTGAAGTTTTAGCTCTGTCTACATGAGGCTACCAGGCCAAACTGGAACTGAATGTTCTAATTTGTATTGAATTATTTGCCAAGCAAATATGGAGCTCTTTTGATGTAAACAGGAGTGTTTGCAACAACATGGCTCCTAGCAGCAGGCAACCAGGCCACGTCCAACTTGGATCCTGCCTACTTCCAGTAGCTCTGCATTACTGTTGATGTAAGTTAGTCCAACTTGACCCTGTGGGATATTCAACGTTCACCATCATTGGTTTTCAGTGTGTTGTGTCAAAGGCCAAGGCTGCCAGATGCATGACTTTCTGAATAAGGATGGAATCTAAAAAAAGGCTCCGTCTGGGTGTTAGGATGTTTAAGATGTTCATAAGCATGGTATAAAGACAGCTGTAAGCCTGGAATTATAGTCTTGGGGTCCATCAGTATTTACTGAGAACCTATCTTAGGTGCTGGGGATATGGCACCGAGGATGTTTCTTCAAGTAGTATTTGCCTTTTCCAAGTTGTCCCACAAAATCTAGATTTCCAGTTAATTTTCTCAAGTACACTGATCACTCTTCTGCCTTCATAGGAGAGACTGAGGAGCTTTCCTTTCTAGCACTTCTGGGAGCTCCTTACAAGGATGTGCTAAGATCATTAACAACTGACCGATGTCTGACATTGATTAGAGGTTTTAGGCATCAATGTTTCTCTTTATACCAATTCCCAGGACTTTATTTCCAACTAGAGTGTGGCTACTACACAAGTCAGTCATAAAAAATCTACAAGTATAAAACCGAGTGGGTAGCCTTTAGTATTTAGTCTTTAGTCTTTAGTATATAGAACTCCTGCTGGACCTGAGCTGGCCCTTGGGTGCATTTGGGCGCTGACTGAAGTCGATGCTAATGGCAGCCCGTCTGTATCTCGGGACCTGGGCTCCCCAGAGACGTCCTGGCTGAGGGCTTCCCGGGCTCTCAACCGGCCCCGACATTTGGCAGAGGTGCTGAAGAAATGCTGTCTCTCACTCTGAGGTTTTTCAATCCATAAACCAGCAGCAATTTGGTTGTGGAAGACCCCGGCAGAAACAACATGAGAAAATTGAAAGCACATAAGCACATTTGCCGGGTTTAATAGCCCTGCTTTGGCTCTCCACCTCCGGTACCTTAGGCATAAATTGCTGACCTCTATTTAATTTTCTGAACTGCAAGAATTATGGGCCCAAAGTTCAGTGAATTGGAAGAGGTAAGCTTTTATGCCTCTGAGCCAGCTTCCCCATAAGCATTAAGTCTACAAATAAAAGCAACATTTCTATTTATACTTCCTGGGGTTTGTGTATTAGAGAAGCCAAGCACGTCCCTGCAGCTCTGCGAAGGTGACTGCATGGTCAAATCTCCATCCAGGTAATGCGACGGAGCCTTCCAATTTGGGCCAGAGGAAACAACCAGAGCAGATGGACAAGCGATATTAAAAATAACACACGCAATTTCATTTGGAAAAGGGCACCTGCTCAAACAGTGACTGATTTACTCGCAGTGGTGTTTGTTTGATTCTCCTCCTGGCCACTGCTAACAAATGTGTGCTAGGGGAAGTCTTCCATTCTTGCCCTTCCAGGGTCCTCACCTTTAATGATGGCCAATGGCCTGAAGGGCAACCCAGCTTCCTGTGCCCACCTGGCTGTGGGTCCACACAGCCTCCCCCTCTCCCTCCGGACATAGCAGGAGCTATGATGCATCCATGTCATGTCTTCTTTGTGGCCTCGCCTGACTTCTGCTCCATGTTCCCTAGATCCCCTTCTGCCTCTGTGTCTGTCTCCATCTCTGCTGCCTGGCACCAGCATTATCACTGGATTCCACACACATGAACTGAACACCCCCTGCCCCTCCTTACTACCCCCCTGCCCCGCCCCTGAGGGACTAGAAGCTTCCCTGCTTGCCCAGTGACCTCTGCATTGGTGGGATTAGCACAGATTTGTTCATGGCAATCATGTAGGTGGTTTACGATGAACCAAACTGAAGCAAGATGAAGGTTTGTGGAATTTGCATCTGATTCCTCACTGCTGTCCCTTTATGTGCCCTCCATCCCCCCTCGGGGCCAATGTTTGTGCACTTAATACCTCAGAACTTTTCCTGTTCCTGTCCAAAGATCGGCTTCCTGTTCCTCTCCTCCTGCCTGTGTGCCACAAACTAATTCTCACTAGGGTGTAGGTAGACGTCTATGGGGCACCCCTTTCCAAAGATGAGCTTTGCACGTTGTCTCGGGTTTCCAAAGTAACGCCTTGATCCAAAGGTCTAAGTCAAATGGTAAGGATTTTAGCCACCTCAGCAGGCCATGAAGAGGGGGTAATTTTGGGGGTGACCGTGATTCTGTTTGACATATTCCCTGTGACTCTGTCCATCATTTCTGCCTTGGACAAAGGGCTAGAGTGTTTAAGCCATTTTATGAGGCCAAGCCCAGGTTACTGGACGCCAAGGTCTTCAGCTGAAGAGACAATGAGAGAAGTCTTTGGTTCTTTAGACCACTGCACTTGGAGCTATTTGTTCTTCAACTGTAATGCTATTTAGTTAAATTATTTTTGTCTGAGCCGCCAACCAGAAGAGTGAGGAAATTTTGCACCTCCTCCCTGCCACTTCTGTGGTGATGCTAATACCTCGGGGAAACACTCACCACATGACATTTACTTCTAAAGGACTGCTGCCTTGGCCTATGGTAGCATTTCTCGAACTCGAATGTACCTGTCACCTGAAGATCTGGTTAAAAGGCAGATTCTAATTCCATGGAACTGACTGAGAGATGCAGTGGTTCTCACAAGCTCCCAGGCGATGCTGATGCTGCTGGTTCCGGGACCCCACTCTGAGTGCAGGGTCTGGATGTGTGCTGTTCGACATAGCAGCCACTGGCCACGTGTGGCTACTGAGCTCTTGAAATGAGGCTGGTCCAAAGACAGACTTGACATAAGTGTAAAATACATACCAGATTTTGAAGACTTAGTATGTAAAAAGTCACATGAATCAGTTTTTTAAAATATACTGATGTACATTTTGAAATGACAATATTTTGGGTCTATTTGGTTACGTAAAATGTATCACCAAATTTTAATTCACCTTTTTCTTTTTACTTTTAAAAAAACGTGGCTACTAGAAAATTTTAAATTGCATGTAGGACTTGCATTGCATTTCTGTTGCCTTGTTGGTCTAGAGAACTGTGCTCAGCAAAGCAGCAGAAGAGAGACAAATAGCCCATTTCAGCTCTGGCACCTCCTTGCATTTCTGCCCTCTTGCCTTAGTGTATTTGATCATCAGTAGCTCCCTGACTGTTTTGCCTGGCTTCTAATGTTAGGGTCTAGGTTGACTGCTGACTTCTGGGTGTTCTCTGGGCCTAGACTACTCACTCGCTTCTCTTCCAGTTTTTTGTTTCTTTAAATATTTTATTTATTTATTTGAGTGAGAGAGAGAGTATGAGTGGGGTGGGGGGGAAGGGTAAAGGGAGAGGGACAGGCAAGCAGACTCCCCACTAAGCAGGGAACCTGACATGGGGCTTGATCATGACCCGAGCCAAAGGCAGATGCTTAACCAACTGAGCCACCCAGGTACCCCAGCTTCTCTTCCAGTTTTGACTTCCCTCCCAATCTCCATCATTCATAGCTTCCCACAGCCTCAGCAAGATGGTGGCTCAAACCTGCCCAGATTGGAAGAACCTCAGTCTGGCTGCTTAGAATGGGAGAAGAATGAGTAAGTGTCAGGTTGCCTTTAGATAAGGAAAAAAAATAATAAAACATTTGAAGATATTTGATGATTTCAACAGATATAATAGACTCACAATTAGAAGGAGGTTATTTTACTTAGGATTGTTAACTGCCAGAAAGCCTATTCCAGCCTGAGCTGTGGTGTACCTGAATCTGAGCAGAGAAATGTATGCCCAAGAGAAGCAACCCACTCATGTAGTTTATCTCTGGGAGTAGCAAGAACTCCCAGATTCAGAGCTGCCTTCTCGTGGGTCAACTGGTCAACTGAAATGCCCTAGACTTTTTTGCATGAGATTCAACTGCAAACACGTAGAGCTGTGGCTTTTGAGGGATTTGGAAAGAAGGAAGGATAAGGGGATGCCTGTGTGGCTCAGTTGGTTGAGCATCTGACTCTTGATTTCAGCTGAGGTTCTGAACTCAGGATTGTGAATGAGATCGAGCCCTGCCTCAGGCTCCATGCTCAGCAGGGAGTCTGCTTGAGATTCTCTCTCTCCCCCTTCCTCTGCTTCTCCTGCTACCTGTGTGCATGTGTTCTCTTTCTCTCTCTCAAATAAATAAATAATTTTTAAAAAAAGAAAAAAAAGAAGGTAAGAGGAAGCATAAGCAAACTGTTGAAGTGGAAATTATTTGTTCTTATTCTGTTCCAATTATGACTAAATTTCTTGCAAATTGCTAAATATCTTACTTATTGGAATGCAAAATTACCATGCTCCTTATGCTCCTGTTTCCATTCTCAAGATCAGAGGGAGATTGCAGAAGATTGTGATAAAAAGCGGAAAATGGAGAGGAATGAGACAGCTTGCCCCAGGGTAGAGAAAAATGAGAAATGAAGTGAAAAAAGATAAAGGTAAAAGAATAAAACTCGAGAAAAAATGTTCTTAGAAGAAAGGACTATCCCTCTTCTGCTTTCCTCCACACTGCTGGCTGGAATATAGATGTGATTCTTGGAGCTCAAGTAGCCATATTGGGCTATGAGGCAGAAGCGCATGTTGATATTGTGGAACAAGAGAGAAAGAACCCAGATTCCTGATGACTGGAGAGCCTATACTTGTTAGTTATTATTAATATATAATTACTAATAATATATGATTACTAATAATACTATAATAATAATAGTTACTTATTATTACTATTTTGCTGACTGCTAGATTTTATTTCCATAACAGCTAAATTAAACATGTCCCATTTGGCTTAGCCTACGGTTCTTTAGGGTTTGCTCTCACTCACAGTTAAACGAATGCTGCTAAGAACAGACATACCATGCAAATGACTTGGGGAGAGGAGCACGGTGGCCTAAAGGCACATGAGAGGTCCAGGGGCTAGTGTTGGGGTTTCTTCTGAGAGCACAGTGTCGTGAGAGGAGGGTGGAGAGAGCAGAAGAGCACCCGGCCTGAGGGGGAGGGCGTCCTCAGGGCTAGGCAGACGGCACGTGGCACAGTCATAAGAAGGGGAGTGGACAGACCAGGATTTTAGTCCCAGCTGTGTCATTCACTAGCCCTGTGACCTTGGAAACAGTGATGTGACTTCCCTGAGCCTCCGTTTTCTTATGTACATTGGAGATAAGAATGGTTCTTGCTCTTTGGGTTATTGTGAGGAATAAATGAGATATTGCGCAGAAAATACTTAGTATAGCGCCTGGCACAGAGGAAGTGCTGCTTGCTATTATTTGAAAGTGAAGGCTAGAGGCCCTGAGGACACATTTCATCTCGTGCCTTTCATTTTGAAGGTCTCCTGACAGGCGCTTTCTTAGGATCTCATACTGTGAAGTCCCTGTGGGAACGTAGAAGGCTAGAATCTAAGCTGATGGAAAAAGGGCTCTTCGCTAATTAAACTAATTAGCAATTCATCATAGCAGCCTGTGAGGTTACACTGTCATGGGCATCTCCGCTCACAAGAAAAATAATAGCATCATTAGCACCAACCTGTCAGGAAAACAAGGCAGAAACTTCGGAAACAGCAGCTACCTGCTCATTTGTCTAATACTTTCTTTTCTTTCTCTGGAAAGAATAGCAGGTTGTGAGGAAGATGTTTTGCCTGTGGCAGCTAAGTAAGGTATGGGTGAGCCTTTTTGTGCTTCTCTGAAAAGTCATGATTATAACAATAATGACGATGACCATGTTAATAATGATGGTGTATTGGTTATCTATTGCCATGATGATGCTACATAACAATATCCTAACAAGGCACACACAACGGCACATGATGACATAGATGTATTTGGCTCCTAGGTTTGGGGGGTTTAGTTCATTTGACTTGGCTGATCTCTGCTAAACTAGTTCATGCTTCTGAGGTTAGCTGTGGGTTGGTTTTGCTGATCTGGGTTAGATTTGCTTACCTGTGTGGGGGTTGGCTAGCATGTGTTGATCTAGAATGACCTCAGTCCGGGTGATGGGGATCACTCATCCTGCTTCATGGTTCCCCTCTATCAGGGTAGCCTCAGCGTGTTCTCAAGGCCACAGCCCGGCCGCAAGTGCAAGCACATCTGAGTGTGCAGATGCTTTTCAAGCCTCGCTTGGCCACCTTCACTAACATCTCACTGGCCAAGCCCAGAGCCACTGTGAGAAGGCACTAAAAAGGCAGACAGAGGAGGGAGGAACGAATTGGAGGCACGAATCAATATCAGATGATATTAATACTAACAGATATTGGATATGTAGTCCGCATTGACATTGCTAAGCTCTGTTCATAAATTATCTCATTTAATCTACCTACAACCCCATGAGGGAGGTACAATTACCATTCTGATTTTGTAGATGAGGAACAGAGGCTTTGAGAAGAGAAGACGTATATTTAATAGTTGAGATAGCCATGGACCTTGTTTACCTAACTCCAGAGCCCATGCGTTTAATTTTTTCCATTCATGACCCCGTTGAGGCATAGCAGATTGTTTCCTAGTAGATGTTTTTTTCTGAAGGGACTTTTTTTTTTAATAGAATCTCCTAGTCTTGGTTGATAATGAGGGGACAGCAAATTGTAAAAATAATTGTGTGCCCTGATTGCTCCTTTGCTCTGAGTGCACTTGGTACAGATTCAGCTTTGCCCCCTATTGCTGACTCAGTGGGGGTGCACTGCCCCCTCCCTCCAAAGCAGTGGACAAGGCTCAGGTATTACAAGGTGAAGGGATCCAAATGTCATCTCTGCTGTACCATCTTGCACCTCTGTGTCCACTGCCTTGTCGTTATTCTCTTAGGACTTGAGTTATTCTCATGCCATTTCATCAAGCGTATACTTTACATGGTTCTCTGAATATAGGGGATGCTCAGTTAATCCCATACTCTGACTTAAATTCCTACACATCTGCTCGGAGCACCAGATATGGTGCACAGAACTGGAAGACACCTTGCACCTTGTCCACGTGCCACATTCTGTGTTCTCTTACTTATCTTCATTCTTGGGTCAGTGCTTAAGAAGCCAAGTTTTCCTTTCCTTTCCTTTCCTTTCCTTTCCTTTCCTTTCCTTTCCTTTCCTTTCCTTTCCTTTCCTTTCCTTCCCTTCCCTTCCCTTCCCTTCCCTTCCCTTCCCTTCCCTTCCCTTCCCTTCCCTTTCCTTTCCTTTCCTTTCCTTTCCTTTCCTTTCCTTTTTCCTTTTTCCTTTCCTTTCCTTTCTTTTGCTTTCCTTTCCTTTTTTTTGACAAAAGAGAGAAGATGGTCCCTTGAAAGCCAAGGAGGTGTGTGTGTGTGCATGCGCTTGTGCACGTGTCTGTGAGACGTGCAGGCAGCTTCTTTCTCTGACACAGACAAATCAATGAATAAAAAGAATCTGGGAAAGATTGAAGTATGACACCTTCCCAGGTGTGGAAGGAACAACGCTTCAGCTTCCCTGTGCAATGTTCTGCTCAGGCGCTCCCTGACTCTGCCCACCATCTGGCTCTGAGAGTCTGGCCTACCCAACACAGGAGCAGGCATCTTCAGCTATTAGTGCTGAGACCCCCGGGACCCTAGCCCTGCTTCCTGCCATTTAACCTCGGCTACCTGCCCGCCTGCTGGTTCTTCCAGCTCTACCCACCCCTGCGTATTTAGCTTCACGCCTTCTTCCTACTTGACTTCCCTGTCTTGAATCCGACCACTCAGCCCAGGCCTGCCATAACTCTTTCTTTTCTCAGGGAGCCTGGTGCTTGGAGGAAGGCTCTGCCTCAACTGTGCTTCTTCATCATTCCACGCCGTGACTCAGAGGGCTGCAGGCCTTGTTTGGATCTCGTAGTTCCTTAGCCTCCCATCCTCCCATTTTATTCTACTGGCACACACTCCTGAGTGACCCGATTCTCTTTTCCAAATCTGCCCTGCCTCCTTTTACACTCGCTCCCCGCAGAGCCAGAGCCAAGCCTGGGATCCGCCGTCTCCCCTTGGCTTGAGCAGGGTGGGTGTCAAGTGCACCAAAGCCCTTTATCCCCAGCTTTTCATTTAATCCTCACAACCTGGGGGGCAGCTATGGTTATTTTCCCCATTTTATAGGAGTGGAAATCAAGACACGGAGGTGAGGACACTTGTCCGAGGCAACACCAATGGCGAATGAAGACAGGAGAGCCACCTCCGCCTGATTTCAGAGCCCGTGCCTCGATCCACTGTGCTGCCATCCGGATGTCTTCCCGAAGCCAGACCAGGCTGGGGTTTCCCCTGAACAAGCTTTCACGATCACTCGTGGACCTGAGGGAAGAAATGAAATTCATAATGTTTCTCCACTCCTGTTTGGATCATTCCCAGCTTTTCTCCTGTCCCTTCCCTGTCCAGCCCTGGTGGCCCGGGGTCCCCCGGCAGAATGAACACTCGGGCCGTCCCTTCGTCTTATCACTAGCTGGCTTCGCAGGGCCGAGCCACCAGCAGACCCTGCTGCCAACTCTCCATTCCCAGGGCTTTGAAAGGCGGACTCGTAAAAGAGGTCCCCTGAGACTCTGGTTAGGAATGTCTTACAGCCTGGCTTTGCTCGGCCTCACAGACTTAAGCAGTTCTGGTTACAGTTATGCCTGTTTACATGGCCTTCATGGATTATCCCTCAGGTTCCCGAGGAGGCTTCGGTCCTATCTGAATCCTTTCCATTTCACTGACATCTTTTACCTTGGCGAGGCCTGAGGCTCATGCAAGGCTCATGGAATTGGGATTTGAATTTCACAGGTGCTAAGTAGAGGCCTGATGTTTCCCTGCTGGATAGGCCAGCCCCTTGCCACACCTTCAGTTCGGATGCTCGTGTGTCTGTGTGCCTGGCGACCAGAGCCAAAGCTGACAGCTGAGCCTGGAAGCCCAAGAGCTGCTCCAGCCTCCTCATCTGGCCTCAGCCTCCTCATCTGGCTGCCTCAGCTGGGAAGGAGTGCGGGCATGGGCTGGGCTGGTTGAGTGGCACTGGTCCCAGCCAGGGAGGAGGATGCCAGGGGCAGGTGGAAGGGGAAGCCGAGACTCGCGTAATGGTGGCCTGACCCAGTGGGAGCCCCGGATGCTGCCGCCCTCAGCACAGCAGAATCCTCACACACCCGGCCTCTATTTCTGTCTGTTCTATAAACATCGACCATGGCTCCTATTTTGTAGTCCAGGCTCTGTGCTGGGCTGTGGGCACACGGGGCTGGATAAGAAGAGGCCTGGTCCACGTAAGCAGCTCATAGTCTGGGGAGGGAGGACAGCCAGGACGGAAGAGGAGTGTTCAGGGTGCTGGGTATGACTCCAGCTGAGTACAGTGTGGGTTGTCCCCAGCAAGCTCTGGCATGGGTTGGACATGTGGTGAGGAGATTTGTGTGCTCAGAAGGGGCTGCTCCTGCTCTGATGAAGCACCCTTCGCTGTAGGCTAGCAGAGATGTCTTTGGACACCTGCTCTCCTGCCCTTCATTCCACTGTGACTCTGCTTAGGTTTTGCTCCATCCTTAGGAGAACTCAAGCTGGACAGACAGTCACAGAACATTTTGGCAGTGGCATGCCTAAAAAATTATTTTCAGCTTTATTGAAGCATAAATAATAAAAGTGGTATATATTTAGGGTGTTCAATGTGATGATTTAGTATATGTATACATTGTGATATGCTTAACAATCAAGTTAATCAACTCATTCATTACCTCACATAGTACTTTTTTTTTTTTTTAAAAAAAGATTTATTTATTTGAGAGGGAGAGAAAGAGAGAGTGCGAGCGTGGAGGTGGGAGTGAGAGGGGCAGAGGGAGAAGGAGAAAGAATCCAAAGCAGACTCTGCGCCGGCTCGAGGCTTGATCTTACCACCCTGAGATCACGACCTGAACCAAAACCAAGAGCCAGATGCTTAACCAACTGAGCCACCCAGGTGCCCCATACCTTTTTTTTTTTTTTTAATGGTCAAAGTACTTGCTTTCTTAGTAAATTTCAAGTCTACAGTATTATCAGCTATAATCACAATGCTGTATATCAGATCCCCAGAATTTATTCATCTTATAACTGGAAGTTTGTACCCTTTGATGAATGTCTTCCCATTTCCTCTCCCCATAACCCCCGGCAGCCACTGCTCCACTCTCTGGTTCTATGAGTGTGATGCTTTTAGATTACACATATAAATTGAAATTATACAGTATTTGTCTTTCTCTGTCTGACTTTTTTCACCTAGCATAATATCCTCCAGTTTTATTCATGTCGTTGCAAATGGCAGGATTTCCTTCTCTTTCATGGCTGAATAATATTCCTTTGTGTATATAAATCACATCATCTTTAT
The DNA here is from genome assembly GCF_037043125.1 of Eumetopias jubatus. Classification (NCBI taxonomy): domain Eukaryota; kingdom Metazoa; phylum Chordata; class Mammalia; order Carnivora; family Otariidae; genus Eumetopias; species Eumetopias jubatus. Next base: position 50,624,891 of record NW_028274818.1, on the reverse strand, counting down.
CCATTCACCTATCTATGGACCCTGGGGCTGCGTGCATATCTTGTCTATTGTGAACAGTGCTGCAGTGAACGCGGGGGTGCAGACGCCTCTTCGAGATAACTGATTTCATTTCCTTTGGGTAAATACCCAGAAGTGGGATTGCTGGATCACAGGGTAGCTCTATTTTCAATTTTTTGAGGCACCTCCATACTGTTTTCCAGGGTGGCTGCATCAGCTTGCATTCCCCCCAACAGTGCACAAGGTTCCCTTTTCTCCACATCCTCACCAGCGCTCGTTATCTCTTGTCATTTTGATAATAACCATCCTAACAGGTGTGATTTCTGTTGTGGTTTTGATCTGCATTTTCCTAATGATGAGTGACATTTCATATACCTGTTGGCCATTTGTCTGTCTTCTTTAGAAAAATGTTTATTCAGGTTCTTTGCTCATTTTTCAAGGTTTTTTGTTTGTTTTTGCTATTGAGTTGTGTGAGTTCCTTATATATTTTGGCTATTAACCCCTTATCAGATATGTAGGTTGCAAAAATTATCTCCGATTCTGTAGGTTGTCTTTTCATTTTGTTAAGTGTTTCCTTTTTTGTATCTGCCTATACTTTTCTTTAGGTCTGGACTTGGCTGAGTCTAATGCTGGAAGGAGACATGAGGAACAGGTAGCCTTTTGCTATTTAAATAGTATTTTTTAAAAATTGTATCTCTGAGAGAGGTGTGGGTACTATTTCTCCTCCGTAGGCCCTTTCTGGTCTTAGTCAGCTGGGAAGGGCTCCAGGCTTTTCAACAGCAAGAGGAGGAAAGGGAGGGACCATGTGTTTCTCTCTAGGAATTTCTTCTCCCCAGTGATCAACATTTCTTATGGTTTCTCAGCTGAGCCTGGTTTTTTTGGACCTCTGGAAATACATAAGCAATAAGACACAGGTACCACCCTAGATTTCGTGGCAGGGTCATTGGGAAGAAAGACATAAAACCATCGGTAAACTATAGGACTTAGCAATAAATGCTATCCTGGAGGCTTGAATAAAGTGTGAATGGGGCATTGTGTATACACCATTCTCTCTAGAAATGCCCTTCACTTCGAAAACTCCTAGGTTTCATGTAAGACTCCATTCAAAAATCACCCCCTCTGTGAAATCCCCTTGATTACTGCACGAACTGTTGGTTACTTTATCCTTGGTGTCTGGTAGCACTTCATTCAGACTTCCACAATATACTTTTTGCGACACCATACAGTGTGTTCATGTTTGGGAATTTCTAACAAGTCTGTGAGGCAATATTGAGCAGGGTTGTATCTTATCATCAGTGTGTCCCCAGAATCTAGCGTGATGGCTGACACCTAGCATGTTTCCCGAAAGATTAGTTAAAGCCACAATGACATAACTGCTTCTTCCCTGAAGACTTAGTTCGGAGGGCAAGATGAGGCCAAACTGTTGAGTTAAAATGAAGCTGTTAACCATATGGCTAGGTAAACTGACCTCCTCAGTCCAGCCCCAGAAAAGTGACAAGTCAGAGACTCCATGGGTGGAATGTACGGGCAGCATTATGTGGTACTCACCCTCCGGAGACTACTACCATCTCCACCGTGACTTCTGAAACCTTACTGCTTTAGCCCAAGAACCACTCCAGTGATAATTTGAGGCACATGATGTGGCACTGGGGCCCAAGGATCAGAATCCATGATTTGAGTTTTGAGATTCACAATCCTGGATGTTGTTTTCTACTTATTTATTTTAAGTAGAGGGAACTTGATGGAACCGAGTGGACTGACACATGAGCAGGGAGAAGCTCACTAGATATTTTGAAAAGTGATCATTTGGTAGAATGTGTTCTGTACATTTATGTGCGTACACCAGGCATACTCAGTTCAAACCGCTACTGCAGAATAGATACTTCAGCTTTCTCATCAAATACCATAAAAAATGCAGTTAGAAGCCTCCACATGACTTTCTCCTTTGTGGATCCCGGCAGTGTGTTACCAGCAAGTACATATATAAGGTTCAACCAGATTTGTTTGCATAATATTTTGGCCTTGGGTTAGATGAGTGGTTCTCAATGGGGGAAGTGCTGCCCCCTAGGGACATTTTGGGAAACAGTGAGGGTGGTTTTGGTGTCACAATGATTGGGGGTTACTGTTGGCATCCAGTGGGCGGGTGCTAGGGACGTTAGACTGCCCTGTAGGGCATGGCTAGTTCTGCAGAATGAATCCTGCTTGACTCTTGAATTCTGGCTGAACATTCAGGTAGATGAAAAACCTATTTATAATGATCCAAGTCTAGAAGTTAACTTTATTTTAAACACAAATGCTTAATCACAGAATTTTTTTTTTGGTACTTTAAATATACTTTCCCAAGAATGCAACTTCCATGCTATCGAAGAAAGATTGACTTTTGATTTGTTTGCAGATTTTACCAAGTGTTGTTCCCCATTTTGGAAACATGCCATTGATGGCAATGTTGCTTATAGTATTTGAGCCACAGATATATGCGTGTCCATCCTGCATTTGGAGCTCTGACAGTCATGCCGACTCCGTAAACTTGTACTCATGTGCTTTGGTAGCCCTGATTTCCAAATGTCAATATAAAGAAAAATACCTGTAATGTTTGTTGAGTATTTTGCTATTTCTCTTAAATCCATACTTACTCATGAGAAGTAGGTTCAAGCATTTGATTATTTCATTTATCTTTTAATGTAATTGTATTAGAAGTACATATATGTTGAAATTCATTTGATTTCATCATACCTCATTTTCTCTTTTTATATTATAGATAGAACATTGACTTTTTTGTAATTATGGAAGGTGGGTCATACCATGTTTGAGTTTTTCAGTACAAAATGTTTACTATAAAAATGAGACCTGTGGGACTGGTAGGATTGAAAGTGACAGATTTCGACAAATGACCAATGGGGACATAGGAAAGGCTGATCCTTTGAGTACAGTAAGAAGTGACATCCAAATAGATCTTTGGGGGTGACTGAAAGTTTAAAATCAGAAACTTATAGGGTAGAACATTGGAAGGAGTTGACTTCTTTAGTAATACCAATGTTTATTAAATACTTATTCTGTGCCAGATAGGTTGCTGAAAAATGTGCCTTATTATGGCCTCTCACCTGGAGTGTAGGAACACTGTTATCCTTGCTGGCAGCCTTGAAATCTGCCCCAGACCACACTGGCCATGGGGCAGAGCCCAGACTGGAATCCATGTTTTTCACCTACAGAGCCTACCCTCTCAATTATACCACATTAGCTAGAGTTTAGCCTGCAGAAAAGAAACTTGAACTTTTCTTGGCACCTACCGCACAGGGTCTGTGTTGAAAGACTTTGGGGGGGGAGGCGTCTGACAAGCTTAGGGGCTAAAATGCCTTGGTTTGCATTTCTGCCTCCAGTTGTGGCTGTGATCTATGGAAAGGCTGGGCTGGGTGGGCATTTAGGAAGGGTAAATTTCCTTTTCCATAGGCCTGCTCCCTTTCTTGAAGACATCTGGGGAGCATATTTATTTTGAAATATTTACACATGTACCACATTTCAGCAATTAAATAACATGAGTACCATTCAGAATTTAGAATCTGGCCTAAAACCTGGAGTTCTATATCAGAGCTGACCTTAACACAGGAAATATGTTATTTTGTGATGGTTAATAGACCATCAACTAATAGCTGTTATTAGTATTAAAAGTTTCTATTAGTTATAATAAATAGACAATGCAACATTTTTCTATCTTGCACGATTCGTCCCAGATGGAGTTAATGATTTGGAGAAGTGACTGGCTTTCCATTTATAACTGGTTGGTTATATGTCCCTTAGTTTTCATTGGGGACGTGATGGATCTGGGGCACATGGATGGTGAGAACAGGAGTCCATGGGGATTTGTGGAAGGTACCTTAGCATAGGCAGAAGCAGAGCCTGCACCTGGCTGCACCTTCAGCGGGGACCACATTTCTTGGAGGCACTTGACCCTCAATCAGGGGAGTCTTTTGGAAGAGACCTAAGGAAGATCTGTCCCCTGCTCCAGAGAAACCACTGGGATGTCCTCATCAGGAAAAGTCTGGTCTTGTGCTGGGAGTCAAATCATCATCGGTATGAAGAGGCTGTGCAGAATAGTGATTAAGAGCATGGCCTCTAGAGACAGGCAGTTGTTTTCAAGGTGAATAAGCTCAGGTAGGTTGCTTGAACTCTCTGTGCCTTGGTTTTCCCATCTAAAAATGAGGATCATGGTGGAGCTATCTCATAGGTTACTTGCTGGATTAAATGAGGTTGTTTATGTGCATGGCTTAGTTTACATTGACTAGTAGATGCTACATTGAACACATGGTATGTGCTTAATAAATGTTAATTGCTATTATTGTTCTTCATTTGAAAATGGGGATAATAAAAGAACCTACCTCACAGAACTGTTATGAGGATTTACTCAACTAATATATACATATAAAGTGACCAGAACAGTGCCTGCCATTTTGTAAGTAATAAATGTCAATTATTATTAATAATGTTATTATTACCATCTTGAGGGAATTACCAAATTTTAAGATTCTAGCACAGTAGCAAATTTAAAAACCTCTCTGATTTAAATATTTCATACTAATACCATGTGTTCTGATATTTGATTTGCTAAACATAGTACAGTGGCACATTGCAGAGGACACCTTTGTCACTGTAATAACAGAGCTCAAAAACTCCCCTGTTGATGCATATCAGTGTTACAGTGGAGTTATATTTGAATATGTGGCTTCCCTTAAGGATTAAAATAAATGTTGTGGGTGTCCATTGCTAATGTATGCTTGAGTCTCTGAGATATTTATGGGAAGATATTTAACCAGTACTGGCTGGTTATTTTTTTATTTAAAAATTTTGTTTAATTATTTTTTAAAAGATCTATTTATTTGAGGGAGAGAGAGAGTGCACGTGCGCTTGTGAGTACGGGCAAGGGGAGGGGCAGAGGGATTGAATCTTCAAACAGACTCTCTGCTCAGCGTGGAGCCCTGATGTGGGGCTTGATCTCACAACCCTGAGATCATGACCTGAGCCGAAACCAAGAGTTGGATGCTTAACCAACGGAGCCACCCAGGTGTCCCCCCCCCCTTTTTTTTAACAATTAGAAACAATTTTCTAAACAACTAGAAAAGTGTCGGGCTGAAAGTGAGAGAATCTCAAGTGTGACCTCTAAGAAAACTTAAAAGCCTTCTATTCCAATCTCCCCATTTTGCAGGCAGCTCTGAGAAGTTAATTGACTTGCCTAAGGCCTGGAAGCTATTGAATGGCAGAGTGGGAGCCTAGTTGTTGGCCAGTGATAGTTTGGTGGTTGGTTATTTGTTGTGTTAGGGTCATCTGGGTTGATGGAGCTGGGACCAGAAGCCAGCTCTGCTCCATTCAATCTGGTTCCACAGGGTTCCCTGAGGAGTTAGGTGAGAGGATCAATGGAGAGTTTAGGTCCAGAGTGGCCCCAATCCATGACCAAGCGCTGTCACACTCTCCTTTGGTCTTTGGACACCTGCAGGATATAGACAGAAGAACATTATATTCAGAATCAAAAGACCCTGGCCCTACCCCTGGCTCCATTTTTCTCCCCTCCCACTACCGCAGGTTTACCAAGGTATAATTTATGCACAATAATCTTTTTTAGTCCATGCTTCTTTGAGTTTTGACAAATGCATAGTCATGCATCATCACCACAGTTAATCTAGAAAACAGTCCCATCACCCCAGAATCCCGTTGTGCTTTTTGTATTCAACTTTACTCCCACACTTACCAGCTTCTGACCCCCACTGATCTTTTCTGTCTCTATAGTTTTGCCTTTTCCAGAATGTCATATAAATGGTATCATATAGGACATGGCCTTTTGAGTCTGGTTTCTTCCACTTTAGCATAATGCATTTCAGATTTGCCCTGCCTGCATTCTTAGTGTCTACAGGTCCTTGGGTAAGTTGCTTAGCTTTCAGCCTCAGTGTGTTTATCTGTAAAATGGACATAACACTTGACTTGCATTTGTATCGTTATAGACAGGAAGAAAGAAAGCACGCAGATGTGCATTAGATCAAAGGAGAAGCAAGCATACAGTCTTCTTGTTTTTCTTGTTACAAGATTGTCTTTTGAACAGACTCCACTTGGAAAGGCAATGCTGATTGAAGCATAAACCCCTTAGAGCTTTTTTGCCTCTGGTAAGCAGAGCAGGATCCAGCATCACTGTGAAACTCTCCCCAGCCAAAGGGCTCCACAAGCTGGTCCCGAGGCTCGAAATGTTACAAGAAACACTTTCCCAATAGGGACTGTCACCAGGGGAAATAGATCTCTGACATGTTGCCTCCGCCATGCAACCCCCCAAGGGGTGGGGAAATCTAACCTGTGGATGAAACGCTTTGATGTATTTAGATTGAAAGGCACTTTGCAAAAACACTATCATTAACATTGATAATAACTTATAATGGTAATGGTGTTGTGGAAAAAAATATGATTATCTAACACACAGAGCACCAAACAGTTTGACAAAAAGATAGGGCCTCTCTTGGCTCAAAACACACGGGGAGGAGTTGGAAATGCAGATTTGCATTTCCTTCTGAGTGCTATGGGATTCTGAGTTACAGAACACGTACGACCAACATAGACTCCCTGGGCACTTTTGCCTGGATGTGGATCCAGAGAGGCCGGCCTTGGTGCCCTCCTCCCATCCAACTGGCCTGTGGCTACCAAGACAGCAAGACAGGTGCTTACCAGAGGGAGGAAAACCTGGACTGGGATTCAGGAGACCTGGATGCTGTATGTGGCCCTGCTGTTATTTGTGTGGCTTCTCCCTTGTTTCCTCACCCATAAAAGAGGGGGCTGTGGTAGGTCACCCTGAAGGCATCTCAAGTGACCCCATGAATGTTAGAGCCACTAACTCCAAGCTCAGAGTACCGGAGCAAGGGGCGCAGAAAGCAACAACCCCGAGCCTTCGAGTGAAATCCTTCAGAGAAGCTCATTCTTTCCAGCACTAGCTGAATAAGATTCCAATAAACATATTGCTGAAATGTTTGTTTCCGGGTGTCATTTTAGACTGCAAGTAGCGAAAACAGACCCAGCTCCTATATATAGATATCGCATTTGGTTGTGTTCTGGGAGGCTTTTATTACTACGCTCCCTGGCCAGCTCCCAGCTGAGCTTTTTCCTCAAGGGATCAGATTTTGGAATCAGAAAGTCAGAGAGGATCAGTGACCATATTAAGGGGTCTCTCCCCCACCCCACCCCCCACCTCTCTCTCTCCCCACTAATGCTCTATACTGCAGGTGGACGCCAATGTGGACTGGCTCCTCCCTGTGCTCCAGGACTCTTAATAGTAATGATGACAATGCTAATGGAAACTGACCAGCCCCACTATGGCAGCAAATACAAGCGAAACAGCCCTGCCGTCCTGGGCTGAAGGGAAACATAGTATAATTTGGGTTGAAACAAAGTGCAGATTGTCACAAACAGCTCAGTCTTTAGATAAGAGGAGTCAGGGCCCTCTGTGGACAGAAGCAAAAAAAGGGGCTACTCAGTATTAAGGGTGGGGTTTTTTTGGGGGGCGGAGGGGGATGGGTGTCTGAATTTTACTCTAGAATTCTCCAGGGGAAGATAATGCTGGCAACAAGGAGTGAATGAAGGAAGGTGGAAGTGGGTGTTGGAGGAAGGGTGTAGGCAGGGAAGGAGGAGGAAATAGGGGTTTACTTAAAGAGACAATGTTGAACCCTGGCAATCTGCTTTTCTAAAATGTGTCTGATCACTGGAGTGAGCCCCTCCACTGTGTATCCTTTGTTTTCTGTGCAGAAAACCCAACCCCTGCCTCATTTTGTAGTGGCTTTCCTCACCTGCCCCCCTGATTTCTTTATGTTTAACCATCATGGATCTAACTGCCTTCCTGGTCTCCATATTTTATGTGCCTCACCATTTCTTCCTCTTTTTTCCTTCCTCTCGGTCTCATTCTTCCCTCCTCTCTTTCCTGCTTTTCTTCTTCAGTCCTTCCTCCTTCAGACTCTTCTCTTTTCCCTTCGCCTCCACCCCTCCTCCTTCTAGTTCACTCCTTTTCTCCTCAACCCTCCCCTCCCCCTTCCTCCCCTTTTCCTCCTCTTTCCTCCCTCCTCTCTCTTCCCTTCCTTCTCCTTTCCCCTCGCCCCTCTGCCCTTCTCCCCTTCTTTCCCTCTCTCCCCGTCCCCAGGTCCCCATCCCCTGCCCCTCTCCCCTCTTCCCTCTCTTGTCTCCTTCCCCTTCCCTCCGGTCCTTGTTTATCTCTAAGCTCCAATTTCTCGCCTTATAGATTTACCTGCAGAACAAGACACCGCTCCTCTTGCAAAAACTGTTTAAGAAATCCATATCCTCTCCCTTCATTGCTTGGGCATTTCAGAAATGATATTCCTCCCCCAGCTACCCCCGTCAAAATAAAATAAATTCAGCCAGCTTCTGCCGTGTGTCCTTAAATCCATTCCCTCTGGCTTCGCTGGTTTGAAAGCCTGTACCCTAGAAGGGGCCTCCTGCATTTGCTGGCAACCCTGCTCGAGTCTGATCGCCACAGATAGTGCTTGGGAGTGAAAAAAAAAAGGGGGAAAAACCCTCTCGTTGGAGATTTCAAAACAGATTCTACCAGCTTTCCACTCTGTGCACTTGCGGAGTGGCAGGACTTGGGGAGGAGGGATAGGGGCTTGGGGTGCCGGTGTTTGTCACAAACAAATAAGCCACAGAATTTATGTATATATAAATGTGCGTTGCCTTTGGCATGTGTGGTGTCTCCCTGGCATCCAGGGTGGGTGCTGTGCACGGCCGACTTCTCTCCCACTTTTGCTGGGGCATGATGTGCATGTGTGTGTGTGATGGAATTGAGGAGGGGGCTGCTGGGTTTTTTATCTGATCCACTTGACAGATTATTTGAATCCAGCCCACCTTTCCGCACATGTCAAACAGATGGGATCATTGTTACAAGCCTTGAGAGAGCCGCTGAACGGTGGGTAAGGCAGGGAGGGGGAGAGGGGAGGGGGGCGGAGGGGAGAGAGGGGCACCTTCTAGTAGCTTTGTGTTTTCACACGTTGGACCTGACAGGAGCCCTTCTTCTCTGTGGGGGGGTGCTTTGGGGGGTCTGGGGCTGATGGGGGGTGAGATGGAAAGGAGAGCGAGAGGTGGGGTGTTGGTGGGCAGGGTTATGATGTCACAGCAAAAGTTACAACAGGAGGAAAACACAGAAATGGTTCAACATTTTTTTTTTTAAACTTTGGACTGCCAAGAGCTGAAGGAGAGTGGTGAGCAAAGGAATGAAGGGGAGAGAGAGAAACTAAACTGGAAGCTTGAGTTTTGTATAGCTTCTTGAAACCTTATGAATGGATTTCTAGCAGCTGAGAGCCAGGAGAGACCTATAGGGACTGCAAGATCATTCACACATTAACAGGGGCAGAAAAGCAGGCGGAATTCTTCCTTGCTGTGTTATCCCTCCTTCCTGAAATGAATGGTATGGAACCTTTTTCTGAGGGTCATGGGGGTGGCACGAAGGAGGGGGAAGTTTTCTTCTTTTCTTACCTGAGGATCTTTTCTTCATTTACACTAAGGTTCCTCTCCTTCCCTCTTTTCTTTCCTGGTGTTTCTCTCTCTCTCTCCTCTCTCTCTCTCTCTCTCCCCCTCCCTCCCTCCCTCTCCCCTCTTCCTCTCCCTACTGCCCCCCCCCTGCTTTTCTGCCTTTCTCTACATCTCCCTCTACTCCCTTCCAAAGCCCCAAACTCTTTTGGCTACTTTAGGGGGGAAAAAAAAGAAAGAAAAAGAAGAGGACTAAGTCAGAAGGAGTGAAGGGAGACAGGAAAACAAGAAAAGGGAACAGGACAGTCCAGAACCGAGAGATTTCTGTTTAGTAACGTCCACGTGCCTGAATGGATCTCCTCTTTGGGGACTTGCTTTGAGGCTTCAGTGGATGCTGCACAGGGAGACGGGGCATGCCAGGGGGCGGGTGATTAGGGCACAGCATGCTGAACGCAAACAAGTCAGTTATTAGCAGGGCTAGAGGAGTTTAGAAGATGATGAGAAGTCTCGAGGAAAAAGAGGCACTGCGATCTTACTCCAAAGTGTGTGGGCTGCATGTTTTATGTGTGGGCGACACAAGCAGGGATTTTAGAACTGTAAGTAATTTTTCTTAGTGAAGGAAGGACCCAGTATATTTCTCTACCTGTTTTGTACCCACCTGTGGTCAGACATCCTCACCCGTGTCAAGAATTCGGAACCATGCCGTGTGTGTGTGTGTGTGTGTGTGTGTGTGTGTGTGTACACGTCCATGTGTTTAGGGGGTGGGACTCTGAGATAGCCTGCCTCTAGGCAAACATTATTACAGAGGCTGGAGTCACATTATTTACTTCCCCATCTCCATTCATTTCAAATCAATTGAAAAAAATAGTTGCTTGGTTCTAGCTGTTCATTTTTGTAAATTACTTATTTTGAGCATCTCATTTGTTTATTTGCTCACTCAGCATATGGTGACTTTTAGTAACTTCAGAGTGAGAAACTTCAGAGGGAATCAGAAGATCTACGTAGTAGGAACTCATGGCATTCCCATGTAATGCTTCTTACAGCAGGCTCATTGATTTGTTCTTTCTCCCAGTGTCCAACGTAAAGCGAATTTGGGGTATTGTTCTTTTGAATCCCAAATGATTGAAATAAGGAAAAAAATACAGGAGGCTTGTGGCAAAACAAAAGAAAGAGAAGCAAGTGGTCCCTGAGTGGCTGGTGGGGGCTTTATTAGACAGTAAGCAGATCTGTTCACAACACATGTGCGAGTATGTGTGTGTGTCTGAGAGAGAGAGAGAGAGAATACACACCGAAAAGAGTGCTCCAAGACAGTATTGATTGCTATTGATTGTGTAGGCTGCGGCTGCTGAGAGAGAAAGCCCGAGATGTTTACTGGGGAAACCAGGAGTAGTGTCTGTCCCCTGTGCCTCGGTGAGGTGGGGAGGTTTTCAGGAGGAAGGAGGGGACAGGGAGTAGGTGGAGTGATGCACCGAACTTACTAGCTTTGACATCATCATTGTCTTTAAATGAAACAAACAAGAAGATAATTACAGGCAGAGAGAGAGGGAGAGAGGAGAGCAGGAGACACCGGAGGGAACAGGTCCCCTGAAGTACATGCTCTTCTTCTCGCTCTCTTTCCCATCTGCCCAGGGACCCACAAGACTCCCAGAAGGTGAAGTCAAGGGCTCTCAGACTCATAAGGTTATTAGGACACCAGACTGGCATCCCCAAGGAGAACTTTACGGAGACTTGCAACATACCAACAAGTTGGAAGGGGATTAAAAACCTTCAGCACTCCACAAGCCCAAGCACCAGGCTGAGGGAAACATTCTGACCTGCACAGGCAGACTGGGCTCTGGCTGAGGAGGACCTCTGGAGAGCAAAAGCTAAGTACCAGCTTGGATTTTTGTGCCCCCAGGTTCCTTTTGCAGTGTTAGAGAGAAGCATCAAATTCTGTGCTTCTGGATGCAAGTTCCTCTAACGATTTGTTTGAAGGTGAATGTAGCTTAGGTTACGGGCTACAGAAAGAACGTAACTCCTAGGAAAGGAAGAAGGAGAAAGGAATGAAAATGAGAAGATTAGCGTCTTTTTCATGACTTCAGGTAGGGAGCGGTATGTGTTTGTGAGGGAGTGTGTGTGTGAGAGGATCTGGCTCCTGTCTGTGTGTCCCTCTTCTAGGATCGGCAGGGGGAGGGGCTACTGAAGAAGGGACAAAAGAAAAGAAAGAAAGAAAGAAAGAAAGAAAGAAAGAAAGAAAGAAAGAAAGAAAGAAAGAAAGAAAGAAAGAAACCTGAGCTCTCTAGAAGGAGGTTCCAATTCCAAGGAACCCGGAGAAAGGAACTTCGTTCTGCAAGGACTGAACTAGAGTCAGGAGAGCCAGGTTCAGGGGAGAAGGAGGGAGGCACAGCACTCACCGGCTGGTAGCCAGAAGAGACACACTTTTGGGGCTGCTCCTAAAAGTTTGGTCTGTGAACAAAACCGTTTCCCCGGTGACTGCGAATCCACTGCTAGCCATCTCTTTTTCTTCTCCCCATCATTCCTGTGTGGTACCCAGAAGTTGACTTCTGGTTCTGTATAAAGAGCTGGGGGAGGTATGATGTGTCTAAAGATCCTGAGAATCTGCCTCGTGATTCTGGCTGGGTGGGCATTCAGTACTGCCAGCTCTGAGCCAGGCTGGCCACGCAAGAGATCCGTGGCTCAGAGGGGACACCCGAACCAGGTGCTGTCAGAAGGAGAACGCTGTTGGCTGGGGGCCAAGCTGCAAAGACCCAGAGCTGCTCCCCAGCATCACCTCTTTGGGGTCTACCCCAGCAGGCCTGGGGACCACCTGATGCCCTACCCTGTGGGGGGTCAGGGAACCCGCCATGCAGGACACAGTAAGCCAGATGACGCGGGGGGCCTGGCCACGAGCCCAGCCGGAAGTGGGGGGCCAAGGGGTGAAGCTGAGCAGCCAGCCACCCCGTGGGCCTGGCATGGTCCTCCTGGGCGGGCTGAGCTGCGGAGAGACAGTGACACTTATCTTGGCGATGGAGGATCCAAGGAGATTCCAGGTGAGGCTGAGACTCAGGAGCGCTCGGCCACAGCTCCCACCGTTACCACCACCTTCGTGGGCCCAAAGGAACTCCAACCCGAGAGCCGAAGGAAGGGCCGGGCCAAGACCAGGCATCGCCGTCAGGTGGTGAAGGGGCAGGGAGGGGGCATGCAGGGAGACCCCGGTGTCTCCCCCCGGCATTTCCAGCCTCGGCCTGAGCATCCTCTTGTGCACGGGGGCAGAACCAGTCTGACAGCGGACAGCATCCAGAAGGGTGGAGGGGACCCCCACTGGGAAGCAGAGACCTTTAACCCCCGCGGAGGCTTGCCGGTCTTGTACTTCTCGGGGAGGCGGGGGCGGCTGCTGCTGCGCCCGGAAGTGCCGGCTGACATTCCCCGGGAGGCCTTCACGGTGGAAGCCTGGGTGAGACCAGAGGGAGGACAGAACAACCCAGCCATCATTGCAGGTAACAGCCCGCCCCTGGGCTTTCTGTGGTCCTTGGGGTATGGCTGGCTTTGTGTTTGCCTGGGTTAGACCGAGGGGGCGAGGAGAGGAAGGGCACAGGGGCAGGAGAGCCAGGAGGGGCTGGCCAGGGAGAGAGGGGGAAGGGCCTTTATTCATCAGCTCAGCAGGACTCCAGACATCATCTACGATAATGGCTCTGTGACCACAAGAGCATTTGTCCCAACAAGTATCGATCTCCTGTGGTTCTGTACATGGCGCGTGCACTTAGGAGACCTTCAGCTCACTCCTCACCCCCTTTTTAAAGGGGAAGATCTCTGGTTCGTTGTCAGTGGGGAAGAAGCATCACACCCCATTTCTTGGAGTCCAGTCTGAGAGAGCCAGGCAACTTGGCAGCTACGTGTCAGGACCCAGGAGCGGGACCTGCGCAGCGAGCCACGGGTGGGCGGGGCGAGGCCGCCCGAGCCGCCAGGTGCGGAACCCTAACCCCTGGCCGTTCCCTTTTCCTTGAGCAGTCCTGGAACTTAGCAGAAAGCTACTGTCCGGCCCGAGTCCTGGAGTCCTGTTTGCTGGTCCTAACATGTATCCAGCCTAAGAACAGCAGGGGCTGCTGGAAGAGGTTGGCACTTACAAGCGGGGACCCTGGTGTCTAGCCCTGGCTCTTGTATGAGGGACCTAAAAAGGAACCGTAACTATGGTCTTGATCAGAGGTAATACCTCAGGACGTTGCCTCTATGTGTTTTCCACTATGCCCAGATCTTGGCTTTCATGGCACCCAGAAGGACAAAGAAAAGAGTGGCATTAGGAATAACTATCTCCCTTGCCTTACTGGTGGTGGGGGGCGGGGGGTTGGTTTCAAGCAAGGGCTGGGGGTTAGACAGGACAGATCGTCGTTTATGGTCTCATGATCCCTTTGGATCCCCTCGTAACAGGACCTCACACAAGGCTAGGCACATTGTAGATCCATTTTAATCTCGTTAATTTGGATTATCTACAATGCCCTCTGATGTTTGCCTGTCCCATTGACATTGGTGGGGAAACGGAAACAGTGAGAGGTGTGCCCGAGGCAGAGCAGGAATGAAACCCCAGAGCTCCTGAAGTGCTTGACAACTTCCCAAATTAAAAACTTCTCAGGTTGCTGGATGCCGGCAAATAAGTTTCAGACTGGAGAAAGAAATCTGGAAGGAGGGAGCCTCTTTCAATGGGGTGTTGCTGGAACATCCCTTCTGGACACGCTGTCTCCCCCTCTTTGGCTGTGATTTCTCCTTTGGAAGCTGGGATTCCCAGACACTGAGCTCTCGAGAGTCTTGTGGTTTTGCTTTATTTTATTTTTGGGTGGGAGAGGGGGTGAGGGGAGGGGAGAGAGAAGGGGCTGGGCTGTAAGAAGGTGGGGGCAGAGACAAAGTAGAAGGAAATCCTTATTCTGGGGCCAAATGGAAGAAATAATGAGATGATTATCTGATCAGAGTTGGCAGCTTCGCAGCTTTTCCCAGATGACATCTTCTTGCTGCCTAATCTCGCTTCCTAGTACCCATCTGCCAGGGAAACTGTGTGCTTGCCGTCTAGACCGAGACCCACGACTCCGCTTACCCCTCCTCCTGCAGTAGCAACAGAGGGACCTGGGATCAGTTCCCTGGCTGTGAAGAATTAGAGAGGGATCCAACAGGAATATATGAGCGAGGCTCTCAGAGGCTATTGCTTCCAGTTATTAAAACTCAAACCCGAGGGAACAGATTCAGGACAGTGGGTACCTGACCTCTCTCCTATCCCTTCCATGTCCCATTTCGTGCTCTGCAGAGAGTAGCATCAGGAGCTGATTCCAGTTACAGCATGGCTCCTTGTACTTCCCCACCTGCCCCCCATACACCTCCCTCCCTCACCCACCTGTCCACCGCCAACCACCCTGCCCCCCTTGCCACAGCACACACATTCAGATCCTTCTCCAAAGTGCCCCTCAGAACCCTCCAGAAGCATGTAAAATTAGGCATGAAGTCTTTTGCAGACAGTCTAGCCTCTGAGGCTTCTTTGTCTTCCAGTCAAAGTGGCCTCTGTGATGTACTGGTCTTTCCCCTTGAGGTCCACCCCGGGAAGGTTGAGGGCAGGGAATACCCAGGTCTAACTCCTCCCACCTCCCACCCTATATCTTTCTCTAGACTTGCGCATGTCAGAACATACCCAGGAAAGATTTAGGGTAAAAGTCTGGGAAAGATGGGGGCTGGGAACAAGGCCTTCATTCTTCAGGGTTTTAGCAGCTGGGCTCCTGAGGGCATAGGCATCTCTGTTCACCGTGCTTAGCTCCTTACACTTCCCCTGTGGGCCCCCTTGCTGAGGGCCATGAGGCGGCCAGAGGTAGTTCCCCCCAGAAATGTCTCTGATTTGCAAGAATTTACTCACTCTTCCCAGCAGACCAGACCATCTTCCCTCACTTAGCCAGCACTGGGCGTGTAGCTGATCACTGCCTGCTCCTGGGCTGGTGGGCCTTCACCTGTACAGAACAACAACTGGATCGAGTTCCTGGGAGCTAAACATAATCCAGCCTTTGAAGTTCTGCTGCTCCGCTGAGGATCATCTGAGGCGCTGCAAGGCTTGACTCCCATACTCTTTCCCAATGGCTCTCAAACCTCAGCTTCTACATCCTTAGACCCAGCATCCCAGTTCTCCATCTCCCAAACTTGGGGCATTTTTCCCCTTCAGCAGAGAATTCAACCACACCAGCCCCTGTGAAGGAACCCCCTGAGATGTGGGGCCTCAGGGAATACTTCCCACATGGGGCACTAGGTGGCAGTGTTGCCTCATGCACAGGAGAGAAGGCGGCTGTTCGGAAGCCACGTAGTGGGTAGTCTGATTTCTTGGATTGCTGTCCCTGCCCGCGCCTCTGGGCTGTTATTTTATCACCCCCTCCCTCCCAGAGTGTTGTGGGTAGGCATCCCTTAGGGTTGGCTTCAAACAAGTCCTTTTGCAGGGCCTATGTGAAAGGGCTAAAGCGGCATTTTGTGGGGTTGTGACTAACTTGCACTTGCAGCAACCAGTAAAGAAAACAAAATCAACTAGTTACCGCCTCCCTCCACCCCAAACTCCCACATTCTTCCAAAATAGGAAGTTGGACTCCAGAATGGATTGCTGGGATCCTTTTATTCAGGGCGGAGGACAATGCAGGCCTCACAGACTTTAGGTGCTGAGGTTCTTTCTGGCCTCCAGAGGGGGCATGATGGTGCTGCCCCCCTCCGCTCCCCCCCCCCCCAAGGTAAGGCCTTCCGAAGTTCTTCCAAAAGACTGTATGCAAGTGCTCCAGTGTAGGGGTCTTGATAAAACCAACTACTCAGGGACCTGGCAATTCAGGGACGTGGGGCCACGGAGGAGTAGCTTGAGGTCACAGGCCCATTTGGTTGGGCCGTTGGAACTCCCTCAGCGGCGGACGGAAGCCAAATCCTGTCCCATCCTGATGTGAGATCCTTAAGCTCCAGCACCCAAGCCTGAAACCATCCTGTTCCTTTCCCCTCCTTCAACCCCAACATACACAGAAGAGAAGCTTTTAATAGGTTCCTCCTCACCCATAATTGATTTCAAATGTTCCTTGCAGTTGCCCAGCTGAGTAACCACCTGCAGCTCCAAGTTGCAGGGGACTGAGTCAGTAAGTCCATGTCAGGATTAGAGCTTGAGTCCATGTGTCTTCATTCCACAAATATTTACTGAGGGCCTTGCCATGCGAAGCCCAGCGAGGCACTGTGGGGAATACAAAGATGTCTAAGAAACTGTCCCTCACTTGAAGACTCGTTTTTCTCTTGTGAGGATCCAACTTTCAGAGCAGATCCCAGTACAGAATGGAGGAGTCAGGCCGACCTGGACTACGGTCCCGTCTCTGACATTTATCAGCACTCTGATCTTTGGCAATCCGTTCAACTTTTCTGAGCCTTGGTTTCCTCAAGTGGAGAAATGAGATAATGTCTTACAGAGTTGTTGTGATGTTTAATTAAGTCATTCATGTAAAGTGCCCGACACAGGGCTTGGCCGGTGCTACTTACTTATGACATGGTATTAACTGCTTGAGATAGTCATCACTAAGAGCAGTGGGTGCTAATCTACTTATCTTTGGTTCTACTCATGAACCTATAATTTTTCCTTAGGTGAGGTATTAACTTTAATTTCTTAGGAATTTAGTTAGGTAATCTGTGAAATAGGAATGATGGTAAATAGGATTTTTCACAAGATGGTTTCAAGATGATTGAGAACACTGTAGAATCAGATGCCTAAAATAATTCCATTTTTTTTTTAAATCACATGCTCTTTTTAGCCTGGGCCATACTATTTTGAATAAATTGGACAATGGCACTAAAGCTTTTTTGGCATCACAGACAATCTGATGAAAGCTATGCTTACTCCCCAGAAAAACGTACACGTTCACATAGTTTACATAGCTTTCAGAGCTTTTTGGGTTCCTGATGGCCAGTGTCTCCTGACCATGGGTTAAAAACTCCTTGTTTAGGGCACTTTGATGGCTTTTTTTGGTATGTTTTGAATGACATCTAAGAAATGCAATTTTATGGGATACCGAGACATCCCCTTCTCCCAATAAGGGAGTTGTGTACTCAGGGTAAGAAGTCTCATTCGTGTGGACACGGAGCTTCACAGAAGACAGATTCCCATACCCGGACGTGTCAACATAGATGTGAAGAGAGTTTCGAATAGGACCATGTGTGCTATCTCCCCCTTTATCCAGTCTACCTCAGAGCTCCTCAGGAGATGAGGATTCTGTGACCTTCCTCCTCAGCTGCCTCTTCCTATATCGCAACAACGATCAAAGTCAGTGTTTGTCTGCCCTCGTGGGACCCTGAGGAATTACCCATTTCCTCCACATTATAGCCCTGCTCCTTGACCAGGGTCCAGATGTGCAGCAAAGCTGTAGCACCCCTACCCTTTGTACACATGAACCATGGATGCGAAGGCCGTTGTCAGCCTCTGGGGCTGGGTTTCCCCTTCATGGTGAGGATGAGATACATGAGAGTGCTTGTGTAGACGACCCATGTGCCCTGATGGTTGTAAGTTAGCATCTGCATACCAGGGGCTTTTATCTTGTGCCCGTGTGCCCCTCCAGAAGGAGGGGGCGACGTCTAGTGTTAGAAGTGAAACGGGCTGTCACTCTGCCCCTCTTTACAGCTGACTGCTGAACCCCTTGACCAGGCAACCTTCCCGATTCCCTCAGTGAGGGTGATCTCTACTTCCCTGCTTCCGTAGCCCTTCAAGTGTG
Source organism: Eumetopias jubatus (assembly GCF_037043125.1). NCBI lineage: Eukaryota > Metazoa > Chordata > Mammalia > Carnivora > Otariidae > Eumetopias > Eumetopias jubatus. The sequence continues at coordinate 50,606,682 of NW_028274818.1, read as the reverse complement.
GTTTCCTGGCGTGCACGTTGCTTCCTGCCTTATCAGTTCTGTACGTTTCTCATTTCTTTTTGTTGTTGTTGTTAAGATTTTATTTATTTATTTGACAGGGAGAGACACAGCAAGAGAGGGAACACAAGCAGGGGGAGAGGGAGAGGGAGAGGGAGAAGCAGGCTTCCCGTGGAGCAGGGAGCCCGATGCGGGGCTTGATCCCAGGACCCTGGGATCATGACCTGAGCCGAAGGCAGACGTGTAAAGACTGAGCCACCCAGGCGCCCCTACAGGTCTCATTTCTATCTGCTGAGAGTTCCTCAGGAGCCAGATGCATGTCTGATTCACTTTTGTCATCCCCAAATATCTAGCACAGTGTTAGACTACTCAGTTTTGTTTGTAGGACACATAAAGTAGAAATTTAGATTGCTGGATGCCCATTAGGGATGAGAAGAACGGTGAGAGGAACTTTCTGGATCTCGAGGCTCTTTGTGGGGAATAGGGCAGTGGCTTTCAAATCTGCTTTTGCTGTCTGCAGAGCTGCCTCGGGGCTTCTGAGCAGAATTGCCCAGTGCGGGGCTCCCCTCCTAACTCCTCCCTTTCTTATCCATTTCTCTGAAGAAAGAATTTAGTTGTTTTAAAAAAGCTTAAACCCCACAACTCTAGAGTACAGGTTGGTATACTATGGCCACATCTGGCCCAAAGCAGAAGACTGTTTTATAAATGAAGTTTTATTGGAACCCAGCCACACCGTGTGTCCTCGGTGGCTGCTTGCAAGCTAAATGGCAGCTTTGGGGCATGGCAGCAGAGACAGTTCAGCCCACAAAGCCTAAAATATTTACTGTCTGGCCCTTTGTAGAAACAGTTTGCCAACTCATGCTCTAGAACATTGCTTCTCGACTTAAATATTGATAGAGATCACTTGGGATTCTTCTTAAAATGTAAGGGCTGCCATGGGCACACGCCTGGCAGCGGATGCACTGAGGATAAGCCTCACAGACCTCCAACTGCTGGCTGTTTCACTGACCAGAGACCCCCAGGAGCTATGCTCTGGATTCATCACTACATTTGCACTGAGGCCACATACGCTTTGGTGTGGTGGGGACAGAGCAAACCAGTGCCTGAGAGTCAGGACTTCTCTGACAGCCAACTCTGGCTTGAAGACTCTTGAAGGGCTTGCAGAACATTCCTTAGTCTAAACAGTGGTCTCCAGGGCTTCTGCTGAACCTCCCTTCCCTCTGTCCTTCCTTCAAGGTCAGACTGGCAGCACGGGCTGATGGCTCTCCCAAGACTTCCCAGGCATACACCCTCTTCTCTCTCAGAGTTGTTCCCCCTAATGAAATCCTTGCACGTGAATCCTGTCTTGGCATCTTCTGTTTGCACTGACACAACTAACGAACCCAAGTGCAGACTCTGATTCAGTAGGTATGGGGTAGCCTGAGAGTCTGCATTTCTGACAGACTCCTGGGTGATCCGGCTACCGTGTAGACCATATTGAAGTAGCAAGACTCTAGACTGGGGAGTCTAGAGCAGGGGTCAGCACACTTGTTCTGTAAAGGAACAGTAGTAAATGGCTTAGGTTTTGTAAGCCCTACAGTCTCTGTCACAGCTCTTCTGGTGTGAGAGTGTGCGAGCAGCCATGGACAGTATCTAAGTGGATCAACGTGTCTGTGTTTCAGGAAAATTTTATTTACAAGCATAGATGGCAGACCAGATTTTGCCTGCGGCCATCCTTTGCTGACCCGTGGTATGGAGGGCACTTCCTGTATGTGCTGCATCTTCCGCGGCTCTCTGTCGATTCGCTTCCTGGCTCTGTGCTGCCCCGGGTAATACTGACAGACGTGGCCATGGCCGTGGTGGGGAAACTCCTTCTGTTCAAGTAAACACAAAACTCCCCGGAGATTTCCCACAGGAAACAAGTCCTACTTACTTTCTTGGTCTGAGCATTCCAGGAGGAGTTTGTATTGATGTATTTTCTTCGTTAAAAAAGTGGCATTGAGTTATAACTCACATACCATCAAGTCATATTTAAACTCTACAATTAATAGTTTTTTTTTTAAGAATTGTGAAATGTTTACCAATCTAACTTCAGAAGGTTTTCTTCGACCCAAAAGAGACACTGTAGCCGTTAGCAACCACTCCCCATTTCCCTCCTCACCTTCCCTCATCCACCACCACCAGAGACAAGCACGAGTCTCTTTTCTGCCTGGATAGTTTGGCTCCTTCTGGACATTTCATATTTGAGCCTGGCTTCTTTCACTGGAGTTTGGTTCATCATGCTTAACATGTAGCAGAGCTCCATTCCTTTTGATTGCTGAGTAATATTCCGTAACTTTCTATGTCCCAGCTTGTTTGTTTGTTCTTCAGTTGATGGGCATTGTGGGGGCCTCCACTTCTTGGCCATGGTGACTATAGCTGCTGCAAGCATTGTGCACGAGTGGACTTAGGTTTTTGTTTCTTTCAGGTCTATACCTAGGAGTGGAATTGCTGGGTCACTCTACATTTCACATCTTGAGGCACTGCCAGACCGTTTTCGGAAGTGGCTGCACCATTTTGCAAGCCCCAGCCACGCAGGAGGGCTTGGTTTTGTATTTCCGACCCTCTGAGTAGAAAGGGCTCCCGAGACTTCACTGATGACTAGGGCTCCAGCAGTCCTTCCATCCGACAGCCCCTGGTGATCTTTGAGAAACGTGCTGTTGTCTTGTGCAGGGAGTGGAGACACCCGGACCCCCATGCTGAGGTCTCTGCAATCACAGGGAGCCCTTCATGGGTGAGAAGGATGCTGTAATCAAGCTTCCTTCTCCAGCTTCTCAAAGGCATCCTAAAATAGCCCTTTCTTCCCTGACCCCAGCTTTGCATGGGAGGAGTTCCCCCTTTGGCTGTTATTGCATTACTTTCTGTTACTTTCCACACACATGAGCCCTAAATGACGTGCATATGGGGACCATTTGGGCCCTCAGAAGTCACAGTGCATCAGACTGTGATGATGCAGCACCTTCAGGAAGCAAAGGAGAAGAAAAAGAGAAGGAGGAGGGAAAATAAAGCCCATACAGCTCCTTTATCAATGCCCTGAAACTTCTCCTGGGTTCCAGCTTTGGGGGCATTGCTGTCTCCCTGTGAGCCACTCAGTTCAGGGCCTGGGGTCTGACTCAAAACGTTTAGATCTGGGACTTGGGAGTCATCCGGGTCCTCCAGCTGGTAGCACAGAGGGATTTCCTGTGAGCATGACCGTGTGGTCGTCCTCCTAGTCACACTCCAGCTTTGGTGCCTGACGTGTGTCATTGCCCTTCCTGTCCTCACCCCCACCCTTCAGTTACTGCCTCTCTTCTTGGCCCTTTCACCATCTCAGGGAGGCAATGCATGGGGAGGGGCTCTGAGCAATCTGGGTGGTGCCATTAGCTCCTCTCTCCGCATCCACTGTTAGCTGTGTGTCCTTGCCCCATCCTCAAGGATGATACAGAACCCATGGGGATTTTTTTTTTTAAGATTTTATTCACTTATTTGACAGAGAGAGAGAGAGAGAGAGAGAAGAGGGAACACAAGCAGGGGAAGTGGGAGAGGGAGAAGCGGGCTTCCTGATGTGGGACTCGATCCCAGGACCCTGGGATCATGACCTGAGCCGAAGGCAGACGCATAACCACTGAGCCACCCAGGCACTCCCCCTCTCCTGCCTGCTCCCCCCCGCCCCCCCGCCGCCGCCATGGGGATTCTTGCCATCATTCTTGGGTGGACCACAGGTTTTCGGGTTAGAAATGATCAGGAATGTCAGGGTCAAGGCTGGAAAGTAGGAATCACCTTTGGCAGCCCAAATAAATTTGACCATTGCCTGTCACCTGCAATGCTTTGTCCTTCTTCCCTCCTTCATGCTCTTCTTTATTGTTCCTTTGGGCTGCCCGTTTGAGTCATTCAGAATTTGGGCACCAGGAGTATGTGCACCTGACTCCTTGTTCCCATCCTAGTCTATACCTCAAGGAGGTCAAATAAACAGTAGAGGGACGCTGCACCTTAGTTTGGATTCTGAGCCTGTATGCCGTGAACATCCCTTAGCTTCATTTCCTGATGCCATAAACAAGTGCATAAATTCCATGCTTCTGCACTTCAGTACATGGAATTGGGTTACCCTGGGGGCTCGTCAAATCCCTTATGCTTACATCATATACACCGTGACCCTAGCACCTTCTAGAAAGCGTATCTTATGCTAAGTTTCTGTCCAAGGAGTAACAGCATCCTCTTTTTCTCATGTTCACTACCTACTTTAAAACAATCCTACTCGTTGAATTTTTTGAAAAAGAGAACATCCAGGAAATGAAGCAACAGTGGGCAAACAAAAACATCCCAATTCTCTTTATGAGTTAGCAATGAGTGGTGAAGAAAAGTGGTTCTGCCCAAATATACACACAGGGGTCACTGGAACCCCCAATCTCGAACATTTGCAGTTGTCATGGCAACCGGTGGGGCTATCAAGACCAGTAATTATAGCTAATTTCTGGATTAGAAGTCCAGTTACTAATCAGAGGGGAAGAAGTCACAGAGTTGAAAAGTTAATCAGTTAGCGAATCATTATTCAAGTGGTGACTCAGCATTTGCTAATTTTCATACAATTGCTGTACATTTAGGGAAGGCTAGGGAAGAAGTAAAGTAGTTGGGTTCTATTTGTTCATTCCTCCACTAATTTATTCACTCATCCAACATGTTGAGCTCCTAGTCGGTGAAGTTTCAGGCATTTAACCATGTGCTGGAGAGTCAAAAATGGGGAAGGCAGGGGCTGTACCTGGAAAGGGCTCACTGCCTAGTGGGAGCAGACCTGTAACCAGTTATCACAGCACAGCCACGGGGAGGGGCTCGTTTTGCCTCGATGAGTCTTGAGGGCTCCTTGAAGCTGGGGAAGGAGAGCTGGTAACCAGAGGGAGAGAAGGAGGCCTGGGAGGCAGCAGAATTGGGGAAAAGAGAAAAGGATAGGACTTTGGATGTGTCCGATGGCGCCGGGGCTGCCAGCAAGCCAGCAAGGCCTGAGCTGGGCTCACTGGATACAGCAGTGAGGACATCATCGGTGGCTTGAGAGGGGGCATTTTCACTACAGAAGTGGGGGCCTGAGGTGGGGGGCTGCCATGTTACAATGAGTGGAGATATGAATGAATGGTCAGAAAGTGAAGGCAGAGGGCAGGGTCTTGTGTGCTCTGCATGGAAACTCAGCTCTGAGGGGAGGGGGTGGAGGTCAGAAGCATACACAGGCTCAGACATTTTATTTCAAGGTAAGAGAGATCTGAGTCTCAAGGCCTTGTAATAAAGCGCTGGTAAAGTAAGGCAAAAGACAGCATAAACGCATGGGAGAATCATGGAAGATGAAGTAACAGAAATGTGAAGCAAGTGAATGAATGCAGGCTCAGTCATTCCAGGACATGACTGAAGACATTTTCGTTTGACCATGAACCCATGTAGGACTTTTGTGCCAGGCCTGCGTCTGGTCCCTGCCCAAGCATGAACACACGTGCTCCTCAGAACAAGTCAAGGAAACAGGTGGAGGAGCCGGAGCACAGAGCAGAATAGGGGGCTTCCCAAGGTCACACAGCCTTGAGTTCAAATGTGAGTGCTCTGTTCCTAGAGGACATGCTCTCATCCACTGTGTGAAGCCGTCTCTACCTTTGACGGCAGGAGCAGTAACGAGTAGCTCAGCTGAACCCTTCCATCTCAATCCATGCCTCCTGTTTTGTTTTGTTTTGTTTTTGTTTTTTAAATTGCTCTCAGCAAAGGGCTCCATCCACACAGGCCAGCGCTCAGAGCTCCTTTCCCCCACGGAGACCACTTGCCCCCATCTCCCTCAATATAGATCACGTATAATACCGGGAATCAGTCACCAAATAATGGCAGCTTTACTTTGATGGTATCTTTTGGACCTGTCTTGTTCATCCCACAGCCACTACCTTCCTTTTGGCCACAGTAAGTCTGCACGTCTCTCACTTGAGAGACCAATTCATTCTTCAGCTAATTGCACCAAAGGGAGCTTTCTCAACTACAAAGCAGCTCAAATCACTTTCCAGCCTAAACCCTTGGATAACCCCACTGTGTGCTCAGGATAAAGTTCTGCTCCCTTAGTTTGTTACGTGGGACCCTACTGATGCTCTCAGACTCATCACTGCCCTCCAGAATAGACTCCCACTCACACACCCATACCCATACCCATACCCATGTGTGCACCTGTGTATGAGCACACTCACACATGCACAGTCACTGCTTACACACACACACACACACACACACACACAGTGAATTTCTAGCAATACCAAACTATGAGCAGTGACGCAGATCTACCACTCTTTCCCAGGCCTCTGGCCTTTGCACTTTTTCTCCCAATAAAACCACTCCCGCAGACCCACATTCATCTGACTTACTCTTAGTCACTCCCTGGCTTTTTAGTTAGAATGATCTCTTCCAGGAAATCTTCCTTGGTCTCACTGATGTAGATTTGTTCTCTACCACGTTCTCCTGGTAGCCTGTAGTCAGCGTTACAGACACTCAGATCAATTTACCGTAATTCCCATCCCACTTTGTATTTACTCAACAGGTACCTGCTGAGTTCTCACTGCGTGCACTGTGCTGGGGGCTGAGGTTCAGTGAACATGCATAGCCCTACTCCTGTGCCATTTCTCTTCTCGGCTAGTTCCCCACTGGACTGTAAGCCGCTTGAGGGCACCGGCTATCCTTTGCACATTCCTGCACCCATAGCAGCTGGTACATTATGAGTAAATAAAACTCACCCAACAAATATTCGATGAGAGGACGAATGAATGGGTGAATAAACAAAGGGCAAGATTTAGTCTTACAAACTGTGGAGTGAATTACTCTGTTTGGAGGTAGGCACAGGAAGATGTGCTAATCTTGAAGCCCTATTGATTTGGAAGATGGCTAAGAGGTTTTAAATTCACTCAACCTTAACTAGAAGGAGTGATTACTCTTCTCCCCCACTTCAACTTCCTCAGCTCCCCAAATCTATTGACCCTCGATAAATATTGACCAGGATCTAGTCTCCCAGAAAATTTGGATGGGATTGCAACTTGGTTTAACTATGATTATTTCTTAATTTTCAGAAATTATCTATTCTATTTATTTGCTTCTTCTGGTTTGTACATGTATGATCTCTTTCTCATTCTCTCCCTAGAACTTTTGTTCTGTGCTCCTGTTCACATTAGGAAAAGGAAGGGAGATGTACTAGAGGAAGTTAATCTTGTTAATCTGTGGGAGAGGCCAGCAGGGGACCTGGGAGCTTTCCTTGGGTTCCAAGTCTTTCTAGTCTTTGCCCCTTCTTTGGTTCTCTCAAAATCTGGAATTGTCATAAAGGTCTTTTTTAGGGGGTGAAATTCTTTTAACATAAAACATAGGCAGTAGTACCTAGCTCAATTACTTTTAATCTATTCACTCCCTAATTTATTTATTCAACAGATATTTATTGAACACAAAGTAGGTATTCTAGAACTGTTTTTGAAAGAAGTTCCAACTTTATGCAGAATAATAATAAACCCTAACCACAGCAGAAATCTATTTTGGACATTGTTTCAAGGCACATTAATAATATGACATAATTGCACAACAGAGTATCCTTATAATCCTTATAATCCAGCCTGTGGCATGCAACCTGTGGCTGGAGGTGATCTTGGGCACGACTCCCTCCTGGGTGTGGAGGTCTTACTGCACCCTTGGACAGCATGCAGAGTGTCACTGGCCTGACCTTAGCCAGTCATTGGCAGAGGAGTGGGGCGCAAGCAGGTGGCTTTCTGGCTTTCTGCCCAGGGCAAGGTCTGGGAATTTAGGAGAGATGGGCTGTACGCGGCTGAGCTGCAGAAAGCTGGGCAGGAAAGAGGAAGGCCCCTGCTTACCTTGCTGCTTCTGGCACTTCTGTCATCATCCCTCCTCCGGGTGCCACCTCCTCCTAGACTGCAGCCTTCCTTTTCTCTAATCCAACACCATGGTGGCTCCCACGCCTAGTTCCAGTTCAAGCTACTTGAGTCCGCAGTGGGAGCCATCTGATTGCCTGCAGGCTTCTGGGGGCTTCGCCAGATCTTGATCACGTGTGTGTCACCCCAGCAGTCAAGGCGAGGCCTGGAGTGGAGCAGGCACTTGGAGTTGGATGAGTTGATGGGGAATGATCTGGCCCCTTTCCACACATAGAATCTGACCTCTCCTCACTCCCCAGAGTCAGCCACATTCCTGAGGCAGGGAAGTCTTTCCTCTGCACATGACCCAGCTGTTACCTGCTCCTGGCCTCGGCACAAGCTGCCTCCTCACCTGAAATGTCCTACCTTCTTCTCTTTCACCATCTAAATTCTTTCCTTAACGTAGTGGTGGGGAAGTCAGGATCTGGAGCCAGGTGTCCTGGGCTTTAGCCCTTTACTAGCTGTATGAACCTGGCAAGCCAAAGTCTCCTCATTTATAAAATTGGCATCGTGACCATTTCTGTTTCATGCAGTTGTTGTGATGATTAAATAAGTTGATGCCCATCGTGTGCTAAGAGCTGTGCCTGGGCATAGTGTGTGCTCAGTCAATGCCCGTTGCTGTTTTCATCCTTCTGTGGTGATGTGGTGGCACGAGAAGGACCCAAAGACACTGCCAGCCGACTGGGCCAGGGCGGGCTCAGGCCCCTCTCCCCCAAGGCCTCCTCTGCCCGTTTTCGTCCCTGCAAATTCTCTTTTCTTCTGATATCCCGTGCACAGGTATGCATCTCTATCTCTGTGACACAGCTCAGCATGGGATTATTTACAGTGAAACCTCAAGTCACTGGATTCCAACTGACCAGTATCCTCAACTAACCACAATATTTTAGTTATTCCATTTTTTTAGGGGACAGAGGCACGTGATTGCAGGATGAATTCAAAAGAGGGGTCTTGTAGGAACAAAACCTGCCCATTGAAGTGTGGGTCCAGTTCCATCCTTTCCACCTTCTGTGGTCCCCATCACAGGATGTCTGACAGTGAGAAAGGATGAGAAGGATGAGAACCTCGCAGTCCTTCGGGATGAGCCTAGAGATCCCAGGCACAGACACTTAGAACAACATGGGCCTCGTGACAACCTCTCCCAGCCTCTCCTTCACGGATGGGAGTATGAGGCCCAGAGAGGGAAAGGCACTTTTCAGACATCACACAGCAGTAGGCTGGGATCACATTCCAAGCTTCTTGGTTCCCAATTTGGTGTTATCTTAACTCTTCCAGATTGCCCTTGGTTAATTTAAATCTCTTACTGGAAAGCAGAAGAAAACATTTTAGAAAGCCTTGCAATAAGAAAAGGAAAAAAAATATGATGTTAGTCCTCATTTAACCTAAAATGTCAAGTCATCACCTATTTTTCCTTGTTCTTTCTCTTTCTCACGCAGAGGCCAGGCAGCCAAAGCTGTGTTGCAGCAGGGGTTGACTCATAGGTCAGCTTTAAGTGTTCTCTTTGCACACTGGGCTCTGAAGACTCACCTGGGTTTAATTTGAGAACACACACTCTGTATCCTCTGGTTTCTTAGGCTTTGAAACTGGTGGAAAAGGGTCTTTAGGTTCTGATTGGCAGAGTATTTGGGTTTGTGTGGTCCCTGAGTATAACTGCCTTCCTAGAAAGCTGCCAGAGTCTCCGTGAGTTATTTGTGACCACAGGGCAGAGGCAAAAATCTCCCGATATTTTTAAGTCAACACAGGCAGTACATGGTCACTGAGTGAATAGGAGACACGTTGGACAAATACTAATGCTCTGAAAGTACTATGATGTCTCACTTTATGAAAACCCGATAGGCAACCAGCTAACCTAAGTTGGGAGCTCATTTTCACGGTGCGAGGATCTGCCCCAAGCTTCCTTTAAATAAAGACTCCTGCAATGCCTCTGAATCATCAAGTATATATTTAACACTATTTAAACACTGCTTCTTAGGGCAGCATTGATTCTGTAAACTGTACCTGGCAAGTGAAATGCCAAAGCAAATTTTTGAGAGAGATCTCAAGATTATTTATTTGGCAGAGGAAAGGGAAAACAGGAAATTGGTGTCGGGAGCTGCTCAGCTGGAATTTTAAGAGTTCTCAGAGGGACCTTGATAGAAAGGGGTGAGCTTGCAGAAGGAGGGCTGAAGCATCCGGCTGTGGGTGCCACTGTGTCTCTGTCTCTCCCAGGACTAGCCTGTGCTAGGTACTAAGGTGTCTTCTCAAGGATTAAGAGATCCAAGATACACCAGGCTCTCTAAAGGGTGGGACTTCCTACCATTCCCTTAGCTTTTGCGCAGCCCACCTTCTGCATTTGGGGGGTTTTATCCTTTCTGTTGTGTTGCTGGAATTCCAAGGACCTGCTTTTCTCTTTTAGTTTCGGTGGGAGATCAGGTTGGTAGGAAGAAAAACCTGCAGGCAGCTCTCCACCTCTGCTGAGGAAAGGGAGCCCCCCCTCCCCGACCCCACAGCTCTCCCATCATAGATGCTCATTATGCACACCAACCTTTTATTGTTTGGTCTTTGATGTGCTGTTTACGGAATTCCATAGTCACAGGACCAGCAGAATATGTGAATGCACAGGGAATTTCATACTGTTTGTTCTCTAAGGTTATTAAAAATGGTTGAAATGACATCCCCTCCCGCCCCCAGAAAAGAAATCCGTGTGCCTAAAATTACTAATTAGGAGACTGTTTTCTTTTTTTCGCGGGAATGAGTTGATGTAAGGAACATTTCAACGCTTCTTACACTCCAATTATATATTTATTTCCTTATGCGGGGGAAAAAAAGATAATTTAAACATGCTGAAATGTACTGAGGTCATGGATGGCGTTGGCACAAACATCTCACAACCCTGGCTTGCAGTCACAGACACTGGGGTTCCAGATGAGCGCACAAGCTCTCTTCTGGATGATCATGGCGATCTGGAGCAAGGCAGAGGGATCACCAGGATGGTGTCCACAGCCCACGTTCCTTGAGAGCAGCTCTGTAGGCCATTAAATATGTGTCAAAACCTGAGGCCTGACCCTCCGGCCAAAACTCCAATGCAAGCAAAGGGGCCTCCTTCCCAGAAAGACTGGGGAGTGTGTGTCTCGCTGTCTGTACAGTGCCCTGGGCTTGGAAACCACCTGCCAAGGATTGTCTCTCCCATTGCCACAGTCCTGTGGATCCCCCTCCTTCCCCCAGAATAAAACCCAGGGCACCAGATGCATATAAAGCTGCCCACCAGACACTGGCGCTCTGGAGCATGGCGGAGGGTGAGCCTGAAGATAGTGCCAGCCGTTCAGTGGTCTCTGGAAAGGACTCTAGTCAGCCCCGAGGTGCATGCTTAATTAGCAGCCTGCCCCTCACGCCACTCACGATGGCTAGCTAAGAGATGTGTGTGGTACCTTGGACGCCTGCCCCTACGGCCAGCACTTTAATATCAGCAGGTGAACCTCCTTCACTGAAGTCTGGGCGCCGTGGGCTGCCTCTGAGCTGGGCCCTGGGCAGGTGAGTCAGAGCGCACCAGTTCTTTGTAGGTGGGCTCTCAGATTGCTAGTCTTGTCTTGTTGGGACACGAGCTCCATTGATTTTCAAAGTTGGGTGTTTTGGGGACTTGTCTCTCAAGTATCTGTCTTAAAAGTTGGGATGCCCAATGAGGGGTTGGGACCCTTCGCTTCTCAGGGAGAATCTTTGGGGCTTGAATTCCCTCCTGGTTGTGGGTTGCTATGCTGAGGGTGGGGTTTATGGTAAGACTGTGTCCCAGCTTCTCCTACCCGCTCATTTGCTAGCTGTGTAGTCGTCCCTCAGCCAGACCTTAGGTTTTTAAAAGAAGAAATTTTTCCACATGTAGCTGTAAAGCTAGTGTGTCTGTGGGAGGAGGAGAATCTAGGATCTTCGTATGTTGCCCTCTTGGACATTTGTTGAGTTTTACCAGCAGCTATTTTATTTTTTAAAATGTTATTTATTTACTCATTTATTTATCTTTCAGTTTTTTTGAGATATAATTGACATATAGCACTGTGTGAGTTTAAGGTATATGGCATAATGACTTGACTTACATATATTACAAAGTGATTACTGCAATAAGTTTAGTTGACTTCCATCATCTCATGTAGATATAAAAAAAAAGAAAAATGGAAAAAAGAATGTTTTCTTGTGATGAGAACTTTTAAGATCTACTCTCTTAGCGACTTTCAAATATGCCATATAGTAGTGTAAACTATAGTCACCATGTTGTGCTTGATTTTCCCAGTACTTATTTAGCTTATAACTGGAAGTTTGTACCTTTTGACCCCCTTCATCCAATTCCCTACCATCCCTAAAATGTTATTTTTAAAGGCAGAATAGTGTTATATTGTTTGGGTGGACTGTACTGTTTTTCTATTATAAATAATGCCATTGGGGAGGTATAATAATATACCTCTTAATTATTTCCTTACTGTGATTCCCAGGAATGAAATGACAAGGTTGGAGGATATGGATATTTTTGGCAAATGGTTGCCAAATTGTTCTCCAGAATGGTTTACCAATTTTCTCTCAGCCCAGCAGTGCATGAGTGTGCTTGCTTTTCCACCAGTCACCAATTCTAGAGACTATCATTTACCAACCTGAGAGACAAGAATTTCGATTTTGTCTTAATTTGTGTGTCTTTGAGGCTGAACATTGAAAATTCTCATTTCTTCTTGAGTTTTCCACTCATCTCTTTACACCCACCATGCCCCTGTCTCTTATTGTTGTCACCCAATATGATTGTGCAGGTGATACGTGAGCAGAGGGAAGTGACACGCATGGTCACAAGGCAGACTTGTCTGTGGGGCCTGCTTGTGTTTGTGCGTGAACGTGTGTGTGCGTGTGTGTATGTCTGCAGGAAATGGTGGCATGGTGGTGGAAGTGGAGGAGATTTATGTATTTAAGTCACTAGTGGAGCTCCATCCCCCACCCACTGCCAACAGAAGCCCATTCTCAAAGACCCAGATCTTGATCTGCTCTCATTTAGAGGCCCGCTACTCAAGAGTATGGTGTGAAGGCCAGAAGCATTGGCTTCACCTGGAAGCTTGTTGGAAGCACAGAATTTCAGGCGCCACACAAATCCTGCTGAATCAGAATCTGCATTTATTCAGGCCTCTGGGGTGTTCATACCCACAGTAGAATCTGAACAGCTCTGTACTAGAGTTGGCCTTTTGGGAGGTCTGTGGGCACTTTCACCCTGAACTCTAGGCAGACACTACTGATAAAGGTAAAAGCTGGTGGTGTTTGGATTTAGCTCCCGCATCTCCCACCCGTCCATCAGTAACAAAAATAACTCAAAAAGTAGTTAACATTTATTGTCAGTTTGCGTCAGGAACGTTGCTCACTACTTTCTGTGGTTGTTGTGTGCAGGCCATAGCTTCTGAGGTTGTAAATGCCTTTGGATTCTTGTCTCTGACCACCTCTTTCTGTATTTTCCTGCTCTCTCCTCTCCCTGGTGAGCTGCCACATTGACCCTCACCCCTGCCTGAGGGGCTTGGGGAGAGCCGGGGAAGCCCCCCATCCTGATTCCCATCATCTTTGCGCACAGCAAGAGCGTGACTAAAGGGATGAGTGGCCTAGGAGGAGAGCTTGAAAAAATTGCTAGGATGATGGGAGTGAAACATTCCCAGGAGGACTTTCCCATTCTGTGCTTTAAATTATAAAAGCTTGGACTCCTAGATAAAAAGCTGAGCCTAATCCTGTCTGGAAGGAAAGTGATCTGGAGCTGCTGAAAAACACCTCCCTGGGCTTCTCTTTTCACTTTCTCCTCTTCCTGCTGACATGGCCCTGCTCTCTGCCAGTTTGTGTGGTCTTTGATGGATGGCCTATCTCCTCCTCCTCCTTGGTCCTTTCTGTTCCCCTTGTGGCCTCTCTGGGGGGCAGGGTGTTGGGTAAGTAGTTCTACAGAAAGCAGTAGATAGATGTGTTGGTGGCGGGGTAGGGGGGGCACAGGCATAACATCCTGAGAAAAGACCTTGCCTTGTATCAGGTTGATTTATGGTCATGACCTAACCTGGCTCTGTTTTTTGCTCATTTTTCTCATAAAAACAAGCTTGCACCATACAGCATGTTTTTTTAGTTACCAGAGCTGATGACACTGTGCATGACTCCTCTGTTTTGTTGAATAGAACCTCACCTTCCTGGAAGCTGCTGGGCCTTCTTGGAGAAGCAGGACTCTCACTCCTGACTTTGATTCTCTCAGAAGTGCAGAAAGGACTCTGCCATGGGGCTTTCCTGGAAGTGAGGTTCTATGGCCATCTCAGTGCCAAGGGCAGTATTTCTCTCTGGACCTTATTATTTTCTACCACCTTGGCTTGTATTGTAGTTAAATGGTCTCTTCTGTGGGGCTCTGCCATGGACAGGGGCTGTCTCCACAACGGGGCTTTGCCCAGGAAAAGCTCTCAATAGGTTTTACCACATGTGCTGTAGTACAGCTGTGTAGGACCCAGGAGGAAGCAGCTTTTTATGTGAGGCCTGAGGGAAAGCCTGTCTAGCATCATGAGAAGGTCTAAGCACTCATGATGACACAGTGCACAGAATGCTTGGTCCCCCTTACATCATCCTCTAGGTCAGATGCAATTGCAGGGCTTTGGGGCAACACCATCTGTCCCCCCTCCCCCTCTGCCCCAGAGTGGTGGGGAATGTTTCTCCTCTGAGTCAAGACTTATGACTCAGTTTGACTTCTGGAACAGAGTCAGTGCAATGCAGGAACTAAAACCCATTCCTCCCTTGACCCTGTGGGAAATGCACAGGTGTCTGAGACAGGCTTTTGTCCTTACAGTGCTCTCATATTGCTTGATGGAATAAGGAAAGTAGCAGCAGTACTGTGCAGCTCAGCAAGGAGTGCTCTAACGAGAGCACTCAAGGAAGCCTTCCTAGACAAGATTGGACCTGCAGCTGACTTCTGAAGGACATGCCCACAGATGGGAGGCATTTCAGACAAAGGGAGCTAGATGACATTTTCAATGGCGCTAGAATATTGATGTTGAAGAGTGGCGTCTTGACTGGAGAGCAGGGTTTAATTGGGGAGGTGTAAGAGAATGAGTCTCTGTGCACCCTCCTCAGCATTGGGCCTTCTTAGCCTCTCAGACAGGGGGATATATATTATATATATATATACATACTTTTCCATTTATTTCAACACTCTGAAATAAGTTCACACAATGTTTCTGAAACACAGATACTTCTCTGTTTTGAGGAAAAGGGTATGAGATGCTCCTTTCCCCCTTTTGTCATTACCATAAAATAAAAGTGACAAGGACAGGTTGAGTCCTGACCATTCTCAGAAGATTCTCTTTTTTTTCCCTCTCTTTTTTTCTTACTTTACATTGACTTTTATTTATTTTTATTTTTTTAAAGATTTTATTTATTTATTTGATAGAGAGACAGCAAGAGATGGAACACAAGCAGGGGGAGTGGGAGAGGGAGAAGCAGGCTTCCCGCTGAGCAGGGAGCCCGATGCGGGGCTCGATCCCAGGACCCTGGGATCGTGTCCTGAGCCAAAGGCAGATGCTTAACGACTGAGCCACCCAGGCGCCCCTTACATTGACTTTTATAACTCCTGGGGAGGATGATAACTTGCCTTGTAATTATGATGCTGGGAGCACTGTTGAAGCATAACTCCCTCTACCTGGTCTTGTGGTCAGGGACTCCCTTCTGTCAAAACCAATGGACAGAGGATCCCAGAAGGGGAGAGGGAAGATTTCTGGTGGATCCTTCTCCACCAGAGAGTGGGCAGAGCAGTTTAACCGGGTTGGTTGAGAGATAGGGGCAGCTTCAACCTGGACCACCCACTCCTCTGTTTTACTACATTTTCTTCTAATATAGGGTCCCCTCCACCAGTTACACACCTAGTGGGAAAAACAAGAGAAGAAGGTGGAGATGGAAGCCACTGGCTTGGAAGGGAGTTTTCAGTTGAGTGTTCTTGATATTGGCTTCCCTTCCACCTTCTTCAGCCTTCAGTTGCTGTCCTCGCTTTGGGATGAAAAGCTCTCCCTGTGCCTCAGGGTCCTCTAGAATTGATTCCTGAATGGTATGTATTGCAGAAAACCCTGCAGGACCGCCCGGAAATTTTACCAAATGTTCAGCAAGTCAGTCTATCATTTGGGCAACACGTACATAATTAACCAGCCAGCTAGTCAGTTTGGTCCTCCAAACTATTTCTCGGGGGTGGCTGTTAGCCTCCATAGGTTTTGAAGAGTCAGATCCCAATCACCTTCAAGGAGTGGTCTGCATATTTGCTAATGCCACATTCACCAGCCTGTATTGCTCTTCTTGCTTCAAAACAAAAACTAGATACGTATTTTTTAGTATTTGAAATATTTTATTTTTTATTTTTTTAAAGATTTATTTATTTATTAGAGAGAGAGAGAGAGAAAGAAAGCACACAGAGGGAGAGGGAGAAATAGACTCCCTGATGAGCTGGGAGCCTGATGTGGGTCTCGGTGCCAGTACCCTGGGATCATGACCTGAGCCGAAAACAAGTGCTCAACTGACTGAGCCACCCAGGTGCCCCAGATTCGAAATATTTTAGTGCAGTGGAGAAAGCATGGGCTTTTTGGTCAAAGAGCCCTGGTTTTGATCCCTGTGTCTGGCCTTTACTATATGTAAGACTATGGATGACTTGCTTAACTTCTATGACCCTTGGTTGTTGGTCTGTAAATGAGGATAATAAAATCAACACATACATTTGGGGTAGGGCTTAATAGGGGTGGCACATGCCCAGTGTCTGGAGCATAGTAGACATTTAATAAAAGGTAGTTTAGGTCCCTTTATTTCCTCTTGTGAGGAGCAACAGATCTCCTGAGTGCAAAGAAAGAACCCAAGAAGTGGAAAGAAGCTAGATGATTTCTCTATAGAGGCCACATTTTAAAATGTACCTAGTAAGCGGTTGTCTGTAACTCTTTCACTATGATGTTTACTACTATTAGAATTTCTCATAATCACTCAGGGAGACTGTATCCTGGTTTGAAGAAGACTTCTCTCCTTGACAGTAATTGACTCTATTAATTCCCAATGCAATTAATAATAGAGAACTGGATGCAAATGATTTTTCCTGAAGACCCACATCTCTGTTAAGATACCCAGGGTCTGTAAATATGAATTTTGGAGTTAGAAATAGGAATACAATGAATAGGATATACTCCTTCAATTTACTTTCCTTTTTCTCAAAACTTAGATTAAATACAGGGCAAGGTGTTTGAACAATTTTAAATTTAGTCAACATTGATACATAATGGAAGCCCGTTCCAAGCAAGAACTGGAAGAGTGATTCTTAAAGTCTTAAAATGACATGGTCCAAATGTTTGGCTTCAGTACCATCACCATTCTTCAAGTTACATCATTCAATCTCATTTTTCCAACCCATGGGCTATCATAGTTCAGTTCGGTGTTGAGTGATTTCATAAATCATATTGATGATTTTGTCCCTCTGTTCCTCCCAAGAATGTGACTTTGATGAATAAACAACAGTTATAACACATTTGCTTTTATCACATATACATCCAAAGTTGTAAAATCTCAATGTTGCAAAAGCTAAGGGTTTCACCACATATAGTGTGTTGGCTTATGCTGCCTTGGTTTTGTCAGTCTCTACTCTGCTAGTCTGAAAAGAAAGAGAAGTCTCTGTCTGTGGCTTGTCTTCTGGTTGTCTTGACACTGTCTTTAGCAGAGCAATAGTTTTTTATTTTTAATCAAGTCCAGTTTATAAATTACATCTTTCATAGATCATGTCTTGGTGTTATAGCTAAAAATGTCATCACCAAACCCAAGGTCATCTAGATTTTCTCCAGTGTTAACATCTGTTGAAGAGACTATCTTTGCTCTATTGTATTGCTTTTGCTCCTGGTCAAAAATCAGTTGAATCTATTTATGTGGGTCTATTTCTGGGCTCTCTGTGCTGTTTCATTGATCTGTTTGTCTACACTTTCACCAATACCACACTGTCTTGATTACTGTAGCTTTATAGTAAATCTAAAGTGACATTTACTCCTTTTAAATTCTAAAAAATCAGCTCAGCAGCGAAGTACACACAGCCATTTCAATAGTCAGAGGGAGAAGGAGACACTTGGCAGTTTGCATCTGTTTTCAGTTTTTATCATGGTGGAACTGGCTCAGACAGGCTCATCAGAACCAACTGTATATCTCTTCCCAATCCCATGTTCAGCAACATCATATTGGTAACTTAAAATTGGCCATTGTAGGAATATTTGTACTACAAAAATTGGCAAATGCTACAAATCAGGACTTGTTTTTTTTTTTTCCCTTTTCTTTTCTTCAGAGGACCAATTGTTAAATATTTTCCAGCATAACATTGGCTTTATACCTGATTTCTTCTTCCCTTTGATGTCTTATCATCAAACTCCTCCTTGTCATAGCTAATGTTTGTTCATCACTTTCTATGAGTTAGGCACTGTGCCGAGATCTTTCACATGTATTCTTTTATTTAATTCTCCCAAAAACCTCAGGAGGTTGGCCTGTGATTGAAAGATGCTGAAGAGAAGACCAGTGAAGTACAGATTTTATTTTACAGGTACAATTTGCAAATAAGTAAACTGAGGCTCAGCAAGGTGATATAATTTTTCTGGGGTCATATATCATGTTAAGTAGACTGGGGACTGGAACTTCCACTGACTCATGCTTGGAACCTCCATGCTCTGTGGTTTCCCCAGCATAGAAATCTGTTCTAGGCTCTGAATCATGACACTTCAGCTCTAGTGTACTGTCTGCACCCGGCCTGACACCCGACCTCTCAGACCCTCAGTGTCTTCATCTATACAATGAGACTGGTGATAGTTATCCTGCCTAGCTCACAGGATGGCTTTACCATTTAAATGATAGTTACACACAATTGCTTTGGGAAGCTCAAGTACTATTTAAATGGGAGATATCTTTCCATGCTAAGAAGTAAGGGAAAAAATATTCACAAAAAGAATACCACATCCCAATTTAGAAGATTCAGCTGAATTGGGTATTTGATATAAGGAATTTTACAGTGAATGTTTCTGGGTGAGCTGTCAGGACCTTTGATTTGAGAATGTTTGAACTTACATCTTGGAGTTCCTTGGCTTTGGGTCTTCCTAACCTTTTCAGACAGTTTGACTGGTGATCAAGGTAGCCCTAGTTTCATGGGCAGATTTGGATAGCATCAAATTATTAACAAGATGGGTCAGTGCTAGAAAGCTGGCATTTAATAACTTTAGGGAGAATTTCTGCCGTATTAGCTCCATGTTTTAATAAAGAGGTTCTTTTGCTGTTCACGTAGCTATTTATACTTCTCACTTTCAGCATATCTCATTGTAGTTACTTATTTAAGGCTTATTTTCTGCACTGTACTGAACTCTCCATGATGTCAAATAACCATTTGATCACTAGAAATCCCCACCACAAATACTGAGACTGGCAGCTAGTACTGCTTCATAAATATCTGCTGAGCAAGTACGTGGGTGGACTAACTACATGGAACTCTTGTAGTGTTCATGTATTTCTTGTGCCACAGTTGTCCATCTGCAAGCTTTGGAAAGTTCCTTAATTGAAGTTGGACCAAGTGTTCAGGACAAGGCCAGCCATGGGATGTTTCCTGCTGCAGTTCCTCTGTGTGCTCTCGGGATATCAGAGGCATTTGGCAACAGTAGGAAAACCTCTAGCTATTCCTTAACTTATTCAGTCCAAGCCCCTTACTGTGTTATGCAAGACCTACTTTGACCTGTTTCCACCCGTGGTGCCTGCCATCTTGCTGTCCCCACTGTGTAGAGTGATCCATAATTCTTTTGCCTGGCCAACTCTTACTCACTCTTCAAGAGTAGGTTTGGGTCTTTTCCCCTTAGGAAATTCTCTCCAAATTATATGGGTTGAGATTAGGCTCTGTTTTCACTCACCTATGTATTCCTTGATCTTAAGTTTTGATATATTGAAATTATCTCTTAATGTTTCCACCCACCCATGAGAGTATAACTCCTCAAGGGCAAAGATTGCTTTTTCTTCCAAAGCTGAAATGAGTTTCTATGTCTGGCATGAATGGGATGTTCAGTAAATGTTTGATGAACTGAAATGACTAATTCCAAGTGAAATTTCATTTCCCAGAAGGAGCAGAACACTGAGATGAAATGTGAACTCTTTGTGGTTTAATAGAGTGACAGTCCTTCAAGTGACCAAGCATGATCCTCTTCCCACCAGCTAGGGCTGAAGTGTGGAGCATCAGGTTATAGGTTCAATGTTGGAGTTAAATCTATGTTTGAGCAGAGGGTGCAATTTCAGCCTCACTATATTGGTTTATTCAGTCTTAAGAGAGAAGAGAATCATAATTTTCTATGCACATCCTCCAGATTGGGGGAAGGGATGATCATTGTATAGACTATAGAAGATGCAGGAGGACAGAAATATTTACCCACTTTGTCTTTGGAAAATTTGAAAATCCTCACAAGGTTGTACTGAAGATTTCATGAAAGAGGCGGGGCTGATGGCGGTGATTATCAGGGAGATATAAGCCACACCATGCTTCAGTGCTGCAGTTTCCTCTTTTGGAATAACAGATCTTTCAGTGGGAGCAGAGGGTATTTATTTTCATTTCAGTGGTCTTAAATATGAGTTTTATTATAGATAATAAAAAGCCCCAATTAATTATCAGTTCCTAGACAGTCAATTAGCCACATTCCCTAATAGCATCATATCTGTGCACTATTTATAACAGGCCCTTATTTCTTTTAACTACTCTCATTCCATTAGTTTGCTGAATTAATGGACAAGTACATACAATGGTTACATAGGTTGTATTAAAATGCCTGATCAGATGTGATTTTTAAACAAATGGTGTGAAGCCATTTCAGATGAGCTTTCCACTTTCATGTCTGATTTAACTTACCATTGATAGCAGTCTTTCTAATTCTTCTTCACTGATTGGAAAATACAATGACTCCCAAATTCTGTCTTCTGCATTTCCATCCACTGGGCAGTAGTGAGAAGAGTGATTTCTTTTGTAAATGTGGTGGATCAGCAGCTCTCAACATGGTCAAAAGAAGTGTATTTGTGAAAATTTCACTTGTCATTCTGATCTGCAGCTAGGTGATAACATTGGGGTCTTAGTTTGGGCTGCTGTAACAAATATACCATGACTAGGTGCCTTAAACAAAAGCAGTTTTTTTCCTCACAGTTCTGGGGGCTGATAAGTCTAAGATGCCAGCAGTTCCAGTGTCTGGTGAGAATCCTCTTCCTGGTTTGCAGATGACCCTCTTCTTGTATCATCACATGGCAGAGAGCAAGAAGAGTTAGCTCTCTTCCTCTCCTTAAAAGGACGCTAATCCCATCATGGGTCTCCATCCTCCTGACCCAACTGCCTCCTACAGGCTCCATCTCCAAATATCATCACAATATGAATTAAGGTTTCAACATATGAATTTTAGGGGGATATAAATATTCAGTCTACAATAATTGGGTTAGAGAATCTTTCTTTCTTTCTTTTTGATATGGAATGAGTGCAGGGCAGTGCTTCAAAAACTATTCTCTTCCTATAGATGAACAATGGTAATACAGCAAAAAAAATGCAGTTATCTAGGCACTTAGGTTTCTCATATGCAACTTGGGACATCTTATTAAATTAGAAAGCAAAGATTACTCTGATAATCATTTAAAAAGTAATACTTCTATCATACTTGTTACAACTCCCAACTAAAATGACTATTTTAGTTCTTCTGTCTAATAAATCCTTTCTAATATAATTACAAAAACTTAGATTAATCTGAACTAGACTATTATGATAAAGTTACATCTTCTATGTATTGTCTCGAGGAGTTAGAAATATCATTTTAGACACACTGTCAATAATTTTATAGCTTCCTATGAGATAAATAAGGAGAAACAATTATTTTATTGATACTAACCAAAAGTTCTAATAACAGTAAGTAAAAGTGTTCAAAATTGCAACTAGATGCCTGGTAGGTAACAAGTTAATTATCTGGTAATTTATGTGTGAAGCCTAATAATTTGTAATTCAACTCATATATAGATAGGCCCTGACTTATATTGGTTCAACTTATGATTTTTTGACTTTATGATGGTGTGAAAGTGATACATACTCAGTAGAAACTGTACTTTGAATTCTGAATTTGGATCTTTTCTTGTATGGTCCCATATTGGACCAGTATATGGTCCCGATACTCTCTTATGATGCTGAGCAGCAGTGATGCAGCTGCATTGAGCCACATGACCAAAGAGTAGATAACTGATACCCTTCCAGCTGTTCTGTACCCATATAACCATTCTGTGTTTTACCTTTAGTACAGTATTCAATAAGTTACATGAGATATTCAACACTTTACGATAAAATAGTCTTTGTCTTAGGTGATTTTAGCTGATTTCTGTCAGCTACTGTAGGTATTCTGAGACATATAAGGTAGGCTAAGCTAAGCTGCAGTGTTCAGTAGGGTAGGTATATTCAATGCATTTTCAACTTGCGATAGGTTAATCAGGAAGTAACCCCATCATAAGTCAAGAAAGATCTGTAGTTACACCTATTTATATGCAACAAATATAAAATAGTCTCCCCAATTCTTCCTCTTAAAAACTAGCAGATACTAGTCGAGAGCTTGGTAACTTCATGGTCCTGATATTAAATATTGTAGTACATTTGTTCATAGGTCAGCAGATGGATATAATTAAGGCTAAATGTACTTATCAAAATAAGTTAATCAAACTGAAACACTGAACCAGGGAACTTACTCTTCATCTCATTAGATTTGTCTGCCCTTTTGAAAGTCTACCCCGTACAAGAATTTGTTAAAGCAGCGGTTCTTATGCTCCTTTATCAGACAGATCTCAGTGTAAAAACACCTCCCCCCCAACCTAAACAAACAAAACTGGAACATCACCATTGCATTATACCTAGTCCTCACCAGTACTTCAAAGTCTGATTGTTAGAGTTGCTTTTGTTTAAAAAATGTGGGTTTTTTTCTTAAAGATTTTATTTATTTATTTATTTATTTATTTATTTATTTATTTATTTGACAGAAAGAGAGAGCACAAGCAGGGTAGTGGCAAGCAGAGGGAGAGGGAGAAGCAGACTCTCTACCGAGCAGAGATCCCGACATGGGGCTTGATCCCAGGACTCTGGGGTCATGACCTGAGCCAAAGGCACCCACTGAGGTGCCCCTGTTTTATTATTTTTTTAATCACAAGTTACTGATTTTTGCTAGAGACAGAAGAAAAAATATTCTGTCATTTATGAAAAAGTAGTGACTTTTAAAATACTTGACTGCAATCACAACGGGAGGCCTCATGGCTTTTAAGTCCTGACTCTCCATAGAGATTTTCTTGTTGGGTGGATTTTATAGGAACTCGGGGGCATAAATACAATTATATAACAGGCTGGGGAAGAAAGACTTTTGGTGTTAGCCTCAGATATGTGATTCAGAGGCTAGCAGACTTCTCCATCATTTATTTATTACATAAAGCAATGCTTATTAAGCATTTCTGGTGTGAATGTAGTGCCTCTATGTAACTTACAAGTAAAATCTGCTCCTGAGACTCTACTTATATACTATTAGAAGAGGTGCTGGGGGGATGGTGGGTTCATAACTACAGATGGGTTTCTGGGAACATTCGAGGCATCCAACTCACCTTTGGGATTCCTGTTTTATCTGTGGTTGTATTATATCTGACTCCTTTCTCCTGCTGGCAACATATTAATGATCTATTTATCTACAAGTAGTCCCCCATTTGTTTATTCAGTTGAATTTAACAGTCCGGTGCCCTCTGAGTAAGATGGTAAGGTAGTGTGTGGTAAGGAGCTTCGGCTTCATTTCTCTGGTAGAGTTTCACCTCTGTACTGTGGTGGTTATAGAACATCATTGGTTATAGAACAACTATTCTTATAACTGATTTGACTATTTTTTCATCTCAGACGATGGGGTGGTACCATTTTGCTTACTCTGGGGAACAGCTATTCACTGTGGTTGGGCATCCTTGCACTAGAGGGAATAGTGGGTTGAGAATGATACCTGTTACAGTCTTCTCTGAGGGATTTCCCTATTCACCAACTCCTTGTTTTCCCCCAGGAGAATCATAATTTCAATATTCAAATGAGGAAAAAGGACCTTTTGAGGGAATAGGAGATTATTGTCTTTTCTAAAAACTGTGATTGCCCCCATGGCTTCTGAGGAAGGGAGGGAAGACATGAACTCAGGGTGAGGAACTTTTGTGACAAACTCTAGAGGATGGTTGTCACTTGCATTAGACATCCCCTTCTTAGCTTCCATTTTGATTATTGAAAAATACCAGAATGAGTTAAATTGGATGGAATCTCAAATTAGATTCATTTTGGGGATAGATGTTGCCAGAATGGCCCGATATGGGGTACTGGATAGGCATCTCAGGTGGGGAACCTGTATCACTTATTTTTTCCCACTAAAAACCTACATTCTTGCTATTTATATGGGTTTTCTTCTCCCTTTCTCCATCCCCTTTGTATCTGGTATTTCTCCCCTCGATTCTTCCTTCTTTCCCAGGTGTGTTTGATAACTGCTCCCACACTGTCAGTGACAAGGGCTGGGCCCTAGGGATCCGCTCAGGGAAGGACATGGGAAGGCGAGATGCTCGCTTCTTCTTCTCCCTTCGCACCGACCGTGTGAAGAAAGCCACCATTGTGACTGGCCACAGTCGCTACCAACCAGGCACATGGACACACGTGGCAGCCACTTACGATGGACAGCGTATGGCCCTGTATGTGGATGGCACTCGGGTGGCTAGTAGTCCAGAGCAGTCTGGTCCCCTGAACAGCCCCTTCATGGCGTCTTGTCGCTCTTTGCTTTTGGGGGGGGATAGCTCTGAGGATGGCCACTATTTTCGTGGACACCTGGGTACACTGGTCTTCTGGTCGACTGCCCTCCCACAAAGCCACCTCCAACACAGTCTTCAGCATCCAACTGGAGTGGAGGAACTGACCACCCTGATCCTGACAGCCAGTTTTGAGCCCTTGGAAGAACAGTGGGCCCCCTTTAGGGATGGGGAGTATCCACGGCGTGAGGTTCTGCAGGGCTTTGAGCCTGAGCCTGAGATTCTGTCACCTTTGCAGCCCCCACTCTGTGGGCGGACGGTTTGTGACAATGTGGAGCTGATCTCCCACTACAATGGGCACCAGTCCCTCCAGGGAGAGAAGGTGATCCGCTACCAAGTGGTGAACATCTGTGATGACGAGGGCCTGAACCCCATCGTGAGCGAGGAGCAGATCAGTCGGCAGCACAAGGCACTGAACCATGCCTTCAGCCGCTACAACATCAGTTGGCAGCTGAGTGTCCACCAGGTCCACAACTCCACCCTGCGCCACCGGGTTGTGCTTGTGAACTGTGAGCCCAGCAAGATTGGCAATGACCACTGTGACCCTGAGTGCGAACACCCACTCACGGGCTATGACGGGGGTGACTGCCGCCTGCATGGCAGGTGCTACTCCTGGAACCGCAGGGATGGGCTCTGTCATGTGGAGTGCAACAACATGCTGAACGACTTTGACGATGGGGACTGCTGCGACCCCGAGGTGACTGATGTGCACAAGACCTGCTTCGACCCCGACTCACCCAAGAGGTAAGGGACTGGGGCTTGGGGTGTCCTACTTGTAGGCTGCATTTCTCACATCATTTTATGCTTTTGGTTTCTGGAGAGAAAAGAGGGCTCACACAGAGGCTTCACACAGCCCCCAAATAAAATATTCATCTATCCCATGAGACATTATTGAGCTTTTGTGAAGTCCTAGGTGTTAGATAATTAGGGACACAGGGATGGCGAAGACAAGGGACAGCCCTCACAGAACTCATTTTCTGTGGAGCAGACAACATGTACGTGGTGTGACATGTACCTGAAGATGTATGCCTCAGGTGCTTGAGGCACAGAGAGCCAAACAGCTTAGTCTGCCAGAGGAAGCCAGGGGCTCTTCAGAGAGCAAATAAAGTAAACATTGGCAGAAACCAATCAGTGCCAATTATACCTGAGTCTTCTTCCTATAGTCGTAGGTTCCCAGCAAAGTAACACAAATCTGTGAAGAGGCCTCATGTGCGTGTGGTCTCTGGTGCAGTTTGGGCCATTCAGCAGCTTTAGGAACACAAGACATTTTACAACTAACCCCATGTCTCCTTAAGGCGACCACAGTCTTCCTCTTTGCCCTGTTAGATTCCATTCCCTACCCAGCATCCAGAAAGATCCTTTGTAAAAGGTAAATCAGAACCTATTACCCCCCTTCTTACTTTCTTTCTCCCCACTGTCCTTAGAATAGAATCCACGCCCCCCACCTGGCTCGCAGAGTGTGCTGCAAGCTGACCCCTGCCTACCTCCATGCTTCTTCCCCCAGTCACTCTCACACCCTCGCTGTGCAGCCTCTCTCCTGTTCCAATGAGCAGATCAGCTTGTTCTTGCCTGAAGGCTTTGAAACAGCTGTTTCATTTTCTTGGAAACCTCTTTCCCTTGACCTTCCCTTGGTGGGTTTTCTCTTGTCATTTTGATATCAACTGAAATGTCACCTCCTGAAGAGGCCTTTCCTGATTTTCCCTAATTTAAGTAAGCTACTCAATCACTATTATGTCAACTAATTTTGATGCTTTGTGTTAACACTCATCCCTTCTAATGTTTTCTTGTACATTAGTTTGTCTTTCTCCTGCCTGAAATGTCATTCCATGAAATCAGGGCCCTTGTTAACCACTACATACTTAGTGCCTAGAATAGCTCCAACATAAAGTTGTTTGTCTCATGTTTATTTTAATGAATTAATGCATCTGATGTGTCTTCTATTGTGAGACAGAAACCAGTAAGAGGATTTCCATTACCGTCAATGCAGGGGTTGGGGAGTGTTAGAGGGAGGTAAGAAAGGAGAGAGGTGGGTGGTAAACTTGTTAATTTGTGTATGCAGGCAAGGCTTCCTCATGACATAACTGGTACCTTTGTACAAATTATAAAAAGGCTTACATCTGAGTTAGGGTGTAGTGTTGGTGGAAGGTGGGAAGACTGGATCTCAGCTCCCACCCAATACCTGGGTGGCTGCCTTTGTGTTTCTTGGCCACAATTTGTATAGTAATTTGTGGTATCCGTGTGTGTGGGCAGTCAGTTAACACTAATTAATGGATCACCTTATAGTTCAGGCATGTGATGTTAAAGACTAAGTGTAAAATTTGGAATCAAGATACAGTTGAATTCGAGAGTCCTTGCTACTTAACTAGCTATATAAACTGTGTAAGTCACTTTCTGAAATTCAGATGTCTTGTCTGTAAAAAGAGGGTGATTGCAGTAATACTTTGCATTACTTATATCCTTGGGCTGTTTTGTGAATCAAATGACATAAGGAATAGAAAAGTGCTTGGGGACTGAAGTTTTCAATGTAAAAAAATTGTCCTAAACTAACATTAATTATTGTCATTATTAGACCTGACAGATGGGAAGCCGTTGTTTATATAATAATAATAAGGGAAATTGATCGCGTTCCCAGAAATATTCACATAAGAAAGATTCTGTTTGGGTTTGGTTTTTAGATTTTGATAACCTTAAGCAGAAGCTAAACCTCACTAACAACAGTGGTTGCCAACTCTTTGGGGAGACAGGGAAATCTGGCTTGTTCTTATTTTTCTTCTCGCTGATTACAACAACCCACTGCCATGACTGAGAGAGCTGTTGTTCCAGGTACCCAGGCACCATTCTTCTTAGTGGTCCTTTATGTCTCTAGATACCTACAGCTACTACCCTTAACTAAGTGTTTGTAGCTTATTCCCTTTGCTGACTCAGAGTTGCCATGGCAACTCATCCCTTCCTAGCCCTAGACCCAGACGTGTTTCAAACCTCCCTACCCTGACATGCAAAATTCACTTTGTGGAATAAAAATGAACTCTTTATGCTTTTTTGATAGTTAAAAATATTTACATCAAAGTAATAAATGCTCATGGTTACAAATATCAAACTGTGTCAAAAGACATAAGGAAAAATGGCGGTCTCCGGCCTAACTTTTCCCATCCTTCTCCACCCTCTAGCCTTGCTCCCATACTTGATTATTTTACCTGTCTCTTTTGATAATTACCTCCATGTCTCCAAATATTGTATTTATATTACTTGATTCATCGATTTTAAATGTTATGCATTGGCTTGCTCTTATGATAAAGAGGTGACTTTAACTTTTATATTGTCTCCTTCTTCTCCCCTCCATCTTTCCAATATAGTTATTTGACTATCTTTAGTTAAATCAGTTATATATACTTACAAGATCATGGCTATGATTTTTTTTTTTTCTGCAGAACAAACTATACTTCTATTATTATATTTCCTTCCTGGTGTAGCTTCCTCCCATCCCCCACCCTACCCCTTGAGTCTCTATTTCTTCCCTCCCTCCTTCCCTTCTTCCTTTCTTCCCTCCATCATTTTTGATATCCTCAATTGTTTTTATCTAATCAGTTAATCTATAGAATGTGTCTTCTTTTTCATTCTCTGGAGCTCTTCCTTCTAGTTCATTCTATTTTTTTCTCCTCTTCCAATCTTTTTTCTTTTTTTTTCTGAGAGAAAGTGAGAGAGAGTATATGAGTGTGTTGTGGGGGGGTGGTGCAGAGGCAGGGGAAGAGGGAGAGAGAGACTCTTAAGCATGCTCCATGCTTAGCAGGAGCCCGATTTGGGGCTTGAGCTCAGGACACTGATATCATGACCTGAGTCAAAATCAAGAGTCAACGCTTAACTGGGTGAGCCACCCAGGTGCCCCTCCTCTTCCAATTTTGACCAGTTATCTAGGTCTGCTGCACAGTTTTCATCCCAAAAATTCTGCTTTATGATTGGAGCTGCTGTGTCCTGAGCTGTATGATTATGTCCTTTTTTATTACCTTACCTTATTGGACATTTAATTTACAACTTTATTTTACTGGAAGATATCCTTAAGTAACTTTCTAAGAAAAATGTTGTAGGTATGACTTTTTCTGAAAAACATTTCTCGAAATGTTTTTGTTTTGCCTTTACACAAAATTGATAGTTTGCCTTGGTGTAAAATTTTGGGTTGGAAAACATTTTCTCTCAGATTTTTTGAAAAAATTCATTAGTTGCCTCTAACTTCTCTTCTGATAATTGTGTGTCTTTTTAGAGGGGGATTGTTTTGTTTCCTTGTAAAAATTGTTTAGAATCTTAGCCTTGTTACTTTAGGGATTTTATGATAATTTTTTTAGAGTTGGCCTTTTATTTTTCTTTTGTTGAGCACTCAATGGTCCTTTTGATTTGGATACTCATGCCCTTACCTTTGGCAAATTGTCTTAAATTATTACTTTGATACTTTTTATTAAGTTTTCTCTGTCCTGTTTTTTTCCTCTTGAGGCTCCTGAGGATGGATCTCCTGAACTTATTCTGTGTCTTTTTTCTCTCATATGTTTTATCTCTTCTTTCTTTCTTCTTTTAAAAGATTTTATTCATTTATTTGACAGAGAGAGACAGAGAGAGAGAGGGAACACAAGCAGGGGGAGTGGGAGAGGGAGAAGCAGCCTTCCCACTGAGCAGGGAGCCCAAAGTGGGACTCGATCCCAGGACCCTGGGATCATGACCTGAGCCGAAGGCAGACGCTTAATGACTTTCTTTCTTTCGAGATTTCTTTGAGTTTATCTTCTAACTCTTCTATTGAATTTTTAATTTTAGCAATCATATTTTTAAGACCTTCTTATTTTTTTGACTTTCTATATTAATCTATTTTTATTTTAAGGATAC
Organism: Eumetopias jubatus; assembly: GCF_037043125.1. NCBI lineage: Eukaryota > Metazoa > Chordata > Mammalia > Carnivora > Otariidae > Eumetopias > Eumetopias jubatus. Next base: position 50,577,076 of record NW_028274818.1, on the reverse strand, counting down.
AAAATTTTTTAAGACTAAAAATAAGTTATATTCTGATTTTTCCCCCCTGTGCACTATATCTGACTCATCTGTAGTCGACTTTTATTTTTCCCTCCCCCCCACCTTAGTTTCTATCTGTCTTTCATGCTGTCTTTTCATGTTATTCCTCAAATATCTAGCACTTGTTCACAATAAGAAACATGCTTTTGGATCTCTACTTATCATGATCTAAAAAAGGATAATTAACTGAATTTCTTCTTTTGGAGGAAGAAATTTGCATAGTGGAGAGGAGAGCTTTTTTCTTTCCCAACTCCCTTATATTTATTTCATATATAGACTTTTTCCCTTCTATCCTCTGCCTTGTATTCCTTATGCTGAATTTTTATTATTAAAAATATTGAACTCTTATTGACAAGAACCATATTTTGAAAAACAATTATTTATCAAGGTCCTTGATGTGCCAGACACAGTGAGCTAAGCAGAGGGACAAATATAAAGAATATATAAAGAGCAGGTGCTAACAACTTAGTGGAGGGTTTTAGTAATTTTGTCAGAATTCCCTGGATTTATTTTATCAAAATTAAATCCAGGCCAAAGCACTGAAAGCAGAATATGAAATGCAGACTGCTTTTCTGGGCTATGGCTTGGGTTGTTTGAAAGGCCTTTGGATTCATAGAGACAGATATCTGGATTTCTATAAGAGTCTGTGACTTGGTTGAGCTAGTGGTTGTCTTAGAACTAAATTATTCATATATAGTGTCCAGTTATCACAATTAAATCACAGAGCTCAAGCTCATAATTCCATTATACTGTGACTCTGAAGGAATCCAACTTTAACAAATGCTATGCCAGACATTTTTTGAGCAAGCAGAGTGTGCCAGGGACAGAGTCCTCTTGGGAGCTTACAGGTTGGTTGAGTAGTGGAGGACACACCTACAGATAGATTACTAACATACAAGTACAATGACTGGCATATGAACAATCCTCCTCATTTTTCAAATCCCATTCAACATTCTCCCTTTCCCTACCCTCAGCAAGAAATCTAGCCCAAAGAAGTTCCTCTCCCAAAGGCTCTGAGAGGAGCAGAGAGCCTGAGG